>NC_092148.1:16140382-16462882 GCF_045791955.1 Oncorhynchus clarkii lewisi | reverse complement strand
AAAAACCTAAATGGATGGACATGTACCCGTCATACAGGGAATAATATTTGAGGATGTGAATAGGCATCAGTGGGCCATATGTTGGTTACGGAAACATATTCCTCTTGTTTCTCTTTGATTCTATTAGTGTCTGCTCTCCTTCCTGACGAGGACACTGTAACTGCCTATCTGAGCTTGGTGAAGTCACTCCAGCCGGGCCTTGTCTTGTGTTGTCCTGTGTGTGAGGTTGTTATTAGGGGCCGTCAGGGGCCATGCCCAGATGTCTTTCCTTATTCTTCCTGTCAACGTAAATCAGGGCAATGACGAACAGCTCCGCAGGGACGCACACACACACACCAAACAACTACAAACAGACGTAAGGATGCACCCAGTGAGAGGATGTGTTCAGTGCCAGGGAGGAAGCAGTTACATCCTCAGCAGACCTATAACCTCACATCCTCACACTGACAACACACTGCAGCCTGTAGCCAGGTGTAGCCTACACCCTACACTGCCAACGTAGCGCTCAGCTAATGCTCAGTCAGGTCAGTGGATTTCAGAGAATCCTGCCATACACTACTTACATATTCGAGAATGATGGATATTTGAAAATGGATATGGAAATCATGCTTGCATCTTCCGTTGTGCTCGTTTATTTTCAGGTTGTTGATTTTCCTTCCCGGCGATAAGCAAGCAGATGGATCCTGTCTGAGGCTTCAACATGAAGTAACCCCTCAACAACATACACTCGCTCACTGTGTCCTCAGTTGAGGCAGTGAGTATATACACATACACAACACACACATCATCTTATCCAGTTTCCAGTCGGTACGAGCACCCCGTCCTGGACTGACACAAATCCCTTTCCTGACAGGGACACTATTGTTTCCTCTTTTTGACGCCTTTTGGAGGCTATTAAGAGATTGGCGGGCCCCACCTCACAAGCCCCCACCCCCCAGTCCTTTTCCCACACTATCCTGTCCTCTGGAATGCCCTATTTAAGGAAACAAATTATATTATAAAAAGACTCCAAAATCATATGCAGAAAATATCTCTGCATCCACCCAGGAGGCCTCATCTGTTGTGTCAAGGGTTTTGTTTTTCTTGTGAGACCGAGGGAAGCTTTGAAGGGAGCTGGCTGCTTCCGGTTATCAATGAAGGACAGTGGTTTGGATCTTCACAGTATGTTTTTCTTATCATTCAGTTATTGGAAATATGGGGATAAATGACTCCTTGAACTAAGAGACACTCACAACATGTTTGTTCATTATTGTCATTATAGAGCCAGGTATTTCTACTGACCCTGTGACCACCTGACCAGGAAAAACTCCCAACCCTTGTAAAGGTTAGAATTAGGGCCCAGAGTTTTCCTGACTAGTTGGACACATGGGATATGGAAAAACTCTGGTGCAGTCGTTCTCCTCGTCTCACCCGTTTGGAGATCTGGATGTCCATCATGAAGAAGTGCACGTGTTTCTCTCCTTTGTTCAGCGCCAGCTTCTTGGTCATGACGGCCACCAGCATGGCGGTACAGGCCACACCCTGAGGACAGACATACAGACAGTCACACCACCGTCACCATGATTACCACCACCGCTGTTTGTCATCCTCCTCGTGTCCCTTTGTGACCCGTAAGAGCGGGAGTCAGAGTCGGAATTAACAAAATGATCATGTCAACATTCAAAATTAGCCCTATAGCTTCAGGTCTGCTTGGCTAACATCAAGATAGACACCGCAATTCCTTTTCAAGAGGTTATTAAATAGTTGTGACTTGCTATAACTTGTACAAATATGGTGGGCCTATTTTGCCTATTTCGCCAAATAATACTAGTTACACTGAATTGACCTTATGTTTATGTGAGAGTGAAATTGTTAATCATATGCCACTGTGCCACTGATATAGTAGTATGGTTTACTCTGAGAATAGCATTGTGCTATTGCTGGATAGGGAACAACTAAGTGCTGACGAATGCTCAGAAACCGCACAGGGTGAATCAGAGTGACTTGGCACTAAAAGTGACTATATTTCAGTGTGGTACAATAGTCTCAACACACTAATTCTTACTTTGAAATCGTAGACTACACTTCTAACCTATGGGGGAGATATAACATACAGTTGAAGTCGGAGGTTTACATAAGCCTTAGACAAGTACAATTAAACTCAGTTTTTCACAATTCCTGACATTTAATCCATGTAAAAAATGTCCTGTCTTAAGTCAGTTGAGATCACCAGTTTATTTTAAGAATTGGAAATGTCAGAATAATAGTAGAGATAATTATTTATTTCAGCTTTTATTTCTTTCATCACATTCCCAGTAGGTCAGAAGTTTACATACACACAATTAGTATTTGGTAGCATTGCCTTTAAATGGTTTAACTTGGGTCAAATGTTTTGGGTAGCCTTCCACAAGCTTCCCACAATAAGTTGGGTGAATTTTGGCCAATTCCTCCTGACAGAGCTGGTGTAACTGAGTCAAGTTTGTAGGCCTCCTTGCTCGCACACGCTTTTTCAGTTCTGACCACAAATTTTCTATTGGATTGAGGTCACGGCTTTGTGATGGCCACTCCAATACTTTGACTTTGTTGTCCTTAAGCTATTTTGCCACAACTTTGGAAGTATGCTTGGGGTCAATGTCCATTTGGAAGACATTTGCGACCAAGCTTTAACTTCCTTCTGCTCAGCAAGGCTTCTTCCTTGCTGAGCGGCCTTTCAGGTTATGTCGATATAGGACTCGTTTCTCACATTGGATATACTGTAGATACTTTTGTACCCGTTTCCTCCGGCATCTTCACAAGGTCCTTTGCTGTTGTTCTTGGATTGATTTGCACTTTTTGCACCAAAGTACGTTCGTCTCTAGGAGACGGAACACGTCTCCTTCCTGAGCGATATGACGGCTGCATGGTCCCATGGTGTTTATACTTGCGTACTATTGTTTGTACAGATGAACGTGGTACCTTCAGGCGTTTGGAAATTGCTCCTAAGGATGAACAACACTTGTGGAGGTCTACAATTTTTGGTTGGCTGATTTCTTTGGATTTTCCCATGATGTTAAGCAAAGGGAGTTTGAAGGTAGGCCTTGAAATACATCCACAGGTACACCTCAAATTGACTCAAATGATGTCATTTAGCCAATCAGAAGCTTCTAAAGCCATGACATCATTTTCTGTCATTTTCCAAGCTGTTTAAAGGCACAGTCAACTTAGTGTATGTAAACTTCTGACCCATTGGAATTGTGATACTGTGAATTATAAGTGACATAATCTGTCTGTAAACAATTGTTGGAAAAATGACTTGTGTCATGCACAATGTAGATGTCCTAACCGACTTGCCAAAACTATAGTTTGTTAACAAGAAATGTGTGGAATGCTTGAAAAACGAGTTTTAATGACTCCAACCTAAGTGTATGTAAACTTCCGACTTCAACTGTAGTTAATTTACCATTGAGTGCAATTTTCTATCAATATGTACTGTAATTGCACAAAGCTCACAGTTGTACCAATGTGTATCTACCTACACTGTAATTGCATTGTACCTGCCAGTGTAATTACTGTGAAAATACAGTATATGGTTTTAGAGACACAGTGTAATCATATCATTTAAAGATTAGACTGGTTTGAAAATGAAAACTGATTTTTACCTGTTTTCCTTCCCTTGTTTGCATTAGTAAAAGAGAGAGAGAGATAAAAGTCTGATAAAGAAGAACAATCATATTAGCATGCACGCATAGGCTCACAATGAAACACAGGTTACAGTCTGGACACAGAGATAATGCTAAGAGTCATTCAGATGGATGAATCACAAATCCTGCACTAGTCCCCTGTCCTCTCCTAAGAGCTTCCTAACATCAACCAACCCACTCACTGGTATTGGGAGGGGCATGGGCATGACTAGAACCAAAGATTCCGTGTGAATCTGTCCGAGTGTAATCTGGGAATTTTGAGAGACACAACATCCTTCCCAGGGATCCATTCACACCCCACTGATAGGATGTGTGGTGAGCACGTTGCTCTGCTCACCTCCCCAACACAGCTGGGGCACTAACAGAGAGGCAGGCTAGCCCAGGATAGAGGTGTTGAGCCTAGGGGTCCTTGACAGCCAAGAGCTACAGGTGTGAGTACTGCTTCACTCATTGTCCAAGAGAGCTGCCCTGTTGGGAGTAGGAAACATTTTTCTTCCAAGTCATGGGCACAGGTTGGCACGCCCTCCTGCTCCAGTGGTGCCAAAGGCTATAAACTACCTAAAAATGGAAATGGTGGAAAGTTTCCCCTTAAAAAAAGGGGAAAGCTTATATAAACAAGGGGAGAGGGAGAGAAAGAGGAGTGAAGGATCATTTTCCACTGTGTCAGGGAGGTGTCTCAGCCTGGCTCGCGCCCCTTTGTCGGTCTTGTGACTCTCCGTCGCTTATCTGTTCGGATCGGAAACGGGCAGATCTGAGGTGAGGAAGAGAGCCAAGTCCTTACAGCCCAACAAGCAGAAAACACCCAAATACCTCCCTCCCTCTCCCTCTCTCCCTGTACTAGTCACATGGCCCTAAACCCTTCGAAGTGCAAGATCATGTTGGTAACATGTATGAGAAACCTGTCCCTGCATGTCCCCTTATGATATATGGGAAAAACCTGCAAGTCTGTGGAAGTGTGAAAGTCCTTGGAGTCATTGTGCAAAACATTCTGCAGTGGGACGAACAAATCGATTCTATGATTCGTAAGGGAAGTAAAAAGTTGTTCTTCCTACGTCATCTTAAAATATTTAACTTTCCACAAATGGACCTGGTCGCCATCTACGTTCAACCCTGCCTAGAGTATACCGCAACAGCTTGGGACAGCTCCTTGACTCAAGCCCTCTCTGAGCAACTCGAGCCCATACAGAAGCGTGTTTGCAGAACCATCCCTGGCACGGCATATCCTGGAAACAACAATGCTCTGTCACTATCACTGCCCTCACTTCATGAGAGAAGAGTGAAACTGTGCCTGGACTTTGCTTTCTCCCTGTTCAAGTCCCCCTTCAGAGACTTGATACCTGCCTGCCGAGGACAAGTGTCAGACAGATCCACCTTCTCTCTATTCCACATGCCAGGACTGAGAGATATAAAAGTCGCCCATTCCATACCTATATACAGTACCAGTCAAAAGTTTGGACAGACCTACTCATTCCAGGGTTTCTTTATTTGTACTATTTTCTGCATTGTAGAATAATAGTGAAGACATCCAAACTATGAAATAACACATATGGAATCATGTAGTAACCAAAAAAGTGTTAAACCAATCAAAATATATTTTATATTTGAGATTCTTCAAAGAAGCCACCCTTTGCCTTGATGACAGCTTTGCACACTCTTGGCATTCTCTCAACCAGCTTCATGAAGTAGTCACCTGGAATGCATTTCAATTAACCCTTGTGTTGTCTTCAGGGTAAAATAATGACCCGCCGGTATGTAACAGCATGTAACGCCCTAAATTATATTTTTTCAACTTGAAATTGTATGACTTTTCCTAGAGTGACCCCAACATTAGAAAAAGTGAAACATCACCTTTGTTCATATTCCCATGTGAGCTGTACACCACCAGGGTACAAAGATTGTCTTAGGGTCATTTTTGACCCGGCAGTTATAAAATCATTTACAAACCACACACACACACACACACACACACACACACACACACACACACACACACACACACACACACACACACACACACACACACACACACACACACACACACACACACACACACACACACACACACACACACACACACACACACACACACACACACACACACAAGATATTGAGATTATTGATTGAACTTTATTGTGCATGTGCAGCATCTCCACGACCCCACACATGACTCAAGTTCACAGACAAAATAAATAAAATTTCAGACAAAATAAATATTTCTTGAAAGCATTGTTTACTAATGGGGAATACAGTCAGAGGCAATAAAGGTAGTGCAGTTGACAGTCCCCCCAGTTCTCTCTCTTCGTGCCATGACTGCACGTTTCAGTGCCCAACAGGTCGTAGATCAGATTTATTCAGATGTCCAGGAGGAACAAGAGAACAATGATTTAGAAGAGGAGCAGGTATCTGAAGAAGAAGATGAGGAAGAATACAACCCAGAGCACGATGCATCATCTTCAGATGAAGAAGAAATCCCCTAAGCTGACAGACATTTTTGTCAAAAAACAGCAAAATAACATGGTCCTTTTCACCATATGACAACCAGGGCAGGATGGCAGCACAAAATGTCATAAGGATGACCACAGGGCCCACAAGACATGCAGTTTCTCATGCCCAGGACATCGCCTCAACATTCTACATGTTCATCACACCAGCCGCCGAAAAAATCATCCTGGAGATGACAAATTTGGAGGGATGAGATTGACCTGTGTTCCTACATAGGGCTGATAATCTCAGCGGGTGTGTATAGATCCCGAGGCGAGGCTACATGAAGTCTCTTGGCAGAGAGTGGAAAGGTGATTTTCCGTGCCATAGTCTTTCACACTTTCTCAAGAATGCTACGATTTGATAACCATTAGTCAAGACGTGTGAGAGACAGACTGGTGGCCATAAGAGAGGTCTGGGAGAAGTGGGTGGAGCGTCTGCCATACCTCTACAACCCTGGGCCAGTGGATGAGTAACACTGAAGTAACAGTGGATGAGCAACTGATTCCATTCAGAGGTAAACTTGTATTTTCATATCTGTAATGTAAGTGATTTTCACTGTTCATGTATTATGTATTGCTGTAATATCATTGATTTATGTGATTGTTTTCTGTGACACTGATTCTAATTACTGATAGTGATCTCTTTTGTCAAAAGGTCGCTGCCCTTTCTGGGCAGTATCTGCCCAGAAAGCCAGCAAAGTATGGCATCAAGATATGGGTGGCCTGTGACGCACAATCCAGCTACGCTTGGAAGATGCAAGTCTACACAGGGAAGCCGACCAGTGGAGGCTCGGAGAAGAACCAGGGGATGCGGTTGATGCGACCGACATACTGAGGCGGCACAATCTCAAGTGTGACAATTTCTTCACCTCGTATGAACTCAGCCAGCAGCTCCTGAAGAGGAAGATCACCATGGTTGGCACAGTTAGAAAGAACAATACTGAGCTCCCCCCTGCACTCCTCACAACAAGGGGGAGAGAGGCCTTCTCATCAAAGTTTGCATTCAACCCCACCACCACTCTAGTTTCTTACCTCCCAAAGAGGAACAAGAATGTGGTCTTTCTGAGCATACTGCACAAAACGGCTGAGATCAGTGATAGTGAGGACAGGAAGCCAGCCATCATCCTAGACTACAACCACAACAAAGGAGGCTTGGACAACCTGGACAAGGTGATTGGAACTTACAACTGCAGGAGGATGACAGCCCGCTGGCCCCTGGTCATCTTCCATAACATCATTGATGTGTCCTCATACATTGCCTGTGATATGGAACAAGATCAACCTTTCCTGGATGCCTGATAAGCAGAACAAGAGGAGGGTGTTCCTGAAGCACAGGGAAAGGCACTTGTAACACCACACATTCAAAGAAGGGAACGCTTCCCCTGCACAGCAGCCTCTACAGCACTTGTGAAAGCAGTTCAGGGGGCTGAATCTTGTCCTGATCCACCTGAGGCTGTAGCTGGGGCAGGCAAGAGGAGGAGATGCCATTCTGCCCCCCAAAGAAGGACTGTAAAACAATACTATGTGCTGCACATGTGAGAAATACATCTGCAAAGTCCATGCACACACACTTGCATACTGTCCTACATGTGCTAACTAGAGTTGATTGATTTTTGTACTTCACGGTTTTGTTTTGTATTTATTATTTTATTCTTATTTATTGTTGTTGTTTATACACCTCGTGGGTGTGGGCAATGGTTCAAAAAAATGGGAGAAGACTAGTATTACAGTATACAAGAATACATCACTATGTTGCCAAAAAATGTCAAGGCTGCTATTGTTTCCCTTCAGTAAAATGCATTCAAATTTCTGCTACTTTCTTAGGCTTTACAAGTGTTATCTCTTGCAAAACAAAAATGTTTACACCTATACAGTACCTTTAGCAATAATAATAATAATAATAACAAACCTCTACTTTAGTAAAGAAAACAATTATGACAGGTGTGTTGTAATAAAAATGTGTGGTGTCCACTGATTATATGCAGTCTTTCTGCATTGTGAAGAGGGAAAACCCCGATATTTACAAAGTTTGTGATGAATGACAGGTTGTTTCTTCATGCAAAATATATTTGGGGTTTAAAATTCAATTAAGCTGCTTTATTTTAGGGGTAATTTGTTACTCTTAGGACAAGTGGAGTATACAAACAAATCAAAACATATTATATTATTCAAAGTAGCCAGCCTTTGCCTTGATGACAGCTTTGCACACTCTTGGCATTCTCTCAACCAGCTTAATGAGATAGTCACATGGAATGCATTTCAATTAACAGGTGTGCCTTAACAGGGGTGGTATACAGAAGATAGCCCTATTTGGTAAAAGACCAAGAACAGCTCAAATAAGCAAAGAGAAACGACAGTCCATCATTACTTTAAGACATGAAGGTCAGTCAATGCGGAACATTTTAAGAACTTTGAAAGTTTCTTCAAGTGCAGTGGCAAAAACCATCAAGCACTATGATGAAACTGGCTCTCATGAGGACCGATAAGCCATCCCATCTGCTTAGTAGTACTATCATTTATTTTTCAACAGGACAACAATGACCCAAAACACACATCCAGGCTGTGTAAGGGCTATTTGACCAAGAAGGAGAGTGATGGAGTGCTTCATCATATGACCTGGCCTCCACAATCACCCGACCTCAACCCAATTGAGATGGTTTGGAAAAGTTGGACCGCAGATTTAAGGAAAAGTCGCATATGTGGGAACTCCTTCAAGACTGTTGGAAAAGCAATCCAGCTGAAGCTGGTTGAGAGAATGCCAAACGTGTGCAAACTTGTCATCAAGGCAAAGGGTAGCTACTTTGAAGAATCACAAATATAAAATATATTTAGATTTGTTTAACACTTTTTTGGTTACTACATGATTCCATATGTGTTATTTCATAGTTTGGATGTATTCACTATTATTATACAATGCAGAAAATAGTACAAATAAAGAAACCCTGGAATGAGTAGGTGTGTCCAAACTTGACTGGTACTGTAGAAAATAGTAAGAATAAATAAAAATATTCTTCCATTGTAAAAACATATCAACTCTTTGTACTCAGCATCAACCTCAACATTGAGATATTGGCCTATATTCTTACTGGTGAGGGTCCATTGTCTTGTGAACAATGGCAGTTGAATATGACAATATATCATAGTGAAACTCCTGTGTTCTTTTCTATGACAGAACAAGACCTGAAGTGTATTATTTAATGTCATTTCCATGGCACCCAGACTGCTTGAACATAAGAGTTGCAGCACTTATTTCAGATTTCAAACATGTTTACAGTGTTTCAAATGAGCTTTTTTTCTACTGCGCGTGCCTTTCTTACCAGTGGGTGTAACCAAAGTGTTTGAGTCACAGACATAACAATACATGAGTCAATGACCACACTGCTTTCGTCGTTGGACAAGAGAAAGGTCATATGTTATCATGTAGTGCACATTGGGGCTGCATTCTGTAAGAAACGTGCTATGAAAATAAAGTTCAATACTATCAGTGCCTGTACTCTTTGAGTTCACCCATAAAACCAGTAAACTCACTGTAACCTTTCACATCTCCCCCTCCCCTCTGCTCAGTGCCAAGACATCTACTCCAATGTGTGTGTGTGTGTGTCACTTCTCTGACCCATTACTCAACACCCCTTATCTCAGAGGTGTGTGAACAACCAAGACATTGTCAGGTATTCTTCCCTGAACATGTCATATACAAGCTGATAGTGGGGAAAACAATAATACAAATACTATTACAGTGGTACAATAGTGTTAAATTCATTTTCAGAATAGAATAGAAAAGCTTCAATATGAAAACTACAGCTACTGTACTTTAAGACATCATAGCATGCACTGGCAACACACAGGGGGCACATGCTGTAATGTAGGACATTGTAAGAATGCCATAATGGAAAATAATATAGAAAGAGGCCAAGACAAGAGAGATCGATGGGAGTAGCGACAGGCAAACAATGAGTCAGCAGCAACAGTACTGTACATGGCGTGCTCTCTGCATGTACCCAGCAACTAACTGCCAGCATCAAAGTCAAAATTGGGACTGGGTGGCACCAAGCACCACTGTATTTCTACTCTAAGTAAATCACTTTCTGCAGCCACTTCAACGTAATAGGTACTTACAAAACAACCAACTCAAGAGCACTGACTAGTGTTTCAATTTCCCTCTATTCTTCTTCATTTGATCACCCTGTTGCAGAATAACCTACCTGCAATGCAGTGTGTCTGAGGTTTAAAAAGGCTTCTGAAGTTTGTCATTTCCACCTTGAAATTTCAGACATGATTTTCCCTCACAAAAAATGTATCTACCCCTACAAAAATATCCATTAATGAACTAAAATCCATTTCGTAATTCACATTTCCTGTTGCTGCAGGATTATTGCCCTGCTGTAGCAAACTGGCTCAAATTTTGATCATACATCTGTACACCTGCAGAGACATGAAGCCATGTACAGTACATGTATATTATTTAGCCTGTCTACTTTACAGTAATGCTCTGCTTTAAAAAGCCATTGTAACCTTTAAGATACAAGCTTTATCATGCGTTGACACTCAGGCTAGAAACTTTATTTTCCCTATCTCTCCATTCTCCCCTCCCCATATAGTTACCATGACTCCATATAGTTACCATGACTCCGGTGAAGAGGCACACCACTTTTCCACAGCTGGTTTTGGGGGACACGTCCCCGTATCCCACTGTGAGGAAGGTGATGGCAATGAGCCAGAGAGCCGTGTCCATACGACCAGTCTGCTCCTGTGTCTGCCTGTAGAGGGCCACACACCCTGGGGTCACTCACTACATACACAGATACATATGTCTTACATGAAGATATTCATAGATTTTATCGATATTATATAGACATTACATTATTAACAACTTCAGACCAATAGGTAAGACAAAAACAGAGATATATTAAGTTGGCAAATTTGATTGTCAAGAACTCCAGTCATTTTATTGTGTAACTATTTTTTCTATTTTTTAAAACTTTAGTTTATTTAGTAAATATCTTCTTGACTCTATTTTCTTAAAACTGCATTGTTGGTTAAGGGCTCGCAAGGAAGGATTTCACGGTAAGGTTGTATTCGACGCAGGTGACAAACAAAATTTGATTCAATTTGTTTTGAGATTTAGAATCTTTATGGGCATCCAAAGATCAAAGTGTTGTAGTTACAGTTAGACTGTGAGCATCTGTTTATCTGTCAGTGGCTGTGGGGTCAAGGAAGGACCTGTTTCAATTCCAGAAAAGAGAAAATGGAAGTTGAATTGTCTGGACAGATGGTGAAATTGACTCAAAAATGTATGACTTTTGTAAGTTGTTGTTTTCTCAGAATCTATTTCAAAACTATTCCAATTCAATTTTCATCTTAAGTCTTCTATTGCCTACAGGGAAGTTATAGCGCATTATACCTGTCGGGTGTTACTCAGAAGTCTTACAATCTGTCAATCATCAGATCGTATAACCAAAATGTCAGTTTGTTTAACATGCAGCTTGATTAACTAACACGTTTGATTTTCTCTATGTAACTGAGATCTAAGAATCCCATCCCATTGTAAGTTCAGCCTTAACAAATGACCTCACGTTGGCCACAAGCAGACTTCAGAGGCCTAGGATGGTATGTGTTGGCTCGCAATGAAGAGTAATTTTTCGGAGTAACTCAACAGAAAACTATCAACTTTAATCTGTTATTAGACATCCTTTCTGAATGGGAACTCAAATTGACCATCAATATTTGAAGTAGAGTGAGCAATTGATTGCCCCAGTCTGTTTGTAATAAACTTTGTAGGGATGTGTGTGTACGTGTGGGTGTTTCTGTGCTGGCAGTAGTAATGTGTTATATTTAGATTTTTAGCAAACTATTTTCATCTCTCACTGTGTGTCCTCTTTTTATGTTCTGTCTATCACACAGACGTCTGTCTGTGCCTGTGTATCTCAAACAGGAGATTGTGTGCGAGTCATGTAGTGTGTGTGTGCATGCATGTGCATGTGAGTGTGAGCATGCGTGTGAGCATGAGTGTGTGCCTGCGTGTGTGCGCCCCTCCACCCTACCTCTCACAAAGTGTGAGCATCCAGGAAGAGATGAGCCAGAACAAGAAGATGAACACCATCAGCGTGCGCGCCGGGTACTTGTTCATCAGCACCTTGAGCACGAAGCGGAACGTGAAGTTGATGTTGTTGAGCGAGCCGATACTCCTATAGGAGGCACTGAGCAGCACCTTGCTGTGCAGTAGGATCGTCCTGTGGACCAGGTACAGCCTGAGGAACATCAGCGCCGACAGTAGCAGCTCTGTGTCCAACAGCACCTCCCCGTGGCGGGAGGACACACACAGCGGCGCCGAGTTGGAGGAGTTGACCTCTACCCCCTCCCTGGCGATGGGCGCAGGGACACCCACCTCCCAGTAGGTGCCCACGGGATGGATGGCACAGACCAGCAGCTCCAGGGAGATGCCCAGCACCCTGCGGCTTGTCATGGCGATGCGCCAGTCCACCTGGTTGTGGTCAATGATGAAGAGCTGGAGAAAAAGTGAGGGGTCGGAACAGGGGCGACAGGGGAGATAGAAGGGGATGAGGGCGATTGGAAGAGCCAGAGGGATAAGGAGAGTTAGAGGGAGAGAGGGGGAAAGAGAGTGAAAGATAAATAAAAAGAGAAAGAGAGAGAAATTGCAAGAGAGAAAGGGATTGAGTGGGAGAGCGAGAGAGAAGTAGGAAAAGAAGGATGTCAATGGAAAATTGTTCATTTGATTTGAATCATTAAGTAAATGCTGATGATTAACTAAATGTGGGAATAGGAAGAACAGCAACGACAGAAACATGATGCCAAGGCAAACAAAGTCCCACCCAAGCAGATACGGAGGCAGTGAAAGTCAAGATTGTGGGGGTTGTAGGCGACACAAGCCCTCTCTGACTCACAAGTCTTAGATTCTAAATATAATCCTGTCTGATCCTAGTCTGACATGACACAACTCCAAGAAATCACTTTATTATATCACTAAGGAAAACGAAAACCAAATCCCGCGCTGGCCAAAACCTCCAATTCCTGTTGTTTTGAGGTTTCTTCGTAACTCTTGATATTTGAAACTGCCGTAAGCATATTAGAACACTCAGTTCGTAGTCTTGTTGCCCTTGACTGACTTTTCCATTGCCCAATCACCACCCAGTTCCTGAAGCAGAGGGGGAACTTCAGTCACACTCTTCCCCTTGATATTGCCACACCGTTCCCTTGATATTGTCACACCCTTCCCTTGATATTGCCACACCCTTCCCTTGATATTGCCACACCCTTCCCTAATTATTGCCACACCTTCCCTTAATATTGTCACACCCTTCCCAAGATATTGACACACCTTCCCTTGATATTGCCACACCTTCCCTTAAAATTGGCTCGCCTGAAGCTTGTTGGTGAAAGTTAATTTCCTTACCTTTCACCTGTGTTTATAGAAATTCAACTGTACCTCCATCTCCTGTGTTTTTATAGACCAACCTCAAAATACAGTCCTTGACCAACCAACCCTAACCAGTTTTTATATCCTTCGGGCCTGATCGGGCTATCGTGGTGGAAAGGACAACAATGGAGTACAGATTCCCAGCTGACTGAGGGCTCATCTTCAGATAGAGAATGAGGGAGATTACACATCAAATCAGGTGGATGGAAACGAAGAAACCATCCATCCCAGTCCCACTCCAAGCCTCATTTCAGAAATGGATTGCTCCAAAACTCTACAATTACCTATTCATATGAGCTCAAGCCTAAACTCCAGTTCCTTGTGCTCTACCTTCATTCCCAGCCTCAACTACATTACCCTTTCAGTCTGCAACTCCACCTCCACTGCAGTACCCTTTTAGACTCCACCTCCATTTCCACTGCATTACCCTTTCAGACTACAACACCATCTCCACTACAGTACCCTTTCAGACTACAACTCCCATCTCCACTACAGTACCCTTTCAGACTACAACTCCATCTCCACTACAGTACCCTTTCAGACTACAACACCATCTCCACTACAGTACCCTTTCAGACTACAACTCCCATCTCCATTGCAGTACCTTGTGCAGTCCCATATCTAACTTACTAATGGTAAGTTTGTCAGGTCTGCAGTAGTCAATGGAGTCACCCTAGCTCCAGTCCCAGGGACCAGCCAGGCTCCCATGTAAGGTTACCCTGTGCCCCCTAACACAGAAGACCCAGTACCTCCAGTGGTCAGTGGGTCAGTACCTAAAGAGGCAAGCTGACCTCACACTGTGTGCTTGTGATGTGCTAGTGTATAGGGGAGGGTTAGGGGGAAGTTGTTGTGGGAGATTATTGGTTGGTAGATTAAGACAATTAAGCCATTGCCTATACGCCGGGAGTTTCTTTTTATTGGCTAACGAAGGCCAAGTTTGACGCGTTGGTCCACCATACTCTTCTTCACTTATTTGGGCAGAAGTGTTTGGACATTTTATTAATCTGTGGCTAATCCGTGTGGCATTCTGACAAACATTACAGTTCATTTCAGTTCTTTGTTGGTACAAGTTCTTTTCCTTGTCTTTTATCTTTGGAAACGTTTATAGAAATTCAACTGTACCTCCATCTCATGTGTTCTCATAGACACACCACCTGGGTAGCCCACACCCACACCACCAGCAAGCCAATGTAAAAAATACTGTCAATGGTGTGCGTACTGGAAGCGGAGTCAGTTGCAGGAGAGCAGAGAGTTGTGAACAGGCGAACACTTTATTTAGGCAGGAGAAACCAACAGAAGGACGCCACTGCGTCGAAACCTCCATCCAATATGCCAAAGTGCAAAAATGCGCAAACAATCACAATAATAATGTACAAACATACCTCGTGAATAATATATATCACGGAAAACGCACACCAGAAACAGCGCGTCAAAAATGACACGTAACACGAAACAATCACACACAAAGACATGAGGGGGAATAGAGGAATAAATACATGCAGTGTGATTGGGGAATGAAAACCAGATGTGCAGGGAACAAGACAAAACTAATGGTTAAATGAAAAATGGAGTGTCGATGGCTAGCAAGCCGGTGACGACGACCGCCGAACAAGGAGAGGAGCCGACTTCGGCGGAAGTCGTGACAAATACAGTCTATTACCAACCAATCTTAACCTTACATTTTTACAATTAGAAAGTCTTGTTCTTATTTGTACATTGTTGTTATACAGTATTTACCGGTAAGCAAATACAATTGCCTTGAACGTATTGGAGATTTACAAAGAATTATACATTTTCAATTCCTGTGTGTAAACACTACGCACCTGTGAGCCTTATTAAAAGTATATCGCACACAGCAGAATGAAAAGAGGCCCCCCAGTAATGCAAATGATCTGCCACCAATGAAGAGGGCTCTTTATATGTAACTGAAAGGGGAGGGAGTAAGTGCTACTCATACTGGAATTTATCCAAGCCAGAAGCTGGGCCTGTCACTCTACAAGCAGGGCCATCGGAACCCAATGGGAATGGGAGCTGGTAAGAGGCTTAGGGTTGGAGATCATTTAGAGACAGGTGATGATATTGACAGCCCATACCCATGGGAACGTGTGTTTAGATACTCACTAGCGCCAGGGGACCCCAGCCACATATCGCTCTCTCCGCCTGCACACCGTCCTGAACACTGCTCACATGATGATTAAGAGGGGTATGTCCATTTTCCTCTTCCTATTTTTTCTTTCTATGCTTTATTTCTCTGATAATGTCCTTCTCTTTTCTGTGTTTTTTTGAGAGTGAGAAAGGTTAACGCTAGGTTGCGCTGCCCGGCATGTTTTGTTTTCAGCCTAAATTGGGCTGCCCAATGCACAGCCCAAAAACGATAACCTCCACCCATGCTTGAAACCTCATCTCCCTTATCTCCCCACAGCACTTGCGCAGAGCACCCCCTCCTCTCAGATAGGCCTACCCATGGATGTCAACCTAACAGGCGTTTAAAGAAGGGGCAGTGTGCCCTGAAAACCCTTCTGGCTGCCTACCCTTTTGTCTAAAAACGTAATCATATACTGCACTGAGTAGTACATAAAATATATCTACTTCTGCACAGTCTTCACACTTGCACTAAACCTGTTTATCATGTAGCACCCTGTTGACTTCTATACTGAGCAGTAAGGACATGGAATGACTGTCTTAACATATTGAATTTCAGTGTCTTCACCAAAGTCCTGGCACCTAGTGCATTGACAAGGTATTACAGAGCAAGGATGAAAATAAGACGACCACAGAGAACTGTACAAATCTCTGTGGATTCGAGTTTCATCAGGGGGAACGTGCATGTGAGTGTGTGTAAGCCACCGCATGGTTATTTACTAAGAAGTCCTGCTGACAGTATGTGTGTGTCCTCAAGATATCATCAAGTTGCATCAGAGTTTTTTGTCACCAATCGATGAACGAACCAACGGCTGAATTTTGGTAGGACCGCCACACAATTTGAGCAATTCACTTCCAGATCAAGAAGAAGTATCAAAACAAAAAACACCTTGCCGCCCTGCCACCATAGGCAAGACCAAAAAATGCAGCCCCCCACAAAACTAGAATAGTCCCAGTAAGCAAAATGATGTTTAAAAGACATATTTTCCAGATGTTGAAGTTAGGTTTAATTTAGGTTCTGAATGCAAGGTGAAAATGTATTTTCCATATGTTTAAAATACACATTTTCCAGGACGTTGAAATCAGGTTCATTTTCGGTTCTGAATGAAAGTTGAAAAAAATGATTTACCAAAACCAATGTCCGTGGATATGGAAATCAAGGCCGGTCCGGAACTGCACCAAAAAATTATACTTGCACGGCTCATTAGGCAGGACTACTGCACCAAAAAAAGACGTCCACAAGGCTAATCAATTTGGCTATTTAAGCTCTGAATATCAGCTACCCAACTTCATCAGGAGTTAGCTCGAGCCGATTTGCAATGTGTTTACACAGCAGGAAATGCAGAAGGATTTTATTTTTTGCTATGATCAGCTTGTCAAAAAATGACTGATACAAACTTGAAACCACTGATCATGACAATTGGGTGAAACTCCTGGACAACAGTTGTGATTGTCCGTTCCATATTGTCCATTTTACTTTGACCTGTCTTGTTTTTAGGATATGTTGTTTGTTAACATGACAGCGCATTTCTTATTTGATTGAGCGCCATTTAGGTTAGGCTATTTGATCGGAAAAACCTGCATGATGTAAAATGTGTCTGTCTCTTTACATTATCATACATTTTATCTCTAGCCTGTAGGCTACAGCAAAGGTCATACTCTTTTTACCGTAACCTATATCTGTTACATGATTTATGTTCGATTTTTGACCAAATGTTGGTGGAGCGCTGCAGCGATGTGTCTCTCCAACAGCACCCTGGAGAGGCACGCTGGGAATAGACAAGCAAGATGTTTCGCATCCCTGCCTTTGACAAAGTGAGCACTGCTTATCAAAGGGAGGCATCATCCCTCACCTAAAAAGCCCATATGCCACTGGTTGAGAGAAATTGTAATTGTTTTTAGGCAGAATTATGTGAGGTTTTATGTGTTGTTGTTGGAGGTGCGTCTTAGACAGTTTAGCTCAGAAAATGCCGCCCTCGTCAATCATTAGGCAGGATTAGTCCTGGCTAATGAGCGGGCCGGCCGTGCAAGTAGCATTCATAAAGGAGAGAAGCACCTTTAACAGTATGTGATTTAATGTAAGCCCTTTCTTCAACTCCTCCGTCCAAAGAGTAACTAACACAGTTCCCTCTAGGGCTGCACAGTCAATAATGGGGTCAGGGGTCAGAGAGAACATACACTCACCCTGATGTCCTTATAATGGAAGGCTACGATGAGAATCAGAAGACACCCAGTGGACATGCTGATGGAGCAGTTGATGATAAAGGCATAGCGGGAGCCCTGGGGAGGAAGAGGAGGACAGACAAGATAAAGACATTAAAGGGAGGTTTAAAGTTATTCCAACAGTGCTTCTGTTTTCAATTATTTTCCATTTAGCGTTTTCCAGTAGCAGTGTGTTAGTGTCAGTGGAATGCTCTGACCTTCAGCCTCCGCTGGACACGCACACTGATTTAGTGACAACTTTATAATGTGTGAGATACACATGCACCCTCACGAACACACGCACACACTTGGGCGGCATATGATAAAGTCGGCCTATTGACCTGGCATGATATGAAGTATTGACTTAAAGTGGACCACCAGGTCGCGCAACCAAATAAGATGAGTGTAGACCTACAAAGCTCTTAGCTGATGCATTAAAACGATCTTTATAAACTAGCAGACCCGGCCCTAGCCACTAAGCGACATAAGCGAACGCTTAGGGCCCCGCGCCTGCTAGGGTGCCCCCGACCCCCAAAAAGTATAGTTTTTTTGTTTAGTGGTTATTTTAGAAACTCAGTCAGGGTCTCAACTTACTGTTGAGAGCTAGAATAGTAGAATACACAAAGTGCAATTTCAAAATTTGGTTGTGCATAAGTAGTTTTTGTAGTTCTTGTTATGTCATTCACTGAGACTCACTCAATTAGCACGTCAGCTAACTTTTTGCATATTGGTCTAGCCAGCTATATAAACTAGTAATCGTGTAATCATGGTTGAATTACCCAGGGGCCCTGATTTCGAGGGGACTCCCATTGATTTTGTTATTTGCTCTCAGTCAGATATCATATTAACATGGCATAAGTCAGTGCAAAAAAAATCAAACATTTATCTCCTCCCTATAGCAAAATGAGTACAATTGCATGAAATCTGTTTTAAAATGGCTAAATCTTCTCTCCGCCCCATGGCAAAATGAGTAGGATTGCATGAAATTAGTTATAAAATTGCTAAATATTCTCTCCACCCTATGGCGGAATGCCACTTAGGGCCCCAAAAAGGCTAGGGCCGGCTCTGTAAGCCAGTTACTAACCAAGTGAGAGGTGACATGCTATCCAAGGGGCCTAAATCAGTTTTATCAATCAACTTTATCAAAACCTAAAGATCATGGTATATTTAGTTAGATGAAAGAAAAATAAACAGGATTTGGCTTCTGTAGCTATGAGCATAGCCGCTGGAAGTGGGGGTGCTGAGGGTGTTGCAGCACCCCCTGAAAAATCAGAATTAACAAAAAAATATGAATACAAATAAAAATAAAATGTGAAAACTTAAAAACATATTTTCACAAAATAAATACTACTATTAGCGGACCGATATTGACATCTGTAGCAATGGGCATACATTTTTTTTTCAGTAAAAGGTAGTTGTATGATTGAGAACAGTATCTTGTTGGATTCAATAGTTGCAATTGTAAGAGTTGTTGCCTTGTCTTTTTCTCTGCGATTGTCATTCTAATAGAATCCAGAAAGAACAATACCCTGTCGTCAAACATTTCCATCACCATGAAGAAAAACAATGTGCAATACAGTAATTTAGTACATACAGACATCAAGTGGTTTATGATGATGTGATGTGATGATGGTGCTTTGTTGGTAGAACATAGCGCTTGTAAGGCTTGGGTTGTGAGTTCAATTCCCACAGGAGACCAGTATGAAAATGTATGCACTCACTACTGTAAATTGCTCTGGTTAAGATCGTCTACTGAAATGTAAAATGAATTAATAGGCCGTTTCAATTTACACATAGAAATAAGTTGCATTTGCAGAGTATTTCAAGAAACTGGAAAACATATATCAAACAAGTATTTTTATATTCCACAAGTACAATATTATCAGATTAACTGTTTTGTACAGATAATAATCAGACTAAAGTTACAAATGCTGGTAAACACTCAAATACAAATAGATTTAGTTTAAATATTTTCACAAAAGTAGTGCACTGGGCATTTACTAGTCCTGTATTAGCAGACCTTCAGCGCGAGCATACTACTTCCCGCGAATTATGCAATGATATGTCAACACATCTGATAAGTAGGCTATGAGTGTCTTCATAATTGACTCTGTGAGTAACTATCACTTGACTTCACTGTACTTGAAACGATCGTCTCGACAATAGGCTAAGTGATAAAAGGTGTGCTGTTTATTGCGATGACGTCCACGCAGGCAACTGATGTAACCTCGATGAAAGTTTTAACGGGGAGTTAATTTAATGATGGGTGGTTGGAGTTTACAGTCTAAAAGATATAATTGCAATTTTCAGACAACGTTAGGGAAACTTCAACGCAGAAAGGTGGTATGGTGTGACGTGCGTTGGCAACGTTGATTGTTTTCCACAATTTCACTTGTAGCATCTGCATCATGTCTAATTTTATCCCAAGCCTAATTGGACTCCATTATTAGACCTCTATCACATGGAGACCACAGCACGTTGCTTGCTTCCAGTGTCTAAATTTGTTTTGTAATATTTTCCCTTTGGAAACAGAGTAATTTCAAGCCTTTTTGAAACGACCTAATTTGTAGTAACTGTAACACTGGTTGTTTATCCAGGCCTTGGACATACAGAAAGGCCACCCAAGACCAATGCAGGCCAGAATCCATTCCAACAGCCTTTAGACAGACGCTGTGAGTAGATTATGTGAGTAGAGCCAGAAACATTCATCATAATTCTGAATTAATTATTAAAAGAAAGAAAACCCTGCTGTTGATCACTTTTGATAAGGTCTAGTTGATTTGCAACAATATCCTTGGTGTGCTGTGTTCCGTGACAATGGCACACCCAAACAGCTGTTAGGCCGTCGTTTGTTTTGTTTTTACAGTCACAACATGATGATGTTGTATTTGCTTTACTATAGAAACGCATCCTCTTGGCACACAGTCAAACCTGACGCCATATAACTTGGGAAAACACCGAGCAGATTAGCGGATGTAACTAACTAGATGGTCACACTCCAAGATCCCTTTCTGCCTTATCAGTCTGGCATGCTGACCCAAAGACCTTGACAATCAGCCCAGCCTCAGCCCAGCCCCCCTTCTCCAGGAGAGGTGAAACTCTTGCATTATTCAAACAGTCTCTAATGAAACACAAATGATGTGGAAAGATCCAAAATGACCGTGGGCAACCTGAGAAACACTAGCTGTGAAGGGAAACAAATGTGGAAAAAGTACCACAAATAGCACATTTTCCTCATCCTGCATAACCTGGTTTCCAAGGGAAAGTATCCTTAAATACACTGTCATGCAGAGAGGGTATACCAGGCATCTGAGCATCCAGTTATCTCACTCATTATGTAGCCATGCATTTACAAAAATAATAGTTTGGCAAACTCAATTGGTTTTCAAAATCAAGATAATGTTTAGGGGAAAATGCATGGAAATGCCTGCCCGGGTAATTGCCAGATACATCAGCATATGGAGCTGTTTGCAACATCAACTTCCTCCAGGCCCAGGCTTACACTGCGTGTCAGCCTAGTTGGAAATCAATATTTGATCAATCATGACAATCATATTAATCAAACAAACAGATTGGATCTCCTTTCACTGAAATCAGCCTGATTTAAACAGTCTGCCTGCTGCACTCAGCAGTTTTCACTTCATTTGCCTTGGGATCATTACATGGAGGATTTAGGTGAGCTGGACATGGGCTATAGCTTGCTCATCTAGCTGTAATTACCTCTAAGTATAGGGACCTCAGATCGGATCTCCTTTCACTGAACGGCCAGGCAGGTATAACCAGCCTGAATGATTGTTTCACTCTATTGTTTTCGCTTCACTTGATAAGAGAAAGTGAATTGAAAAATTGGCGAGTGGAGTGGTCAGGCTGGTTACACCAGGGTAGGAAACACCTATCTTATAGTGTTAAGGTGGTCTGACATTTGGTTGCATCATGGGTGAGTTGCTGAGAGTCTCTTTTCTACTTATGGACCTGGCACGTATATTCTAGAACTTCAGTGGGACGGAGTTAAAAACTGCTTGATTGTGTGGACCGGTGTTGTTATCTACCCTAATCTGTATGTTGATGTGAAGAGACGGCAGTACCAAGCAGTGGTTCTGGAAATGGGCTCATAATCAGAAGGTCACCGGGTTTAAATCCCAGGTATGGGTTATGCTATTGTTCTGTGATGCAAGTCATGCTTGTTTAATGGGTCTGTTAATCAAGGAAATGGTTAAGACAATAATTAGACAAGCCGTTCCGTTCTCTTCCTATGAATGGACTGGATATAGTATTTCTGTACATTGATTAATTTAAGGACTTTGTGGTAGAGCTACAGGGCACATGAAGGTTGATAATAGCATTCATGATCTTTATGTTGTATCAACAGCACCTGTTTTCTGTCCGTCTGACTGACCACATCATGTCAAATCACTTAAAGATTTTGGCAATGAGACCCTTTCTACTTCCCCAGAGCATGCTAGCAGTTACCCATAGACTTCCAGTCATTGCGCTAATGCTAGTTAGCATTGGCTCGTGAAACTACATCCAACTTCCTTCATACTAGACACAGAGACATAAAAATGGCATCCAAAAGTTCATCTGACTGTGGGGAAGTAGAGAACAGGCCTCATTGCCAAAATCCCAAAGTATCTCTTTAACATGTTAATTATCCATGCAGAGGTTGATATTCATTCTCCACAAAAGGGGGGTGACATTCACTCATAAAAAAAGCACAAATATTGGTCAGTAGGTCTGTGACCTATTCTTAGATATACTCTTTTTCTTGAGCAGCCTAGTCAGAGTACTAGGCCTATACACAGGATATCTGGTTCCTTGAGATAGTTGCTACTATTCAATTAATTTCTGTGGTGGCCTGGCCAGCAGTAGGTCAGTTGATTCCTACAGGTTTCAGTTGTATTACATGCTGCTGTTGAGGCCTGTGTTGCTGGTCATTTTATCACTGGTCAGGTGGGGACAAGGTATTGAACCCTAAAGAGGTCTGTAGAGCACCAAACCAACATGGTCCCTGTGCCATCCATGTGGTGTCAAACAGGTGTAGTTAACGATTAGGTAGAGAATCCATCTAATTTATTTTACTTATTACAAGGACAACCTTGGTGTTCTCACCACTAGCCTAATCAACAGTAATTTGCTAATCATGATGGTATTTGCTGTTCTAAGGGAATCATATATTGTGAGCTTTCCAAATACAATGTACCACTGACTT
This sequence comes from Oncorhynchus clarkii lewisi, assembly GCF_045791955.1. Classification (NCBI taxonomy): domain Eukaryota; kingdom Metazoa; phylum Chordata; class Actinopteri; order Salmoniformes; family Salmonidae; genus Oncorhynchus; species Oncorhynchus clarkii. The sequence goes on along the minus strand of NC_092148.1, from coordinate 16,439,752 downwards.
TACTCTCGCTTTCTCTGGCACGTAGCAATGACAGGTCAACAGGTGTCTTAGACTAAATCACTTTTTTGGCACATGATAACTTGTCTCTTCATTAATCAAAATATGTGAGCTGAGAAATTATGAATCTGTTAAATATCCATAATGGCCTGTGCAAAGTGGCAATAGTGGCATATGTATGACACCTGTCTTTGATCCACTGAATGTTATCTTTCTGAGGGAAGCCTTGTACTTCAAGTTCACTGTCTGATCTTAACATTTTTAAATAGAAACAGCTCTTTCAGTTCCTCTTGAGTGTTCACACTCAACTTGAGTGTTGCAATACTATTGTGTAGGTCCACTTTATTTCACTGAAACTAAAAACCTTCAGCAAACAACTTTAATAGCCAGGGATTTGTTATACTTTCCTTGATAAATTAGTTAGCATTGTTATATTTAACAGTCTTGTTGAAAGTTAATTTTACGGAATGTGACGTGACCAAAATTACTTACTGGTTGGTAAATCAACGGGCACAGCTCCGCGTGCAGTATCATGAGCAGTGTCCCAAGCAGCGCGGTGCCCAGAGCCCAAGCGCACAGACGCTTTTTGTCCTCCAATAAAACCTTTCTATCTCGCAATCTATAAAGATTGCCCCCCTCGATTTGAGGCATACGCTTCCCAGGGTGGGACAGCGGTACAGATATCTCAGTCATGTCACCGCCGTTTCTGTTGATCACTCCATCGCAATTGTCAACTTTGGAGTTGAGGTGCAAATTTCGGGTTGTCATCTCCATGTCGCGTCGGCTGTGTCCGCTCTCCGTGTTTTCGTCCTCTGATGCCTCGTCCTCTCCCTGTCCAGCCTCCCCTCCGTCCGTGCTCTTCCCCGGATTGCGGGAAGGTATACCACGATGGGCCAACTGTGTCCCAGGTCCTCCTCCTCCTCCTCCTCTCTGTGGCTCATGAAAGTAGCGGAATAAGGACTGTAAAACTAACTGTACGCGCTCACCTGAACACGAACAGCGAACACCTCCACTAGCGGCATGGGATAAGCGCACCAATGATAGTTGACTGTTGCGCTGTTCTTATTTGCAAGGGTTATGAGGTGAGAGGGCGCCATAAAAAGTATATATCTCTCTCTTTCTCTCGCTCTCTGTGTGTGTGTGTGTGTGTGTGTGCGTGTGTGTGTGTGTGTGTGTGTGTGTGTGTGTGTGTGCGTGTGTGTGTGTGTGTGTGTGCGCAGTAGGGATTTTCCTGTCCTGCTAAGAATTCAAAATGTAACGAGTACTTTTGGGTGTCAGGTAAAATGTATGGAGTAAAAAGTGCATTATTTTCTTGTGAAGTAAAAGTTGTAAAAAAGATAAATAGTAAAGTACAGATACTACATAAGTAGTACTTTAAAGTATTTTTACTTAAGTACTTTACACCACTGTGTGTGTGTGTGTTTGGCTGGTCTCGCATTTGTAGGCTAGCCTACTCATTGGATAATTATAGAGGTTGGTAATTGCATAAGATACAGGATGTAAGGGTTTTATGACAGGATGATCAAATATGATATTTTCAGATGGTGAGGGTCAATCACCAATTCAGTTGAATAACTATTTTAGCGTGTCGCTCTCTTTTTTTTGATGGGCTTTTCACTGATGTATCCCATTTAATTACAATACTGATAAAAAAAAAAACATATATTTAAACAAATCCAGCAATCCCTGTCGAAACAAATTGGTTTAACAATACCATAATACTGTGTGCTCCCAAAATGCTATTCTGTAGCCTTCTAGAATGAATTAATACATTTTGGCATTATCAATTGCAAATAAGCTGTCACATAGGCCACCAATAACAAGCACATTATAGACTAGTACTGTTGTTATTTACCTGTGTATTGACATGGTGAGCCTATTCTCAAACGACACTTTCACAGTTCCAGGGTGACCTCTGGTGGATAAAGGAGTAGGGTGTTTATTGAGATAAAGGGACAACGTTATACAGTATGTAGCCAACTATTTATTGTCAGACCCACATTTATATGAGAGGGATTTTCAGTCTCTCTTGAATAAAACTGCATTGTTATTATTTTACAATTAATAAACGTCCCGTGGAATGTAGACGTCATCTCATAATTTTTTTATTTTGTTTTGTACTGTTCTCAGATGTCTCAACCACTAAACTCTAGAGATCTTTATCTCTCCCCAACAAACTGATGCAATAAGTGACATTTAGATAACAACCCCCCTCCTTCACCAGACATTTAAATAACATTCCTCAAAATGCCTTGAGCTATAGTGTAGAAAGTGCCCCACCTCCATGCACACACACTCAATCCCCATCACCCCCACACAACCTCTCACCCCATTTCCTAGGTTCTGTGCCTGGGAGGAACAGCGTCATGACCTTGGGCCATGTGATGCACCCCACACGGATCCTTCCGACAGGGTATCCTGTGCTGGGCTGCTGCTGACGACAGTGTCACTTCTCTCACGGCTCTAAGTGACTGGTTGACCGCCTCAGAGTGGCTTTCTGCTGGACCTGACCTGGTCTCTGTATCAAGACCAGACCTGGTATCTGTAACAGGACCTGACCTGGTCTCTGTATCAGTGTCCAGGAGAGGTTGTGAAAACAGGGTTATGGTTAATTGGTGGAGACTGATTTGATAAATACTGGGCCCAAGGCCAACATAATACACTATATATACAAAAGTATGTGGACACCCTTTCAAAAATGAGTGGATTCATTCGTTTTTCTTTATTTTGACTATTTTCTACATTGTAAAATAATAGTGAAGACATCAAAATTGTTAAATAACACATATGGAGTCATGTAGTAACCAAAAAAGTGTTAAACAAATCAAAATATATTTGAGATTCTTCAAAGTAGCCACTCTTTGCCTTGATGACAGCTTTGCTGGAATTTATTTCCTTAACGTGTTTGAGATCAGTTGTGTTGTGACAAGGTAGGGGTGGTATACAGAAGATAGCCCTATTTGGTAAAAGACCAAGTCCGTATTATGGCAAGAACAGCTCAAATAAGCAAAGAGAAATTACAGTCCACCATTATTTTAAGACATGAAGGTCAGTCAATCTGTAACATTTCAAGAACTTTGAAAGTTTCTTCAAGTGCAGTCCCAGAAACCATCAAGCGCTATGATGAAGCCGGCTCTCATGAGGATTGCCACAGGCAAGGAGGACCCAGAGTTACCTCTGCTGCAGAGGATAAGTTCATTAGATTCACATGTAAAAACCGTCTGTCCTTGATTGCAACACTCACTACCGAGTTACAAACTGCCTCTGGAAGCCACTTCAGCATAAGAACTGTTCGTCGGGAGCGTCATGAAATGGGTTTCTGTGGCTGAGCAGCCGCACACAAGCCTAAGATCACCATGCGTAATGCCAAGCTTCGGCTGGAGTGGTGTAAAGCTCACCGCCATTGGACTCTGGAGCAGTGGAAACGTATTCTCTTGAGTGATGAATCATGCTTCACCATCTGGCAGTCCGACGGACAAATCTGGGTTTGGCGGATGCCAGGAGAACGCTGCCTGCCCCAATGCTAGTGCCAACTATACAGTTTGCTGGAGGAGGAATAATGGACTGGGACTGTTTTTCATGGTTCCGGCTAGGGCTCTAAGTTCCAGTGAAGGAAAATCTTAATGCTATAGCGTACAATGACATTCTTCCAACTTTGTGACTACAGATTGGGAAAGGCCTTTTCCTGTTTCAGCATGACAATGCCGGTGTGGATGAACTTTGAAGAGATGGCTCCGGAGGGGATGGCTGCCATTTTATTGGCTCTTAACCAACCATGCTATTTTGTTTGTTTTTTCACATTGTTACTTAATTTGTACATAATGTTGCTGCTAGTGGCCGGGGACTTTAATATAGGGAAACTTAAATAAGTTTTAACTAATCAGCATGTTAAATGTGCAACCAGAGGGGAAGAAAACTCTAGAACACCTTTACTCCACACACAGAGACGCGTAACAAAGCTCTCCCTCGCTCTCCATTTGGAAAATCTGACCATAATTCTATCCTCCTGATTCCTGCTTACAAGCTAAAATTAAAGCAGGAAGCACCAGTGACTCGGTCTATAAAAAAGTGGTCAGATGAAGCAGATGCTAAACTACAGGACTGTTTTGCTATCACAGACCGGAATATGTTCTGGGATTCTTCCGATGGCATTGAGGAGTACAGTAAGTGCATCGAGGACGTCGTCCCCACAGTGACTGTACGTACATACCCCAACCAGAAGCCATGAACTACAGGTAACATTCGCACTGAGCAAAGGGTAGTGCTGTCGCTTTCAAGGAGCGGGACTCTAACCCGGAAGCTTATAAGAAATTCTGCTATGCCCTCCGACAAACCATCAAACAGACAAAGTGTCAAAACAGGACTAAGATCGAGTCGTACTACACCGGCTCTGAAGCATGTCGGATGTGGCAGGGCCTGCACACTATAACAGACTACAAAGGGAAGCACAGCCCAGTGACACAAATGGCAAGTGTCTTCACTGACATTTTCAACCTCTCCCTGTCTGAGTCTGTAATACCAACATGTTTATAACAGACCACTATACTCCCTGTGCCAAAGCACACTAAGGTAACCTGCCTAAATGACTACCGACCCCGTATCACTCAGGTCTGTAGCCATGAAATGCTTTGAAAGGCTGGTCATGGCTCACATCAACATCATTATCCCAGAAACCCTAGACCCACTCCAATTTGCATGCCGCAGCAACAGATCCACAGATGATGCAATCTCTATTGTACTCCACACTGCCCTTTCACACCTGGACAAAAGGTGGTAAGGGTAGGTATCAACACATCCGCCACACTGATCCTCAGCACGGGGGCCCCTCAGGGGTGCGTGCTCAGTTCCCTCCTTTACTCCCTGTTCACTCATGACTGCACGGCCAGGCACGGCCAGGTTCCATTCTGGGTTGGAGCCCATTTTGCCATTCACTCCCATTTTGCCATACGCTGCCCTTTTAGGCGGCACAGCAATCTCCGAAACATCTGTCTCCAGGATTAAGTACGGCCTCGGATCTCTGCCGCCACGTATCATGACCTCCTAGAGGTTTTCAGCAAGGCTCGTGCTACCTCCCTTCCTCCACATTGTCCCTACGATTGTGCTATTGACCTACTCCCGGGCATCATACCGCCTCGAGGTCAGCTATATTCCCTGTCCGGACCTGATACCAAGGCCATGGAGGAGTACATCGAGGACTCACTGGCTGTTGGGAGCATTCACCCTTCTGCCTCTCCTGCCGGCGCCGGATTCATCTTTGTGGGGGAAAAGGACAAGAACCTGCGCCCATGTATTAATTATATGGGTTTCAATGATATTACGATAAAATATCTGTACCCTATACCACTCCTCTCCTCAGCTTTCAAACCTCTCCAGGGGGCTACTATCTTCACCAAACTGGACCTTCGGAATGCCTACCATCTTGTGCAGATACGTGAAGGAGACGAGTGGAAGACAGCTTTCAACACTGCCAGTGGACATTATGAGTACCTGGTTATGCCGTTTGGACTCCAGGCTCTGGTCAACAATGTGCTCCGGGACATATTGAATCGTTTTGTTTTTGTCTAACCTCGACGACATCCTGGTTTTCTCTCATTCTGCCCAGGAACACATTCTACATGTTCGACAGGTTCTTCAGCGCCTCTTGGGGAATCAGTTGTTTGTAAAGGCTGAGAAGTGTGAGTTCCACCGCTCCACTATGTCCTTTCTAGGATACATTATTGCTGAGGGGAATGTACAGATGAATCCAGAGAAGGTGAGAGTAGTGGTGGATTGGCCCCAGTCCACGTCCAGGGTGCAGCTCCAACGGTTTCTGGGTTTTGCTAATTTCTACCGCTGTTTCATTCGGGGCTATGGCAACCTGGCGGCTCCCCTCTCTGCACTCACCTCTCCCAAGGTACTGTTCACATGGTCTCCAGCAGCGGACAAGGCTTTTGGGGATCTTAAGCAGCGATTCACTACTGCTCCTATCCTCATCCATCCAGACCCAACTCGTCAGTTTGTGGTGTAAGTTGATGCTTCCGATGTGGGAGTAGGGGCCGTTTTTCCCCTGCAATCTGTGCAGGACCAAAAGCTTCATCCCTGTGCCTTCATGTCCCATCGTCTCAACTCTGCGGAGAGGAACTATGATGTTGGGAACCGGGAACTACTAGCTGTGAAGATGGCTCTGGAAGGGGCGGAACATCCATTCCTGGTATGGACGGATCATACAAATGTAGAATACCTCCGTACTGCCAACCCAAGGCAAGCTCATTGGGCTCTGTTATTTACCCTGTTCAATTTCACCATCTCCTACCGACCAGGATCAAAGGACGTGAAGCCGGACGCTCTATCCCGTCTGTACAGTTCCACTGACACTCCCTCTGAATCTGAGACCATCCTCCCTGCCTCTTGTTTGGCGGCTTATGTCGTTTGGGTAATTGAGGCTCTGGTTCACAAGGCACAGCTTTCCCAGTCGGGCCCTGGGTGGGGGGGTCCGGTTAACAGGCTGTTTGTTTTCCGATTCGGTCCGGCCTCAGGTCATGGAATTGGCTCACTCCTCCAGTGAGGAGCCAATCAAAATTAGAGACGGCACTCCGGTATCTTGTTGCCAGTAACCCCAACACCCTGTCACACCCTGATCTGTTTCACCTGTCCTTGTGATTGTCTCCACCCCCTCCAGGTGTCGCTTATCTTCCCCAGTGTATTTATCCCTGTGTATCCTGTCTCTCTGTGCCAGTTCGTCTTGACTGTTTCAAGTCAACCAGCGTGTTTTCCCCATGCTCCTGCTATTCTCTCTTTTGCTAGTCCTCCCGGTTTTGACCCTTGCCTGTTTTCTGGACTCTGTACCCGCCTGCCCTGACCTCGAGCCTGCCTGCCACTCTGTACCTCCTGGACTCTGATTTGGTTTTGACCTTTTGCTTGTCCACAACTATTCTCTTGCCTACCCCTTTTGGTACTAATAAATATCAAACACTCAAACCATCTGCCTCCCGTGTCTGCATCTGGGTCTGGCCCTGAGCTCTTATATCGAGAGCATTCTGACGGGTTGCATCACTACCTGGTATGGCAACTGCTCGGCCTCTGACCACAAGGCGCTACAGAGGGTAGTGTGTACGGCCCAGTACATCACCAGGGCCAACCTTCCAGCCATTCAGGACCTCTATACCAGGCAGTGTCAGAGGAAGGCCCTAAAAATAGTCAGACTCCAGCCACCCTAGTCATAGACTGTTCTCTCTGCTACCGCACGGCAAGCAATACTGGAGCGCCAAGTCTAGGTCCAAGAGGTTTCTAAACAGCTTCTACCCCCAAGCCATGAGACTCCTGAACAACTAATCAAATGGCTACCCAGACTATTTGCATTATCCCCCCCTCTTGTACGCTGCTTCTACTCTCTGTTATTATCTATGCATAGTCACTTTAATAATTCTACCAACATGTACATATTACCTCAATTACCTCGACACCGGTACCCCCTGTATATAGCCCCGCTATTGTTATTTACTGCTGCTCTTTAATTATTTGTTATTCTTATCTTGACTTTTTGGGGGGTATTTTCTTCAAACTGCATTGTTGGTTAAGGGCTCGTAAGTAAGCATTTCACTGTAAGGTGAAATACACCTGTTGTATTTGGCGCATGTGACAAATAAAATTTGATTTGACTTCACTAATGCTCTTGTGGCTGAATGGAAGCAAGTCCCCTCAGCAATGTTCCAACATCTACTGGAAAGCCTTCCCAGGAGAGTGGTTGCTGTTATAGCTGCAAAGGGGGGACCAACTCCATATAAATGCCCATGATTTTGAAATTAGATTTTCGACGAGCTGTTGTCCACATACTTTTGGTAATGTAGTGTATGTTGCTATACAGTATAGTTGCAAGTGATTCTGACCAGAGGTAGCCAATAAACTGCTCTTGCGCAAAGAAATATATACAGTGGCAAGAAAAAGTATGTGAACCCTTTGGAATTACCTGGATTTCTGCATAAATTGGTCATCAAGTCACAGCAATAGACAAACAACTAATAACACAGAAATTATTGTATTTTTCTTGTCTATATTGAATGCATCATTTAAACATTCACAGTGTAGGTTGGAAAAAGTATGTGAACCCCTCGGCTAATGACTTCTCCAAAAGCTAATTGGAGTCAGGAGTCAGCTAACCTGGAGTCCAATCAATGAGACAAGATTGGAGATGTTGGTTAGAGATGCCTTACCCGGGCCTCCCGGGCAGCGCCAGCTGTGCCATCAGAGTCCCTGGGTTCGCGCCCAGGCTCTGTCGTAACCGGCCGCGACCGGGAGGTCCGTGGGGCGACGCACAATTGGCCTAGCGTCGTCCGGGTTAGGGAGGGCTTGGTCGGTAGGGATGTCCTTGTCTCATCAGCGACTCCTGTGGCAGGCCGGGCGCAGTGCGCGCTAACCAAGGTTGCCAGGTGCACGGTGTAGCCTCCGACACATTGGTGCGGCTGGCTTCCGGGTTGGATGTGCGCTGTGTTAAGAAGCAGTGCGGCTGGTTGGGTTGTGTATCGGAGGACGCATGACATTCAACCTTCGTCTCTCCCGAGCCCGTACCGGAGTTGTAACGATGAGACAAGATAGTAGCTACTACAACAATTGGATACCACGAAATTTGGGAGAAAAAGGGGTAAAAAAGAAAAAAGGAAAGAATTTTGAGTTTGCTATTCACAAGAAACATTGCCTGATGTGAACCTTGCCTCGAACAAAAGAGATCTCAGAAGACCTATTGAGCCTTGATGCCCATCAATCAACGGTAAGACAAATTGTCTATAAATTGAGAAATTTCAGCACTGTTGCTACTTTCCCTAGGAGTGGCCATCCTGCAAAGAGCACAGCACAGAATGCTCAATGAGGTTAAGAAGAATCCTAGAGTGTCAGCTAAAGACTTACAGAAATCTCTGGAACACGCTAACATCTCTGTTGACGAGTCTACGATACGTAAAACACTAAACAAGAATGGTGTTCATGGGAGGACACCACAAAAGAATCCACTGCTGTCCAAAAAAAACATTGCTGCAAGACTTACATTTGAAGTCAAAGTTTATACACCTCAGCCAAATACATTTAAACTCCGTTTTTCACAATTCTGACATTTGTTAGGATCACCACTTTATTTTAAGAATGTGAAATGTCAGGATAATAGGAGAAATAATGATTTATTTCAGCTTTTAATTCTTTCATCACATTCCCAGTGGGTCAGAAGTTTACATACACTCAATTAAATTTGGTAGCATTGCCTTTAAATTGTTAAACTTGGGTCAAACGTTTTAGGTAGCCTTCCACAAGCTTCCCACAATGAGTTGGGTGAATTTTGTCCCATTCCCATAGACAGAGTTGGTGTAACTGAGTCAGGTTTGTAGGCCTCCTTGCTCGCACATGCTTTTTCAGATCTGCCCACAAATTTTCTATAGGATTGAGGTCAGGGCTTTGTGATGGCCACTCCAATACGTTGACTTTGTTGTCCTTAAGCCATTTTGCCACAACTTTTGAAGTATGCTTGGGGTCAATGTCCACTTGGAAGACCCATTTGCGACCAAGCTTTAACTTCATGACTGAAGTCTTGAGATGTTGCTTCAATATATCCACATAATTTTCAATTCTTCATGATGCCATCTATTTTGTGAAGTGCACCAGTCCCTCCTGCAGCAAAGCACCCCCCACAACAGGATGCTGCCACCCCGTGCTTCACGGTTTCGGATGGTGTTCTACAGCTTGCAAGCCTCCCCCTTTTTCATCCAAACAGAACAATGGTCATTATGGCCAAACAGTTCTATTTTTGTTTCATCAGACCAGAGGACCAGAGGATTCTCCAAAAAGTACGATCTTTGTCCCCATGTGCAGTTGCAAACCGTAGTCTGGCTTTTTTATAGCGGTTTTGGAGCAGTGGCTTCTTCCTTGCTGAGCGGCCTTTCAGGTTATGTTGATATATAACTTGTTTTACTGTGGATATAGATACTTGTTTACCTATTACCTCTAGCATCTTCACAAGGTCCTTTGTTGTTGTTCTGGCATTGATTTGCACTTTTCGCACCAAAGTACGTTAATCTCTAGGAGACAGAGCCCGTCTCCTTCCTGAGCGGTATGACGGCTGTGTGGTCCCATGGTGTTTATACTGTTCAGATGAACGTGGTACCTTCAGGTGTTTGGAAATTGCTCCCAAGGATGAACCAGACTTGTGGAGGTCTACAATTGTTTTCTGAGGTCTTGGCTGATTTTCCCATGATGTCAAGCATAGAGGCACTGAGTTTGAAGGTAGGCCTTGAAATGTATCCACAGGTACACCTTCAATTGACTCAAATGATGTCAATTAGCCTATCAGAAGCTTCTAAAGCCATGACATCATTTTCTGGAATTTTCCAAGCTGTTTAAAGGCACAGTCAACTTAGTGTATGTAAACCCACTGAAATTGTGATACAGTGAATTATAAGTGAAATAATCTTTCTGTAAACAATTGTGGGAAATATTACTTGTTATGCACAAAGTAGATGTCCTAACCAACTTGCCAAAACTATAGTTTGTTAAAAAGAAATTTGTGGAGTGGTTGTAAAACAAGTTTTAATGATTCCAACCTAAGTGTATGTAAACTTCCGACTTCAACTGTAAGTTTGCAAAGTGCATCTGGATGTTCCACAGCGCTACTGGCAAAATATTCTGTGGACAGATGAAACTACAGTTGAGTTGTTTGGAAGGAACACACAACACAGTGTGGAGGAAAAACCTTATCCCAAATGTAAATGAATTCCCAAGTTCATCAAGACATTTTGCAGGAGAATGTAAGGCTATCTGTCCGCCAATTGAAGCTCAACAGAAGTTGGGTGATGCAACAGGACAACGACCCAAAACACAGAAGTAAATCATCAACAGAATGGCTTCAACAGAAGAATAGACGCCTTCTGGAGTGGCCCAGTCCTGACCTCAACCCGATTGAAATGCATGACCTCGAGAGCAGTTCACATCAGACATCCCAAGAATATTGCTGAACTGAAACAGTTTTGTAAAGAGAAATGGTCCAAAATTCCTCCTGACCTTTGTGCAGGTCTGATCCGCAACTACGGAAAATGTTTGGTTGAGGTTATTGCTGCCAAAGGAGGGTCAACCAGTTATTAAATCCAAGGGTGAACCCTGCTCTGTGATTGTTTACACGGTCTGTTCAATACATGAACACGTATAATTGTTTGTGTGTTATTAGTTTATTGTTGTGACCTAGATGAATTTCAGATCAAATTTTATGACCAATTTATGCAGGAATCCAGGTAATTCCAAAGGTTTCACATACTTGTTTCTTACCACTGTACATATTCTCTCAATATACTACAGTATACACAAGGTAACAGATTGCAAAAACACAGTTTGATTTTAGAAATCGGTTGATTTAATGTTATGTGCTGACAAGACAGAGAGATAAGTATAAAAACTGACGCAGCTTAACATAAACATTAGCATGACCAATTGTCTATCAGATACAGTAATAATCGTGTGAACAGAGTACTGCTCTGTACTCAGAACAAGTGAAAAGGCAGTTCATAACATTGAATAAATATGCATCCAGAGCAGATCAATGGGCCAATAAAAGTTAGTATAAAAATAGAGAATATAAGTATTAAGTTATGAAAACACCTATTCATATTAAAGCTAAACATTTGGATCACCCAAGCATTTTTCATTTCCAGAATATAAAACTATTTACAGTAAATCCATGGAAGACTGATTACACATGAGTGAATACAGTTCAGTCCAGACCCATTTTATCCCAGCAATCACTCAATCACATTTATTTATAAAGCCCTTTTTTACATCAGCAGATGTCACAAAGTGCTATACAGAAATGCAGCCTAAAACCACTAACAGCAATCAATGCAGCACGGTGCCTAGGAAAAACTCCCTAGAACAGCAGGAACCCAGTAAGAAACCTAGAGAGGAACCAGGCTCTGAGGGTTGGCCAGTCCTCTTCTGGCTGTGCCGGGTGGAGATTATAAGAGTACATCGCCATTAAGGACAGATTGTTCTTCAATCTGGCCTAAAGCAGACTAAAGATTTCTAAAAAAGGAAATTATAAACAAATAACTATTAAAATTATACATGCACCAACACTACAAACTTTATCAAGATATATAAAATAGAGAATATACATAAATATGCGTGGAATTTGACTTTACAACAAAGTGTTGGTACCACCCACAGGTGGAAAAATAAATGACAACAAATTCAAAAAATGTGCTTGATAATTACTATTTCTTAATAGGTTACAGTATGTACAAAAAGCTTCTGGTTGGTCTGTTAATTATTATAAAATAGAGAGAGGTCTGTACTTGACAGATAACAATCACAGTCCAATTAACTACCAGGTAGAAACAAAAACCAGATGTGTTTTAGGCCCAGCAGGACCATGATTGGGCAGCCCTGGTCTATATCCTACAGTGCACATTCACCATTTTGATGCTTCATAGAGGTGACAGATGAAAAGGTAGTCTATAATATTTTAAAAAATATATATAAAACCATCAAAAAAGCTTAGGCTTTCAGCTTATTGCTGAGGATTCCTGAGATGTTATGAGCACCCAATGAAGGAATACCCCTCTAATCAGGCACTGATTTAAACCTAGAACACCAGGTGGGTGTAATTCATTATCAGGTAGAAAAGAAAGCCAGCAGGCTCCGGACCTCGCGGGGTAAGAGTTGAATACCACTGGAATACAGTATCACACTAAACTAGTCAATATGCAACAGACTGTCTAGCAGGCCTACTCTAGACACTTCAGCAATATGAATAGACTACTTTTAATCAGCGGATTACCCTAAACCAAAACACGCTGGCAACCCTTAGGGAAGTGCCTGTAGCAATATTTGCTAAATGCCTGTTTTAGTATATTCCTTGTTTACGTCAGTGGCAATTCTACCTAAGAAAGTTACATAGAGGAAATCCCCAAAACTGATTTTCACCAAAAATAAGAAAAAGAAGTGTACAGCAATTAAAAAATGATAATGAAACAAGATGTGCTCCCCGCTAACCCTTCAAATATTTTGTCAAACTATCTTTACTGCGCCTCACCCACACCTTCAAAAACCTGAATAGACCCATCGTGATTGGCTCATAGGTACCTCTCCCTCTCCAACCAGTTGGTTTAGCTCTTCACAGCCCCCCATGGCTGCAGAGTGGCATAAGGCATGATGAACTGCGGGGGTGGCTGGGGCAAGACGTAGTAGCCGAACGCTGGGGGAGGCGGAGGCGCGTATATTGTGGTGAGGAACACAGGACCCTTCTTCTTGTACGTTGTGGGCCACACAGGGGCAGGGTGGTAGTAGTACTGCTGAGAGGTGGGCTGGAGCTGGAGAGAGAGCGAACAGAGGGAGAGAAAGATCTTAGATAGGATTCTGATTATAATTCATCTTCATATCAATAATCAGATAGTACTTAGAGAGCACTTCTTCTGTATGTGTAGGATCTGGTGCTACGTGAATCCACGTGTCCACAGTGCTACATTGCGGATGTCAGAGAGGGAGATGTGGTACCACATTAACCACTCTGGGGTAGGGGGCAGTATTTTGACATCCGGATGAAAAGCGCGTCCAATGTAAATAGCCTGTTACTCAGGCCCGGGAAGCTAGGATATGCATATAATTGGTAAATTTGGATAGAAAACATTCTAAAGTTTCTAAAACTGTTAAAGTAATGTCTATGAGTATAACAGAACTGATATGGCAGGCGAAACCCAGAGGACAAACCATCCCAAAACAACAATTTTCAGCTTACCACTATTTTGAATGGCTAGTATTTTAATAATAAAGCCAAATCCTCCCAGATTGCAGTTTCTAGGGCTTCCACTAGACTAGTCTTTAGAAAGAGTTTCAGGCTGGTTTTTTGAAAAAATTGTAGTTTTTCTAGGTGGCTCCCATTTTGGCTGTAGTGTTTCCAAGCTCGTGGAGGAAAGGGCGTTCTTTCGTATTTATCTCCGGTAAGGAAGATACTATTCTTCGTCTTAAATTGTATCATTTATTTGCGTATTAGGATACCTAAGGTTTGATTATAAACGTTGTTTGACTTGTTTGGAAAAGTTTATTAGTAACGTTTGGGATTCATTTTGTATGCACTTTGATGGAGGGAAACTGAGTGGATAATTGACTGAAGCGCGCCAGCTAAACTGAGTTTTTATGGATATAAAGAAGGACATTATCGAACAAAAGGGCCATTTGTGATGTAACTGGGACCTTTTGAAGTGCCAACAGAAGAAGATCATCAAAGGTAAGGCATTTTTTATATCGCTATTTCTGACTTTTGTGTCGCACCTCCCTGGTTGAAATATGTTTTTCATGCTTCTGTATGCGGGGCTCTGTCTTCAGATAATCGCATGGTTTGCTTTCGTCGTAAAGCCTTTTTGAAATCTGACACAGCGGCTGGATTAACAAGAAGTTAAGCTTTACTTTGATGTATAAAACATATATTTTCAAGAATGTTAAATATTTGAATTGAGCATTTTTGAATTTCGAGCTCTGCAATTTCAGGGACGCTACCGTCCCACGTACCCTAGAGAGGTTAAGGTAATGTAGATTAACAGAAAAGTTCTTACCAGTGTTTTGGTGACCTTCTGTTGAGCATGCTCCACCCTGAACCTGTCCCGAACCCTGGGCATCATGGCAATCACACAAGGTATGCCATCCACCTTCTCTTTCTTTCCCTCCTTCTCTTTCTTCTTCTCCTCATCTTTTCTTCCCACCGTCTCTCCATCCTTCCCCTCGTCCTCTGTGTCTGTGTCGCTGGAGATAGTAGAGCCACAGTCAGACGAGGTGGCGGAGTGGTAGTCGGACGTATCCAGGTCGACATCTTTGTCTCCTTTCACATCTTCCTCTTCTCCTTCTTTGAAACGAGCTACTGTGAAGTACCTGCAGTTCTCCCCTGACCTGTGAGAGAGGAAAGAGAATACATTAGTTTCTGTAACAAAACCTATAGACAACCTTGTAGCCCTTTCCTGCAGTCAAATGTCCTAGTGGCTTCATGGGTGGAATGTTATTAATATTTTTCATAATCAAAAAAGCCGCCAAAAATGGGGTGTTTTTTTATATTTCAGTCTTCTGTGATGTATATAAAGTCTAATATTGGGATGCAAACTCTAAATGGAATACATTTCAACTCTATATCTGATATGGAACAGGTGTCTTATTTTTTGAAGCCCATAACCATATGTGTGAGGTGTATACTTTTGTTTCACAATAGATTTGTTTAAGATTACCAAGAAACACTCTGTGTGACCCTGATTTAGCCCACTGAAGTAAAAGGTTGAAGGGTGCAACAGTTTCACTTGTATCAACTCATCTCACTCGGGATCATTTCCTCACTGTAGTTGGTCTCACCCTCCTCCTACCGTAACTTGATGAGTCATCACATAGTGGGCAGGTTCGTACAACACATGCATCATGATGATAAATATGGTACCTCCAGAGAGCTGACTGTATGACTGTACAATGAATGATGAATGAAAGCCTTCTTCCTCTGCCTTCTGTCTCTGAGACTGAGTATGTCACTGTCTCACTGTATGTGTACGTCTGTACACGTGTGAGTAACATAGTGTGACTCACCGTGCACACACCTCCAGTGGGTCGATCCACAGCGCAATCTCACATGGGAGGCCCAGCTCGCTGAGTTTGAGCTTGCTCTCCTCACATGCCTTCAGCACCTCCTCATCACACGGCACCCCCTCGCTTACCCTGATGCACCTAAGAGGGGTCAAAGGGCAGAAATCTGTTCACCTGTACCAGTAAACTTATCCTCATATTTTTGTCTTCTCAGAGACATCCAAATGACATAACAACCCAGTTACTGCCCTTCTTTAATATTTCACTTCCCTTGTTGTTTACCTGAATGCCTGTCCTTTGTTGGGGTTGTCGGGGTACCAGTGGTCTTTGAATTTGTTGGCCAGAAGTTGCCGCAGCTTTTCAGCAAAAGCGTCAGCTTTGGTGCCATCCAAGCCACCCCGCTCCACGGCTAGGTGCCTCAGGAAATTCACCCCGGCGTTGACCTCTCTCTTCATCGTTTCTGTGAGAAAATAGGTGCAGAAAACATTAGTCTATCCTGTAAAGCTACTCAACTAATTTAGAAGATTTGAACCAACTGTATAGCATGGGGGAAAATATTCCAAAACTACAGCGTGTGTACAATTCACAAGCCACCACCACTATCAACAAAATTATTTTCTCAGTTTCTCAAACCCTAGAATAGCCCTATTTCACAGTCTACCTTTCAATCTAATGTAGGGCAGGAGGAAGTCAGCTCCTCGGATAAGACCTCTTCCTAGAGTATTTAGCCACTGTGTGCTTTCTATTATCATTACCTTCAGACCACACTAGAGGTATATGTTCAATGTACGCAAGTCAGACTGGCCTTCTGTTGTTGAAACAAACTGGGAGCCAAAGGTCGTAATTTGTATACAGGCAAACAAGATGCAAATAGACTCATAGGCCATGTTGGCATATGAATATGTCACATGCTTAAAACGTGTCAGATTCAGGAACAGACCAAAGGTACAGTATGTGCCTTCTGATCAATTCAGTCTGTTTCTTCTCAATAGTGCCAGACAGTGTCAGATTGACACAGGGGAGAAGGTACAGTACAACCCCTGCCTACAGTACAGGTCAAAGAAGTGTAATGTTTGCCAGCTTAGCAGAAACACTGAGCCAGTGTAGCTGATTAGCCATCATGAAACTACGTATGTGAGGAGTGCAAGTGTGTTGACTTCCTGCTCTGTTTTAGTCGAGGTGCGAGGGTTAATTGGTGTTGTTAGTGTAGACCTGACATACAGAGAGAGTCAGGGAGAAAAAAAAACACTGGTTGCATCAGCTTGAAGAAGGCGTTACAATTATATTCCACCTTAAGCATCTTCCCGGAGGTGACAGACTTTGTCTGGTGACACAACTATGTACTAATGGCATTACGTATTACTGTTGAGCAATTATACAGAAACAATTTGTTTCTATAGGTCACAAGTGAAGAAGTAAGTTCATATCCCTTAAGACCAACATAACAAATAGCTTTCCCGTACAGTCCCACCGGGCACAGATGTCAGTTTAACATCTAGTTTTGATTTACATTTGGTTGAGTTTCAACTAATGTGAATTCAATGTGAAATCTGAAGAGAGAAAAAATCACGTCATTGGATTTAGGTTAAAAGTTTGGTGAAAAAAAGACAATGCTCTTACGTTGACGACTTTATGCAAATCCAATTAGTTTCCCACGTGATGACGTTGAATCAACATTGATTTTGGTCGTTGAAATTATTAGGAAACAACATTGATTCAACCAGTATTGTCCCAGTTGGGTAGGTTCAGTGAGCTTATACAGTTTGTAACCACATTGTAACTTATATTCATTACATTATTACTTCACAATATTGCTTTCAGATGCTTTTGATGATCACATAGTACTGTGATTGTATCTTAGTGAATAACAAAATGCATTTTTCATTAGGACTCTACCAGTACACGGTCACAAGTCCTTGAAGAACTCAGTGTGCCTCAGGATGTTATGTCGAAACTCTCTCCCTCTATCTCTCTTTCACATAAACACACGCAGACAGACACAGATGCACACTACAAACAGTAGCCTCAGTCTGAAGACAACTCTCTACACCCAGCTGATGATGGTTTTTCAGCTAGGATTTCCTGTTTCAGATTGCTGGCATAACTGAAAAGCATTTGCAGGTGGTGCCTCTAGTCTGCACTCTTAAACTGCCTCGTCCCACCATTGGTGGAAAGAAAGAATGATAGATAGGCAACAGGATATTTACAGGGGGGGGTGACAGAATGGTATTCCTTTTTACCTTAGGGGTGTACAGAAGAAGGGTAGACTATTTGGTTATACAGGTGATCCCGTCTAAAATGTGACATGGACCAATTTCAATGGACTGAAAAACCCCAAAACCCAATAGGAATGTCAGTGAGACGTGGCTGATGTAATGACCTTAATTTGAGCGAGTTTGCTACAGCAGGAAAATAATCCTGCATCAACAGGAAATGTGAATTATAATTAATGTATGTTATTGTAGGGGTTGATACATTTTTTGTAAGGGAAAATCAAGTCTGAAATTTTAAGTGGAAACTATAAACTTCAGAAGCCTTTTTAAACCTCAAAAACACTAAGTTTAAAATGTCCTGTAGTGCAGAACAGTTCTCCTGCAACAGGGTGACCAAATGAAGATCCTACATCTTTGCAGAAATAGAGTTACAGACTGTTACAGACAGACTATCGACTCATCACATTGTTCTGACTGATTAGTTCCCAGTCTGACCACTTCTCTAACTTCACAGACACATAATGTCTTTGAGTCTAATAATATCAACCACAACTATCGCCATGTTTGTTATTTTTCAGACTGCACAGCAACATATAGATAGATGTATGATCTTAATTTGGCCTGTATTGTCACAGCAAGATAATCCTGCAGCGACTGGATTGGAACGTTTAGTCCATAATGTTGGTCGATCGGTGGTTCGGCTATTAGCTGACCGAAGGTAGGCTACATGAAAAGTATAATATATAATAGTTAATATAACTGTGTGTTAGTGTGCTCCTCTGTATTTCCTGCGGTGCATTTCAGCAACAACAGAGTGATCAAATTAAGATTCTACAACGGTAGAGCCATTTCTCAAAAGTGTAACTAACAGACACATATTTTGTCCACTGCTGTACATCACTGAGGACATTGAGAGGCAAATTGAGAGACATGAGCATCTCTGAACTTGGTAATGTGGTTCTTGTGCAGTATCTAGGCCAGGGCATGCAATGGTGAGGGTTATCAGGTCAACAGGTGGTGAGAAGTTTCATTCTGTGCGATGCTCCACTCCACTCTGCAGTCTAGTGTGAAACCTCTTACAGCTCAGAGAGCTGAACTCATGTTAGATGATGGCCCAGTCATTTACTGGTTGCCTCATCTGTCATCATAAACTTTGCATATTAAAGTGCCATTATCGCTGTCATGACTAAATCATTCACCACCTTATTTAGACTGGATTGATGTGGACGTTGCTCATGATTAGATTAGAATATGTTAGGACCACTGAGACCAGAATTAAACATCTTTCTGTCTATAAATGACATTTTTTCAGTTAAACAATGTAATGCCATGAACAAATCTGCATTCTGCTAAGACCCTCATCTATGTCCTAGATCGGTGGTTCCCAAACTTTTTATAGTCCCGTACCCCTTCAAACATTCAACCTCCAGCTTAGTACCCCCTCTAGTCAGCGCACTCTCAAATGTTGTTTTTTGCCGTCATTGCAAGCCTGCCACACACACACTATACGATACAGTCATTAAACATAAGAATGACTAAGTTTTTGTCACAACCCGGATCGTGGGAAGTGACAAAGAGCTCTTTAGGACCAGGGCACAAATAATAATATGAGAATAATCTACAATTTGGCTCTTTATTTAACCATCTTACATATAAAACCTTATTTGTTCATCGAAAAGGGTGAGTAACTCACCACAGGTTAATGAGAAGGGTATGCTTGAAAGGATGCACATAACTCTTTAATGTTGGGTTGTATTGGAGAGAGTCTCAGTCTCAAATCATTTTCCACACACAGTCTGTGCCATTATTTAGTTTTCATGTTAGTGACGGCCGAGAATCCACTTTCACATAGGTACAAGTTAAAAAATAAT
This sequence comes from Oncorhynchus clarkii lewisi, assembly GCF_045791955.1. Classification (NCBI taxonomy): domain Eukaryota; kingdom Metazoa; phylum Chordata; class Actinopteri; order Salmoniformes; family Salmonidae; genus Oncorhynchus; species Oncorhynchus clarkii. The sequence goes on along the minus strand of NC_092148.1, from coordinate 16,420,113 downwards.
TTCCAGAGTATAAATCCAGTAATGTACATACCAATGGTGGCACTTTAACTGGGGAGGGAAGGCTCATAGTAATTGCTGGAACAGAATTAATAGAATGTTTGATACCATACCATTCCATTCACTCCATTCGTTATTATGAGCCGTCCTCCCCTCACCAGCCTGCTCTGGTACACACACTTAAGGTTAAAATAATACGTTTTGAGAAAAATTGTGTTTTTTAAACACAACTGAAAACTTCAAGGAGTTGGTCTGATGTGACGTTATTGGCATCCTCTCTTGCTTGAGGGAAAATAGAGGACAATAGAGGACATCAACCACCCGAGCCACAGCCTGTTCACCCTACTATCATCCAGATGGCAAGGTCAGTACAGGTGCAGCAAAGGTGGGACCGAGAGACTGAAAAACAGCTTCTATCTCAAGGCCATCAGACTGTTAAATAGCCACCACTAGCCGGCTACCACCCAGTTACGCAACCCTGCACCCTAGAGGCTGCTGCCCTATGTACATAGACATGGAACCACTGGTCACTTTAATAATGTTAGCATACTGTTTTACTCATTTCATATGTATATACTGTATATACTGTATTCTAGTCAATGCCACTTTGACATTGCTCATCCTAATATTTATATACTTTTAAATTCCATTGTTTTACTTTTAGACTTGTGTGCATTGTTGTGAACTGTTAGATACTACAGCACTGTTGGAGCTAGGAACACAAGCTTTTCACCCACAATGACATCTTCTAAATATGTGTATGTGATCAATATAATTTTATTTGAAGATGAAAGCCCCCCCCCCCCCCCCCCCCCCCCCTTGTTTAATGTCAAGATAAACCTGGACCTCTTATTGAGATGTGCCTTTTGTAATACATCAGGTGATAAAGAGGTGAAAATGAACCTGGTTGTGTCTTTAAGTCAAGTCAGATCTGTAGGTAAATTGCATTTACAAGCAGATCAACCGTTCCAGAAGCAGAGTCTTTGAGTGACAGGACACAGTGGCCCACTGCCTCTAACAGACAAAGCAGTAAGACTGAGGTGTTGGTATTGCAGCAACCCCTGTATTGATCTTTGTGTAAAGACTGAGACATGACCTCTCTACAGCCCAATAACAACATACATGTCAGTCCATGTTGTGCAAGGGTGAGAAAGTTGACATGGTGTCCCAATAATCTGAACCAGTCCACCTAGCCTAACACAGTTCCATAACTTATATAATAAAATGAGTGAACACTGGCAGTGAGAAGCTTCAGTGTTATAATTGCTGTCTGTATTTCTTTGAGACCAGTTAATTAATATCTGTTGTTGTGTAATATGGCTGCTTGGAATATTATGGTTATAGCACAGTAATGTTATAGCAGCATATACAGTACATTAGATTGTTGGCCCATGCCATGTGGTGAGTCTTGTTGATAGCAAGTTCATGTAAATTGCAAGAAAACAGCTGAAACTTCAGATCTAAAAGAGTGGATTTGAGTGTCCTATAGCCCGGCCACGTGCTTCCTGAGCCCATGGAAAGAGTCCATACTGCAGAGATTGGATACATTGTAACACTTGAACTCAAGTGATTGCTATAATGTAACTTGTGAAGAACATTAAATTGTTATCATTTAGAGATCACACATCCTATAGGCTACACGTCAAACAGATTTCAGATTGGGTTTTCCGTTCAGCCGTGTTTTTTGTAATTTTCCGCGTTGTGGTGGCGACTTTGTTTTTACCTCGTTCGAAAACATTGAACAGGGGAGTGAGTGGGTTCTCAACGCGGAAATTCCCCCATGTAATTGGAAATTCAAAAAGTTTACTTGAATAGATTCTGCGTTTATCCTAAAGAATAAGTTTACATTGTTTAAAATATACAAACTTCAATAATATTCCGATTTGGCAATAAAAAAAGCTAACAACAATTAAACTAGGCTACAATTAAATTATTACATGCTACAAGGATTGACTTGGTGAGTAGGCTGTTGTAATTGCTGTAATTTCTAGTCATTAAGCAACATTTTCCCAAAATAATAAATACATTTACAACGTTTGTAATAACCAAACAATAACCAAGTTATTTAAATCACACGTGAAAAGATCCTACATTTGTTTACAAAATTATGTTTCAATCACATCAAAAGGTTGACTTACAAATATGGTACACTTCTCAATATTTCTCCCTTACCTGTATAATAACAGCAGTATTTTAAATATCCAGTACAATGACAATTGTCTCTATTTCCTCTCTGTATTGCTGTGATCAGACTACTTGTATAGTTATCGGCACATGTTGCTTCCTTGTTCTCTTTAGTACAGTCAAAGCGATCCACGTTCCTGGTTTTGCGTTGGTCTTTGGGAATATCTCAATTGCTTTCTCCTCGCGTCCTCTCTATCTCGTCTTTTCTCAAAACCCATTGGATGAAAAAGCAAGAGGTCCCGCCCCTCTGACCCTCTCCTCCAATGGGTTTTGATAAAGAGACGAGGAGAGAGGACGCGAGGTATCTGCAATTGAGGTTTTCCATCTGTTGCGTAGGAGGATCTGGTGCAAGCGAGACGTAACACCGTCAATATGACTCACTTCCTGGTTCAGTGCTATGAGCAACATGCTGACTCCCTTTTACTACACCTTGAGACTTCCACTACAGACCATATATGGTAAGCCCGGGTGAACTGAGGGTCTTCTACTATCATAGGCTATCATTCAAAAACATGTAAGGATGAAATGTAATTCTCACCATGTTATAACCTTATTATAGTACTAACCAATTATTAGTTATATTGATGAATAGTAGGCCTAACAACATTTGGCTTGTAAGACTACTACAACAACAGCCCCTCAATGTAAAATGTCAGTCTACTAAACTTGAAATCCATCTGTGATAAGCTTCCATGTTCATTTCAAAGTTATTTTGACCCTATGTAAGTGTGATTGTAGTGACTTCCTAGGCCTGCATGTTGGTACCATCAGTCGTCTCTGACAACCAGATGACCCTATGATCACTCGGCTACACAGCTGATGCCTCCCAGACTCTTCACTAACACGAATAGCTCTGGACCTTTGCATCGGATCATTGCAACTAGCTAGCTGCTACTGAGTGGCTATAGTGGCTAACGCCCTTGTCCCGAAGCTAGCACCAGTTAGCCTTGAGCCAGGCGCATCTCCCGGCTAGCAAACTAAATTACTCCAGCTACCTCTTTTGCCAATTGGCCTGGACCCTTTGTCGACACGGAGCCCCGCAGATCCATCACGACTGGTCTGCCGATGTAATTCCATCCGATGTGCCCTCAACCTGCCTTTGTCGGACGTCGATGAAGACGCTTCTGCTAGCCACGGCCTGCTCACTTTATGAACGCAGTGTCTCCCGGTTGCTGGCGTAGTAACGACTTCCCTGTTTCATCTATTGCTGTTCATCTGGCTACATAGCTGATGCCTGCTGGACTGTTCAAGAATCATGGTACACCATTTTGCTTGTTTTGTTTATCTGTCGGCCCCAGCCTCGAACTCAGGCCCTGTGTGTAGTTAACTGACCCTCTCTGCCCATTCATCGCCATTTTACCTGTTGTTGTTGTCTAAGACAGCTGGTGCTGTCTTACCCGTTGTCTTAGGTAGCTCCCAATCAACACCTGTGATTGCTTTATGCCTCACTTTGTCTCTCTCTAATGTCAATATGCTTTGTATACTGTTGTTTAGGGTAAGTATCATTGTTTCATTTTACTGCGGAGCCCCTAGCCCCACTCAACATGCCTCAGATACCTCTTTTGTCCCACACATGGGGTGACCTCACCTAGCATAACTAATGCCTCCAGAGATGCAACCTCTCTTATCATCACTCAATGCCTAGGTTTCTCTCCACTGTACCCACACCATACCATACCCCTGTCTGTACATTATGCCCTGAATCTATTCTACCATGCCCAGAAATCTTCTCCTTCTATTATCTGTCCCCAACGCACTAGGCGACCAGTTTTGAGAGCCTTTAGCTGTAGCCTCATCCTACTCCTCCTCTGTTCCTCTGGGTGATGTAGAGGTTAACCCAGGCCCTGTGTGTCCCCAGGCACTCTCATTTGTTCACTTCTGTAACCGTAAAAGCCTTGGTTTCATGCATGTTAACATCAGAAGCCTCCTCCCTAAGTTTGTTTTACTCACTGCTTTAGCACACTACGCCAACCCTGATGTCCTTGCCATGTCTGAATCCTGGATTAGGAAGGCCAACAAAAATTCTGAGATTTCCATCCCCAACTACAAATTTTCCATCAAGGTAGAACTGCCAAAGGGGGAGGAGTTAGCCTGCAAAGTTCTGTCATACTTTCCAGGTCTATGCCCAAACATTTCGAGCTTGTAATTTAAAAAAAGTGTATCTCCATACAGTTGAAGTCGGAAGTTTACATAGACCTTAGACAAATACATTTAAACTCAGTTTTTCACAATTCCTGACATTTAATAGTAAAGAGAATGATTCATTTCAGCTTTTATTTATTTCATCACATTCCCAGTGGGTCAGAAGTTTACATACACTCAATTAGTATTTGGTAACATTGCCTTTAAATTGTTTAACATGGGTCAAACGTTTCGGGTAGCCTTCCACAAGCTTCCCACAATAATTTGGGTTAATTTTGGCCCATTCCTCCTGACAGAGCTGGTGTAACTGAGTGAGGTTTTTAGGCCTCCTTGCTTGCACACACTTTTTCAGTTCTGCCCACACATTTTCTATAGGATGAGTTCACGGCTTTGTGATGGCCACTCCAATACTTTGACTTGTTGTCCTTAAGCCATTTTGCCACAACTTTTGAAGTATGCTTGGGGTCATTGTCCATTTGGAAGACCCATTTGCGACCAAGCTTTAACTTCCTGACTGAAGTCTTGAGATGTTGCTTCAATATATCCACATCATTTTCCATCCTCATGCTGCCATCTATTTTGTGAAGTGCACCAGTCCCTCCTGCAACAAAGCACCCCAACAACATGATGCTGCCATCCCCATGCTTCATGGTTGGGATGGTGTTCTTCATCTTGCAAGCATCCCCCTTTTTCCTCCAAACAGAACGGTGGTCATTATGACTGAACAGTTCTATTTTTGTTTCATCAGACCAGAGGACATTTCTCCAAAAAGTACGATCTTTGTCCCCATGCGCAGTTGCAAACCGTAGTCTGGCTTTCTTATGGCGGGTTTGGAGCAGTGGCTTCTTCCTTGCTGAGCGGCCTTTCAGGTTATGTCGACATAGGACTCGTTTCTCCCCCCTCCTCAAAGTGGGAGACACTCTAGACCCAAACTGTTACAGACCTACAGTGGGGCAAAAAAATATTTAGTCAGCCACCAATTGTGCAAGTTCTCCCACTTAAATAGATGAGAGAGGCCTGTAATTTTCATCATAGGTACACTTCAACTGTGAAGACTTACAGAAAATGTTTGACCTCTGTCATTGCCAACAAAGGGTTTATAACAAAGTATTGAGATAAACTTTTGTTATTGACCAACTACTTATTTTCCACCATAATTTGCAAATAAATTCATTAAAAATCCTACAATGTGATTTTCTGGATTTTTCCCCCCTCATTTTGTCTGTCATAGTTGAAGTGTACCTATGATGAAAATTACAGGCCTCTCATCTTTTTAAGTGGGAGAACTTGCAATATTGGTGGCTGACTAAATACTTTTTTGCCCCACTGTATATCCATCCTGCCCTGCCTTTCTAAAGTCTTCAAAAGCCAAGTTAACAAACAAATCACTGACCATTTTGAATCCCACACCACAGCCACGCTCAAGGTCCTAAACGATATCATAACCACCATCGATAAAAGACAGTACTGTGCAGCTGTCTTCATCGACCTGGCCAAGGCTTTCGACTCAAAAGTCAATCACCGTATTCTTATCGGCAGACTCAACAGACCAACTACTTCTCAGATAGAGTTCAGTGTGTCAAATCGGAGGGCCTGTTGTCCGGTCCTCTGGCAGTCTCTATGTGGGTACCACAGGGTTCAATTCTCGGGCTGACTCTTTTCTCTGTATATATCAATGATGTCGCTCTTGCTGCGGGTGATTCCTTGATCCACCTCTACGCAGATGACACCATTCTGTATACATCTGGCCCTTCTTTGGACTCTGTGCTAACAAACCTCCAAATGAGCTTCAATGCCATACAACACTCCTTCCGTGGCCTCCAACTGCTCTTAAATGCTAGTAAAACTAAATGCATGCTCTTCACCCGATCGCTGCCCGCACCCGCCCGCCCGACTAGCATCACTACTCTGGACGGTTCTGACTTAGAATATGTGTACAACTACAAATTCCTACACTGTAAACTCTCCATCCAGACTCATATTAAGCATCTCCTATCCAAAATTAAATCTAGAATTGACTTCCTATTTTGCAACAAAGCATCCTTCACTCACGCTGCCAAGCATACCCTCGTAAAACTGACTATCCTACCGATCCTCATCTTCAGCGATGTCATTTACAAAATAGCCTCCAACACTCTACTTAGACTGCATCCAACAGTGCCATCCGTTTTGTCACCAAAGCCCCATATACCACCCACCACTGCGACCTGTATGCTCTCGTCGGCTGGCCCTCGCTACATATTCGTCGCCAGACCCACTGGCTCCAGGTCGTCTATAAGTCTTTGCTAGGTAACGCTCCGCCTTATCTCAGCTCACTGGTCACCATAACAACACCACCCCTAGCACGCGCTCCAGCAGGTATATCTCTGTCACACCCTGACCTTAGAGAGCCTTTTTATGTCTCTATTTGGTTTGGTCAGTGTTTGATGTGGGGTGGGCATTCTATGTTCTTTACTTCTAGGTTTTGTATTTCTAGGTTTTGCCCGGGTATGGTTCTCAATCAGGGACAGCTGTCCATCGTTGTCTCTGATTGGGAATCATACTTAGGCAGCCTTTCCCACCTGTGTTTGTGGGTGATTATTTTCTGTTTTGTGTTTCTGCACCTGACAGAACTGTTCGTTGTCGTTTTGCTCGTTGTTATTTTGTTCAAGGATTTTGACAATAAATCATGAACACTTACCATGCTGCGCTTTGGTCCACTTCTTCCACCAACGACAAGAGTCGTGACAATCTCACTGGTCATCCCCAAAGCCAACACCCCCTTTGGCCGCCTTTCCTTCCAGTTCTCTGCTGCCAATGACTGGAACAAATTGCAAAAATCACTGACGTTGGAGACTTATATCCCCCTCACTAACTTTAAGCATCAGCTATCTGAGCAGGTTACCGATCGCTGAAGCTGTACATAGCCCATCTGTAAATAGCCCACCCAACTACCTACCTCATCCCCATATTGTTTTTTATAACTTTTTTGCTCTTTTGCCCCCCAGTATTTCTACTTGCACATCATCTGCACATCTATCAATTCAGTGTTAATTTGCTAACTTGTAATTACTTCACTACTATGGCCTATTTATTGCCTTACCTCCTTACTCCATTTTCACACACTGTATGTAGATTTTTCTATTGTGTTATTGATTGAACTTTTGTTTTTCCTATGTAACTGTCACGTCCTGACCTTAGTTCCTTTTTTATGTCTCTGTTTTAGTTTGGTCAGGGCGTGAGTTGGGGTGGGCATTCTATGTTGTGTATTCTAGGTTTTGTATTTCTGTGTATGGTATGGTTCTCAATCAGGGACAGCTGTCTATCGTTGTCTCTGATTGAGAACCATACTTAGGCAGCCTGTTTTCCCACTATGGGTTGTGGGTAGTTGTTTTCTGTGTCTGTGTTTTACCATACAGAACTGTTTCGGTTTTCATTGATTTCGCTTGTTCGTTTGTATTCAGTGTTCGGTTATATTTCATTAAAATATGGACACTTACCACGCTGCGCTTTGGTCTGATCTTTCCTACTCCTCTTCAGAAGAGGAGGAAAACCGTTACAGTAACTCTGTGTTGTTTTTTGTCGCACTGCTTTGCTTTATCTTGGCCAGGTTGCAGTTGTAAATGAGAACTTGTTCTCAACTGGCCTACCTGGTTAAATAAAGGTGAAATAAATAAATAAAAATGGAGAGGAACCGGACACAGACTGTTGAGATCCAGCCACAGTGCTCTCAAGCAGGTGAATGTGGATGAAAGATATATAATATAGAATTTATAAAGGTAAATGACTGTGATATAAAGCATATATTATAAATAATAATAATCATTTATTATTAAACTTCTATAGCGCTTTTCATAACAGAAAGACATCTCAAAGTGCTTCAAAAGCAAAAAAACAATCAATACATCATCATGAGTAACCTAGCTATAGCTAGCTTTGTCAAGCAATACATCATCATGGGTAACCTAGCTATAGCTAGCTTTGTCAAGCAATACATCATCATGGGTAACCTAGCTATAGCTAGCTTTGTCAAGCAATACATCATCATGGGTAACCTAGCTATAGCTAGCTTTGTCAAGCAATACATCATGAGTAACCTAGCTATAGCTAGCTTTGTCATGCAATACATCATCATGGGTAACCTAGCTATAGCTAGCTTGATCAAGCAATACATCATTATGAGTAGCCTAGCTATAGCTAGCTAGGTCAAGCAATACATCATCATGAGTAACCTAGCTAGCTAGGTCAACCAATAGAGGTCAAGTCTTTGAGCGCATGCATCCTCCAAAAATGCAGAGGGTCAGTTCATGGCTTGATCAGATTAATGTGGTTAGGGAGATGTTTGTTGAGATGGAGTCTGATGATGATCTTGTAGAGGGCTACTCTGGGAACCAGCCTGAGTCATGTAGCCACTGGACTTCTCCTCCTTCACAATATGTGGCACCCACTTGGGTGATGCCTTAGCAGCTCTAGGCGCCAGAAAGTTTACCACACGGTTCAGAGTGGTAGCCAGTCGTCCTCACAACGAGCCCTCTGCCTCAGCACTGCTTTCCTCCACTGCATTTCCTTTTCCTCTCAAGCTTCAGGTGACTCCTCAATTGATGTTTTGCATTTCAACACTGGAACTCAAGTCATTGCTATAATGTAACTTGTGAAGAACATTGAGGTATTCAATGAAATGGTTATCATTTAGAGATCGCACATCCTGAAGTCTACACGTCAAACAAATTTCAGATTGGGTTTTCCTTTCAGCTCGTGATGTTGTCATTTTCTGCATTTTGGTGCTGACTTTCTCATATACCTCAAGCATTATTGACTCCTCAATTCATGTTTTCAAAAGATCAGGAACCAGCGGCCAGGTGAAACAAAAAAAGCTGGTACAATGTTCAGATGCATTCAAAGAAAAGCATTATTAGTCAGCATTCTAGCCAGTCTCTGCAAATCTGTAAGTCTGTTGGTAAAAACCACCAGATATATGCAAAATATGTTGATGTTATAAAAAATGTAACAGCTGATTAAAAAACAACATAAAACAAAATATACTGTACCTGTCAAAGGTTTGGACACAACTATACATTCAATGGTTTTTTATTTATTTTTACTATTTTCTACAATGTATAATAATAGTGAAGACATTAAAACTATGAAATAACACATATGGAATCATGTAGTAACCAAAAAAGTGTTAAACAAATCAAAATATATTTTTGATTTTAGATTCTTCAAAGTAGCCACCCTTTGCCATGATGACAGCTTGGCATCTCATCCAGCTTCATGAAGGAAATCCCACAGGCCAGGTCATATGATGCAACACTCCATCACTCTCCTTCTTGGTCAAATAGTCCTTACACAGCCCGGAGGTGAGTTGGGTCATTGTCCTGTTGAAAAACAAATGATAGTCCCACTAAGCCCAAACCAGATGGGATTGCGTATCGCTGCAGAGTGCTGTGGTAGCCATGCTGGTTAAGTGTGCCTTGAATTCTAAATAAATCACAGACAGTGTCACCAGAAAAGCATCCCCACACCATCACACCTCTTCCTCCATGCTTCACGGTGGTAACCACACATGCGAAGATCATCCTTTCACCTACTATGTCTCACAGAGGAACCAAAAATCTCAAATTTGGACCCATCAGACCAAAAGACAGATTTCCAACGGTCTATTGTCCATTGCTCGTGTTTCTTGGCCCGAGCAAGTCTCTACTTATTAATGGTGTCCTTTAATAGTGGTTTCTTTGCAGCTATTTGACCTTGAAGGCCTGATTCATGCAGTCTCCTCTGAACACTTGATGTTGAGATGTGTCTGTGAAACATTTATTTGGGCTGCAATTTCGGAGGTTGGTGGCTCTAATGAACTTATCCTCTGCATCAGTGGTAACTCTGGGTCTTCCTTTCCTGTGGCGGTCCTCATAAGAGCCAGTTTCATCATAGCGCTTGATGGTTTTTGCGACTGCACTTTAAGAAACTTTCAAAGTTTTTGAAATGTTTCTTATGGACTGACCTTCATGTCTTAAAGTAATGATGGACTGTCGTTTCTCTTTGCTTATTTGAGCTTTTCTTGCCATAATATGGACTTGGTATTTTACCGAATAGGGCTATCTTCTGTACCACCCCTACCTTGTCACAACAAAACTGATTGTCTCAAACGCATTAAGAAGGTAAGAACTTTTAACTTTTAACAAGACACACCTGTTAATTGAAATGCATTCCATGTGACTATCTCATTAAGCTGGTTGAGAGAATGCCAAGAGTGTGCAAAGCTGTCATCTAGGCAAAGGCTGGCTACTTTGAATAATATAATACGTTTTGATTTGTTTAACACTTTTTTGGTTACTACATGATTCCATGTGCTATTTAATAGTTTTGATGTCTTCACTATTATTCTGCAATATAGAAAATAGTAAAAATAAAGAAAAACCCTTGAATGAGTAGGTGCGTCCAAACTTTGACTGGTACTGTACGTACAAATGTACAGGAACTCTGTGCTTAGGCTGCTGCTAGGACGCCATGGCGACTAATGAACTGCTGCGACCTATTGGTCCTAACTGCTAGAGCTGTGGGTCTGATTTCTGATTGAAGAAATACAGGCTAAACTCTCTAACTTTCTCTTTGACCAGCAGAGGGCAGGCTGGTCTGTTTCTCATGTTCCATTCTCTCTCTCTCCGTCTCTATTTCTCTCTCTCTCTCGTATCTAATTCAGAGTTCTAATCCCCCCCCCCCCCACACACACACACACACACACACACACACACTTAATCTCTTCACATTCAAATTCTAGGGTGGCTCAGCGGCTAAGAAGGTGACGTCACCTTAGCAGGAGCTGGCCAGAGAACAGTGTGTTAGATTACTGTCTGGTCTCTCCTTCACTCTCCCACCCCCCTGCTTCCCTCCCTCCATTGGATCATAGTCCCTGTTCCAGATGCCAAGTCAAGTGGAAATGATCGCAGAGAGAGAGAAATGGAGAGAGGGAAGGTGGGATGGGAGAATGAGAATGAGAAAGAGAGAGGATAAAGATATTGTAGGGTCACTGTGGTCTGTCGAGAGTGTATCTGTTGGAATATTAATTTACACCAAAAGGAATATTTAACAAAGTCTCTCTCTCACTCTCTCTCCTTCTCCCCTCTGCTATATTCCCTCTGCTCTATGCATCTCTGTTTCTCTCTCTCCCCATACATTTTCTTAGACTACGTCTCAGTGGGCCATTCCGGTCATTGACGGCAAGACTGATTGCATTTTTTTCTCAATGCTTATAAACAAGCAATTCATTTGACCAAAGAGCCACGAATCGTTTGGCTTCCTGCTCCAATCAGGACTGACAGAGAGTGTTGAAAGCCAAGACTGGTCTGGCTCCTTAGAGCTCTTTGAGTAAGGCCCTCCACATACCTAAAAGGAGAGGTGGGGATTCAAGAGAGACAAAGTAAGGTGAAGTTCACTCAACTAAGTTTAGGCATCTCATACATTGTTATACATTTGACACATGGTACCAGTGGTGTAGGAACGGGTGGGCCTGGGTATTCACACACATGTATATATATATATATATAGAGAGATTTTTTTTTAATGCTCTACTTGTCATTGTTCCAAACAGGACATTATTTATTTTTTACCCAAGCACTGTACTTGAGTTGGGCAGGAGCTCACCAGAACTGGGTACCGGCATCTTTTCTTCTGCTTGAGTTCCTGCACCTCCTATAGAATATTATCTCAAAAGTATTGAGGAGTTCCTGCACTTAATTATAAATGGTACCGGCACCTATTTCAGTCCAAGTCAAGCACTGGCCTAAACATGCATACACCATCAAAAAAACTTCTTTTTTTGTCTCATACACACATTTAGCAGATGTTATTGCAGGTGTAGCAAAATGCTTTTGTTCCTTGCTCCAACAGTGCAGTAATGTCTAACAATACACTGAAATCTAAAAAGTAAAAGAATGGAATTAAGAAATATAGAAATATTAGGACAGACAATGTCGGAGTCCGGAGTATAAATATATATGTATGTGTATGTAATGGGATGTATAGACAATATGGACAGTATATGGATAGAATATGTAGTACAGGCCGCGACCGGGAGGTCCGTGGGGCGACGCACAATTGGCCTAGCGTCGTCCGGGTTAGTGAGGGTTTGGCCGGTAGGGATATCCTTGTCTCATCACGCACCAGCGACTCCTGTGGCGGGCCGGGCGCAATGCACACTTACCAACTTACCAAACATTATTAAAGTGACCAGTGTTCCATGGCTATGTACATAGGGCAGCAGTCTCTAAGATGCATGCTAAAGTAACCGGACGGGGGCCGGCTAGTGGTGACTATTTACCAGTCTGATGGCCTTGAGATAAGCTGTTTTTCAGGCTTCCGGTCCCAGCTTTGATGCACTTGTACCGACCTCGCCTTCTGGATGGTAGCGGGGGGAACAGGCCGTGGCTTGGGTGGCTGAGGTCCTTGATGATTTTCTTGGCCTTCCTGTAACACCGGGTGCTGTAGGTGTCCTGGAGGGCAGGCAGTGTGCCCCCGGAGATGTGTTGGGCAGACCACACCACCCTCTGGAGAGCCTTGCGGTTGCGGACGGTGCAGTGCCGTACCAGGATGGTACGTGCTCCCTCTGCTCTTTCCTGAAGTCCACGATCAGCTTTATTTGATGTTGAGGAGACTTTATTTTCCTTGCAAGACTCTGCCAGGTCCCTCACCTCCTCCCTGTAGGCTACTCGTCATTGTTGGCAATCAGGCCTACCACTGTTATGTCATCTGCAAACTTGATGATTGAGTTGGAGGCGTGCATGGCCACGCGGTCACGGGTGAACAGGGAGTACAGGAAGGTGCTGAGTATGCACCCTTGTTGGGTCCCTGTGTTAAAGATCAGCGTAGTTGAAGTGTTGTTGCCTACCTTCAACACCTGGAGGCAACCTGTTGGAAAAGCATTCCAGGTGACTACCTCATGAAGCTGGTTGAGAGAATGCCAAGGGTGTGCAAAGCAAAGGGTGGCTACTGAGAAGACTCTAAAATATAAAATATATTTTGATTTCTTTAACACGTTTTTGGTTACTACTTGATTCCATATGTGTTATTTCATAGTGTTGATGTCTTCACTATTATTCTAGAATGTAGAAAATAAAGAAAGGTATGACTGGTACCATATATGACTGTGCTTTGAGTGTTGCTAGTGCATGCATGTAATAGCAGTCATTCACAAAACATAGAATAGTTGAATCTGCTCTTTTTGATACAGTACTATATAGATCTCAAAATGTCTTACCTGCTTGTGACTCTGTAGGAGAATTAGCATAAGTCACTTTCTGGCACTCCTTTTTTGGCTTTCCGTTTCACCTCTGTGTCAATTCCAAGCTGAGCTGTTCATTCTTCATATACAATTTAACAATTGATGATATTCTCACCAATCAGACTATTGTCATTTTAATCTTGTCTTTAAAACTAACTACATTATCATATGTGTGAAATTAGTTTCGATATAGTTTAGGTGTAGTTTAGATGGGCCATCATCAGCTGCACATGCCTGACGAGTAGGGGGCAAAAATGACACATTCTGTTTGTGATATTAAGATTCTAACAACAACAGTGTGTTTGTTAGACTTATGTAGTTCTAGTCTCATAGTCTATTAATTATAGGCCTATGGTTTATTATGTGTAGTTCTATGTTAGTCGAATGTTAAATGCAAGAGTCATGGATTTACGTAGGCCTACAAGACTATTTGGTCTGTAACGCAAAATAACATGTTAGTTGGTTTGTTGTGTGCGATCGATTACAGTATTGTATAGGGCAGGCTTTTATGATAATTTAATGACGATTTGAGTGCCCAAATTTTGTCCCACCTAAATTCTTGCTGGCCATGCCATCAACGTAGTTCTGCCTACGCCACTGAATGGTACAATATAATTTTACCAGACAAGGTCTTCCTCAGGCAGGGTTTGGATTGCCATCGTCATACTGTAGCTCTCTTTGGGTTATCATATCAATTAATTGTGGTTCTCTTCTGTATTTGGTATTTCTCTGGCGAGCAACTCTGTCTTTGTTTCATTACAATGAAGGAATGCAAAACAAGTATAGCATCTCCCTGTGCATTTCTCGCCGGATCACAGATCCTTGATCTGGTACTTCTAAAACAACTGCTGGGAATTTGGAGACCTGACCTCAAATTCATATTGTTTATCTGCCATAGTTTGGGCATCAGCCACTCTATGAATCCGCCTGGTATCAATGAAGCCCACGCGGCCACATGCACCCTGCTTCGCCTTTAAAAACATATTGATTTCTCCAATTCGCAGAGAGCTTTAATGCGATCGATAGCCCTGGCCTTCCAAGATCAGCGGCTGTATAAGCATCCCTTCCCCTAACACACACGCCCGTCTCTCTTCCCCTCAGGTAATGATTGTCCTTGGGCAGGAGAATAGTTTGTCTGCATTAGGAGTGAAGTTTGTCTAATGGAATTGGGTCTCTCTCCTCCCCCACCCTCCCCCACCTCACCCCTCTTCTGGGTCTGTAGTAATGTGGTTATGTTCAGTGAATATATATCGCTGCTTTAATAAAGGTGAGAGGGATTGGGGCACAGCTCTCCTTTGACCTTTAACATCCACTTGGTTTTCCATCCATCCCCGCCCTCCCTCCCTCCTCCCTCGCTCCTTCCTTCCCTCCTCCCTCGCTCCTTCCTTCCCTCCTCCCCCGCCCTCCCTCGCTCCTCCCCCGCCCTCCCTCGCTCCTCCCCCGCCCTCCCTCGCTCCTCCCCCGCCCTCCCTCCCTCCTCCCCCGCCCTCCCTCGCTCCTCCCCCGCCCTCCCTCGCTCCTCCCCCGCCCTCCCTCCCTCATCCCTCGCTCCTTCCTTCCCTCCTCCCCCGCCCTCCCTCCCTCCTCCCACGCCCTCCCTCTCTCCCCCAGCCTCGTTACGACTCTCCGTCAGTATGGATCGATAACAGTTTGTATTTGCAACGCATTAGAGGCCTGCCTACCTTCGTGCTACATTGAAAAAGGAGGCTGCCTGCTCATTTTGGTGCTGTGCGGTCAAATCACACCACCCAGATTGAATAGGTGACGTGTGTTCCAGACGTTGTTCTCAATGATCGGACTCTGTATTATGTTTCATAATGTTCACACCTAGTTTATATTATAGCTCCTCCACTGTTCCTATCCATCCTGTTGTTATCTTATTTCATCCTCCAGCCTTGTTCCCTGTTCCTCTGACACAGTCTTATCCCTCAATGGTCAGTATGGGAAGGAAATGTGGTAAAGGGCAACATGTATGAATGAACATTGGAACCACTAAGAGATATATACATACTGGGCTTTTCTATTGCTGTTTTTATTAGAGTGTAGTTGGCCATGAACAGGCAGTGTTCTGTGCTTTTCCTCAACAACTGTTTTTTAGCACCAATCCACACACTCTATAATGTACCTGTGTGGAACACCCTTCAACCAATCAGAATGAAGTATGCAGCAAAGCCGTAGTTAGAGCTTATCATCATTGGCTGATTTTACAGGCTGATTTTATATGCATGTTTATCAAAACACATGAATGTAAAAGTACATACCTAGTGCCCCTGAGATGAACCCTTTACATAAAAAGCAGTTGTTACCATGGTGATCTAGTGCTGTTTCACAAGTTAAGGATAGCTTTTCTGTACAGTGTATGATTCCATTTAGTAGTTTTAAACCAACAAATAGACATAGCATATTGTATTTTTTCCCACCAGAAAGATTATTATGTCAACACTAAACTCATGTACTCTCACACACACCTGTGCACGCACACGTACACACACACACACACACACACACACACACACACACACACACACACACACACACACACACACACACACACACACACACACACACACACAGTCACAGTCCTAGACCAGAGTTTTGTTCAGTTCGGCCTTCTGAGCAAAATCACTAAATGAAATACAGAAAAATGGATATGAATAAGAAAATGTACTACTTGTGAACTTAACCTTGGGTCTTGAGGTGTATTTTTGTCCTAAATTGAACTTTGTTTTTGAAGTTCAAGTTTTTATTAAAATAAATAAGCGATACTTCAATGTTGTAGAGGGACAGCCTAACAACATGATGATCCAAGATAGTGACATTTCCTGAGTAGTTGACCTGGTCTCAGCCATAACCTTGAATTAATTTTGACAAACTTTTCCCCTCCCCCTATCTGTGGTTCTCTCAGTCCATTTGTGCCCCTCCGTCCCTCTCTCTCTTTCTCGGTCCCTTTCTCTATCTCTGTTTCTCGCTCTCTCTGTTTCTCTCTCTCATTCTCTCTATTTTTCTCCTTCTCTCTCACTCTTGCTCTCTCCTCTGTCTGTGCCTCTCACTAGCTCACCCCCAGCCTGCTGGCTGTGTCTGCTGACTGTGTATGCTGATTGTGTCTGCTGACTGTGTATGCTGACTGTGTCTGCTGACTGTGTCTGCTGGCTGTGTCTGCTGACTGTGTATGCTGATTGTGTCTGCTGACTGTGTATGCTGACTGTGTATGCTGACTGTGTCTGCTGGCTGTGTCTTAGAGTGTGCTGGGGGGCCAGCAAAGGGGAAATCAACTGAGGAAAGCTTTCAGAGTTCAAGTGCACGACCAGAGAAACGTTTCTGAGTTGGACAAAGGGAGAGAGGAAGGGAAGGAGAAATGGGAAGGCGAGAGGCTGAACTACTGACAAAGCAGCTGAGGATAGGGGAGAGAGCATGAGGGTCATTTTAAAAAATGGGTGAAATTTGAGAAAAATATTTGTGAACGGAAAAATCTTTAAAAAAATGTCCATCCCCTCCCCTTCCCTCTCTCCACTTATACACTCATCTTACCCTCCCCCTAAGATATTCCTTTCAGAACCACCCCTTTTCTCTATTTCTCTCGCTCTGTCCCTCCCTCTCTCGCTCTCTCCTCCATTCCTACCCCACTTGCACACACACTAGATGACTGACGCCCTCTTACCCTCCCTCTCTCTCTCACCCTCGTTTTCTCTCTCTCTCCAAGCTCTCTCCGCTACACCACCAATACTTTTTTTCTCTGGCTGTGGTGTGTTTGTGCTTTAGCGAGTGTATGGCGAAACCGGTTCTGTGCTGATCCAGCTTGTGCGATCCCATGCACAGAGCCAGGAGCAGCGTACCTCTTGCCAACATCCTGCCTCCACTCTGCTGCCTTTTCTGCTTTGATTTCCTACTGTCTGCTTTTCCACCAGACCTTTTCTTTCTTTAACCCTCTGCTCTCTTCCAAGAATGATCTAGGAAGAGGGGAAAGAAATAAGAGAAAGGTGTCTGTGTGAAGGGGAGATGAGGAGGCAGAAAAGGAGAGAGAGAGGGGAGAGGACTAGAGAAGACTGGAGTTAGGCTGCAACACGAGAGGCAAAGCAACGAGGAGAGGGAGAAAGAAGAGAGCAACAAGGATCGAGGGATGATCGAGGTGGAATCGGGCCGAAAACGCAGGAAAAGGAGGGAAAAATTGCCAGACTCATCCGACCTCTGCTGGTATTTTTCTCATCCTTTTGTTATTCACATACTTTCTTTTTAAGTGTTTCTGAAATTATTTGTTTCCTTTACGTTTCTCTATCTATCTCTCATGGGTTTCTCTTTCCATGTCTTCTAGGGTTTTCAGCGTTGCTTGTCTTTCTTCTTGTTTTTAAAAAGTGTCTATGTCCATGTGTGTACTTTAGAACCCTTTCCTTCCTCTCGCTCCCATCGGAAGGGTTTCCTCCGTCCTTCCACGTTTCTCTCTCGCCCAAATGAAATGCAATGATTGCTTTTGTTTTATTTTGTTTTGATACTTTCGCTTGGATTTTCCCATTGAAAGATTACATAGTTCGAACAAAAACTATGTTGGAAAAGGTGAAACTGAAATTGGGGCCCAGTAGTGAGGCCGAAAGGGAGGGAAGAAGGGGGGGGGGGGGGGTAATTTTCCTCCGTTTTTTTGTTTGTTTAATCTTCGTGTGTATGGGTGTGTAAGTGTTTTATCGTCGTAAGCTTCGTTCAGTTATTGTATGCATATTTTCTGCACAGTTTGGAGTCATTTTGATGTGTTTGACATAATATTTAACTGGTAAAAAGGCAACATTGTGAAGTGAATGTAGTTCTCTTATAGGGGTATCCCCATCTCCACTCTCTCTCTAACTCGCTCCTCGTTCTCCCCTACTTCCTGTCTGTTTGTGTCCTCAATACATCTGTCTGTTAGTCTGTACATAAACACATCTCTTCTGAATGTGTTTCTCTATTTATCGACTAATATGGCACACTAGCTTACAGCAATCTCTGTGGGCCTTCTCTGTCCATCCCCACACTATTGGCTTCCACACTTGCTTCCATTGTTTGATTTACACAAGTCGGTATGTCCCTCCGTTCAGACTTAATTTCAGAGGCCAGAGTGTGTGCTGTGTGTATATGGATGTGTGTGTTATATTCTCATTCCATCCCAGCTCTTAGCCGCCCTGTACATCTCCATGGAGACCCGCTATGTTCTCTCGGCCCCCGTACCTCGGCCTCTTCGCGGGCGCACAAAGACACCCCCGGACGTCGCCCTGCCAGGGTGTAAAATTGGTGAAGGTACGGAGAGGAGGGTACCCCGATTGGGAGTTGTCGGAGGGTGACGGCGGGGATGGACGTGGTCCTGATAGCCATGGCTAAGGGGCTTTGTGTCTGAATGGAGGTTAAGCTGGTGACTTAAGTATGGAGCTCAGGCCTAGACACCCCACCGCTACGGGCCTGCAGGCTTGGTTAATAGTGGGTAGAAGGGCTGAAAAGAAGGCCTGGCTGACTGGCTTTCTGAAAGGCCTGACTGAGATCTCTATTGTCTTATCAGGTGGACTGAAAGCACGGCGTAACGGTGCTCTCTTCTCCTTCCCCCAGTCTCGCTGAAGGTGATAGTCTATATGGTTTATACCATCATCTCAACACATAAGCAAACTAAGCCTTTATAGTTTAAGGTTTGTGTAAAAACCTCTGAGTGGATAATCATATGTTTACTGTATTTGTCGTTTTGTATTTTCACCTTGATGAAAAGGCATTGTACACTGTAGTAGAGAGCACCTTTTTGAAATTAAAATGTGTTGTTTGCTAGTCCAAAATCGCACATCATCACACTATGACGACATGGTGGATCCACGGTCTCACACCTCATATGACAATATAAAAAATGAGAGGTCAGTCAGTGCTGCTAGATATACAGCCTGTGATGATGGAATGCCACAGATCAGTTACCTTCCGTTAAATATTTGAACCGGCTCTAGCTTGACATCAGTTCCTCAGGCTCTCCCAGCCGTCCCAGCATCAGTGCTGCAGTGGAGGAGGCCAGTAATGTGCTTCCCTTTATGAAGCGTAACTCATCCAGCACTATCAATTATACAGCTAGTACTTGTCTGCCTCTGAGAGGGGGTGGGCTACTAGCCTGCTACAGAAGGTACAACAAGCTACTGGGTCCACTATGGAGGGAATGACTGACTGACTGACTGACTGACTGGGGCATAGATAGAAAAAGCAGCATGTGACCATCATGGATGTATTCCCACTCTCAGGATCCGGGCGAGAGAACCCCCCCCCCCCCCCAGAATCATTGTTCCAGTTGTGTCAGGATTTGTCTGCCTCAGCTTGACGAGGACACAGACCACTGAAACAAGGCAGAAGCAGACGAGCTGCGAGTTCTGGTTTGATTCATATAGCCTATTTCATAAATACTGAATTATTTGTGTGGTTTTTTTCATGCAGTGCTTCAATCCTGCAGTGTCTCTGTGTGTCTGTTGCCGTGGGTAAATTGAGTTACTAGCTCATATTTTGTTTAGAGCACTCGGTAGCACACCTCGTTTTCGTCAATAAAATGGAATCAACATTTTTTTTCAATTGGATTTGATGTGTCCATACTGTGTATTGTACTAACACTTAAGTCCAAGTTGTATTTGAGTGCATTGATGTATAGGAGCTTCGACATCAATTTGCGCATCAAATCAGCACATATGAAAGACCCAAGAGTGAGAGGTATGTGTGTGTGTGTGTGGGGGGGGGGTGTATTTTAGACTTAGGCTGGGAAATACTTTTCGCATATCAGGGTATATACAGTAGCAGAGAGGTGAAAAGGTATTATGATAAGTCAGGTATTATGTATCCAGAATGTATTAAATTTTTATGGAACTAGAAAGCCTCTTTAACAACTCTTCATTGTGTTTAGGAATTGATGTTCTAATACCTTTAAAACATGTGTTTTACCTTGAATTACACACATCACTTCAAATTACACCATTTTCATTGTTCGGACACAATATTACCTTCTCTCGGAGTCTCTCTCTTCGTGGACAACCCCTCGTAATGTTATGGGTGTATGAATGGCTACATTCTTGTGGTACTGTACATTTTTGTGAAGATTGTATAGTGTAGTTTTGTCCTGTGTGTGTACTGTAGATTGAGGCGGTGGTAGTGGTGGTGGTGTGGGGGTTAAACTGTACAGGCGGGAGGAATGTGAGAATTCCTCAGTTCTGAATTAGTAGGTCACAGCTTTGCCTCTTACCTCGGCAAACTCTCTGCTCTCTCTTCTCCCTCTCCACCATGTCTGTCTCTCTCCTCCCCCACCCGACCTCCCTCTCTCTCTCTCTGCTCTCTCTTCTCCCTCTCCACCATGTCTGTCTCTCTCCTCCCCCACCCACCCTCCCTCTCTCTCTCTCTCTCTCTGCTCTCTCTTCTCCCTCTCCACCATGTCTGTCTCTCTCCTCCCCCACCCGCCCTCCCTCTCTCTCTCTGCTCTCTCTTCTCCCTCACCACCATGTCTGTCTCTCTCCTCCCCCACCCGCCCTCCCTCTCTCTCTCTGCTCTCTCTTCTCCCTCTCCACCATGTCTGTCTCTCTCCTCCCCCACCCGCCCCCCCTCTCTCTCTCTGCTCTCTCTTCTCCCTCTCCACCATGTCTGTCTCTCTCCTCCCCCACCCACCCACCCTCCCTCTCTCTCTCTCTCTCTCTATCTCTCTCTCTCTCTCTGCTCTCTCTTCTCCCTCTCCACCATGTCTGTCTCTCTCCTCCCCCACCCACCCACCCTCCCTCTCTCTCTCTCTCTCTCTCTCTCTCTCTCTCTCTCCTGATCCTTCTCAGTCTCACCATGTTTCCTCCCTCCCTCTGTCCCTCTTTCTTTCTTTCTTTCTTTCTTTCTTTCTTTCTTTCTTTCTTTCTTTCTTTCTTTCTTTCTTCCTTTCTCTCTGTTCCCTTCTCTAGTTCTGATCCTAATCCTCTCCCCCTTCTCCCTCTCTCACAGACATCTAAGGCCCGAGGTGTTGTTGGGGGTGGGTTGAAAGGGAAGCGAGAAGGGGAGACTGTGTGTGTGTGTGTGTGTGTGTGTGTGTGTGTGTGTGTGTGTGTGTGTGTGTGTGTGTGTGTGTGTGTGTGTGTGTGTGTGTGTGTGTGTGTGTGTGTGTGTGTGTGTGTGTGTGTGTGTGTGTGTGTGTGCTGGTGCGCATGCGTGTGTTATATAAATCTAGCAGTACAGCTCTCACTCCTGCTTACAGTGCTTCTAGTCCTCTATGATTAATTGAGCTGGGTTCCTGAGGAAGGGCCATTATCTATGTCACCAGATTCTACCTGTTCTTATCATCTAGCTTACATGACATCTTCCTCACATGTCCCGCTGGACTATCATGGTCAGTCACCACTGATTCAGCTCCCACTAACATTGAAATGCATATTACTGATCATCACATGCCAGCATACCTTCCTGCTGAGGCAAAAATTCCAGAACTATCTCGGGTCCTTCACAAGACTATTTGACAGACGAGGGGAGCTCCCAGAGATGCTGGTTGTGAAGCAAACACAGAACATTATTAAGATAGCACACGGAAACATATACAGCCATAAACATAGCATACACAGGCAGCGGCCAATACTGTCTATCAGATAACTCGTGGTGTATAGCGTTGGTGTGGTGTGACTGTGAGTCAGGCCTGCTGGCTGGCTGTCTGGCTGCCATATTGACACGGCTCACAAGCCTTCACAGTCTACCCCTGTTCTCTGCTCAGCTATGCTCTGCTCTGCAGTACCATCAGTGGCGCTAGCCGGCCGTATTTACAGAGCAACACCCTTTGGTGCTATGGGACCTGGTGCCAGACGAACAGAGAAGGAGGGGAGGTGAAGAGGCAGAGGAAGGGAGGAGGGGAGGTAGGGTGGAGAGGAGGAAGAAAGGAGGGAAGGCGAAGAGGCAGAGGAAGGGAGGAGGGGAGGTAGGGTGGAGAGGAGGAAGAAAGGAGGGAAGGCGAAGAGGCAGAGGAAGGGAGGAGGGGAGGTAGGGTGGAGAGGAGGAAGAAAGGAGGGAAGGCGAAGAGGCAGAGGAAGGGAGGAGGGGAGGTAGGGTGGAGAGGAGGAAGAAAGGAGGGAAGTCGAAGAGGCAGAGGAAGGGAAAGTATGGTGTCAGAAGCACAGGGAGGTAGTGCTGCTCAGTTGGTAGAGCATGGTGCTTGCAACGCCAGGATAGTGGGTTCCATTCCCACAGGGGACCAGTATGGAAAAAAAGTAAATGTAAGCACTCACTACTGTGTCTCTGGATATCTCCATAGTTCAGACATGTCTTATAGTGACTGGCTGGACTTCCATGACCGCTGGCCCGTTTCTGAGTTTTAACTACCGGTCACGGCTGCAGAATCCCCAATTTAAAAGACTGTTGTGATACCCCCTGTACAATATTGTGACAAAGCAAACCAACCTTGTAGTAATTGATTGTGAATAGTGATGTAAAGCCTCCTGAGTGTGTCTGGGCGGTTGGTTGTGGTGGTAGGGGGGCTATAGGAGTGTCTGTGGGGGTCAGGGCTGGGAGATGAAAGGAGAGACTGTGGTTGGTCGCTTCATGCTTCAGAGGTTCCTCAGAGAGAAGGAGAGGTCAGGAAATGACCCCAAACACCAGGCGCATTGTTCAAGTTCAAGGTAAAGTTGAATGGCACTTTTCATTCCGTCTATGCAGCTGCCCTCCTCCGGCTGTGGGCTTTTTTGTAAAAGTGGTATTAATTGGGAGGAAATGTTGCTGTTGGGTCAAATCAGACGTTTGTGTTATGATAGCATAATTGAGAAGCAATTAGGTCAATATTAATAGCAATTACACGTTTGACTATTTAAAATTGCATGAGGGCTTGACCATGTACCATTTGGGTGGCTACTTGGCTCAAAGAAGCAATCAGATAATTCAATTTGAAAAGTGTGTTTGGAGGTAAGTGAAAAATAGTCAGCATTTTACTTTTCAGAATAGCTATGGGAATAGATTTATTTCCAGAGATTTGATTGGAAATATGGCCCAACAAACATTGATATCTTATGTGAGGTCGTCTGATTGAGAAAACCCAACTCTTACTTCTGCCAAACTGCTGTAAGATCACAGTCCCAGATGTAGCTTTTTGTGTGTATGGGAGTGTGTGTAATTTGTGTGTGTTTGTCTATCTGTGTGTTTACCCACAGAGAAAGGGGATTACATGTATTTAATAGAGGATGAGTTTTGGGAGGGGTGTTTGAAGGGGACAGGCCCGGCACTCCCTCCACGAAGGCTGACCCGTGCTCAGCTGCAGTGTGTCTATCCGTGCCCTCCCAAACCTCCCAGACCCCAGACAATGGGTCAGATGTCAGGCTGGGAAATACAACACTTCCCCTTCCCCTCCGCTCCTCTCCTCCTCTACTTCCTCCTTCCCCCTCTTCTCTCTTCTCTCTGTTGTGTCTGGTGGCTCGTCAGGAGCTGTTCATTAACCCTTCACAGGGATCTTCCCGTCCGGCCCACAGTCCAAAAATATAACATGTAATGTCTTAACCTCTCTATTTAGCAATTGGATATTTTGTTTTTCAGGATATTTATTGCATTGTCTAGGCCTGTTCAAGATGACTATACTATAGGAGGATAAATCACCAAAGAACAGGAATGTATAGACAAGGTTCCCCCCTAAATTCCGCACACTGTTTATGTATGTGGTAAAGCCCTTGCTTTTCAAGGCTGTAATTGATGGTTTTGTACTCTCCGACTCTGTGCACAGTGCACACGTGCGCACACACACACATACTGTTCGCACATGCACACACACATACACACACACATAATTCTGGGTCTGAGTCACCCCTTTAACAGATAGTCAATAACAATACAGGAATGATTAATCAGGCCCTCTATTCCCCTCCTCCACTCTCCCTCCCTCTCGCTCCCTCACTTCTCTCAACCCCACTTTCACCCTTTCTCAGCTAACTATTGATCTGAATGCATTTGCCTCCCATTTATCGCTCTAAACTCCCCCCTCTAAAGTCCCCCACTGCCACTGCAATGAGCAACCAGGCACAAAGACCCTCTCACACAGGAGAGTCTGACACACACGCACACATTGACACACGCACACACTCCATATGTCAATTTGTGTGTTAAATCGTGTTGATTGTATTTGATGTAAAATGATGTATTTTTTGCCCATTTACTGGTCCAGCTAAAGCAGCATGTTCATATAGGGTGTTTACACAGCCACACATATGCACAGACTGCTGAGGGAAAGTGTGAGGGGAGTAGTCAGAAAGTCCAGTAGTCAGAAATCGGCTGTATATTAATAGTATAACATAATATATGCCATTTAGCAGACGCTTTTATCCAAAGCAATTTACAGCCATGCATGCATACATTTTACGTATTAAGAGGGTTAAGGTTAACTTCTGCAGTGTGGTGAATACTCATCACCTTTCTGTGTAAAACACACTAAGCTTTATACCTGAGTAACTACCTATGTAATTACCATTTTACAGTTTTGTTAGTCTACAGTTATACATTACTACCTAATTCCGAAATCAGTTGTATTAAATAAGACGTTTGGTAGAATGGACACTGATTTATAAAGCTTTAGAATGTTTCGGGGATGCAGGTGCACTCTAAGCCTCTATGCAGGCATGTTTGAGTGTGTGTGTGTGTGTGTGTTTCGGCTCAACCTTTGTAAACCTATGGCGGGATTTAAAAAGGTTTGACTGACAGCTCCTTTGACCCTCCCCCTCATCCCCTAACCATTCTAGATGGTGGCAGTCAGGTTGCCATGACACCAGACTGTTTTGTCTGCCCTTTGACCTCCCGAAGGGGTGCTGTGGTCAGTCAGGCATTACATTTGAGGGGCGAATGGAAGGGGGAAAGAGGCAAGGGGTGAGGAGCGAGGAGTCGAAGGAGGGGGGCAGAGGGGCGCATTTCCTCTCTAAAACCGAGGTACAAAAGGTTCCTCTATACATCCGCTGTGTACACAGACATGGAGATGGAGAGTCGTGGAGGGGGAGGGAGGGGGGAGGGAGGCATACTGAGACAAAGACACATGTGCACACAGACATGAAAGCTCGCTCGCTCTCTCTTTCTTTCTCTCTTTCTCTCTCTCCCTCCCTACCTCTCCCTCCCTACCTCTCTCTCTCTCTCTCAGGGAGGAGGGTAAGTGAACTAGGCTGTGTGTCCCAGGGGGTGGAGGGGGTTATTATAGTCATTGTGCAGCCTCCCGGCCCGGCCAGCTGAAACCGTTTGGCTGCTGTGCTGTTTGAAGTTATATTTATCAAGCACAAGCAGGAGGCTCAGCTTATACACCGAGATCTGTGTCTTCTAATTATTGAGAATGAGGAAGAAAGGACACGTGTTTGTTTAGACGGTAAAGTGAGGCTTATTTTGATATTAGGGATTGGACATGTGTGCAGATGTGTGTCCAGATGCTTTCCTGAAAGATCAAAGAGGGAGAGGAGGTGTGAGACAGATTATATTTCAACACACTACGTTTCTGATACTTCAAATGCCATGAAAAGTCTGTTTTTTAATGCCTATATATTTGACCAAAACTACCCATATCATTCACTGAGTGATACTTTCGTATATGCATATGATTGTCAAACATCTTCAAGTGGCCAATTAAATCTGGATAGCCTGTATAAAATATTGCCATTTTGCATTGTGCTGAATTAACCAATGATTAAGTAAATCAACCTGGCTAAATTGTAGAAATGCATTAATGAAAGCACTTGAACTGAATGAGACAGGCACTCTAGATGCTGAATGTGGATTTGGGTGAAGTTCTGCATGTGACGTTTATTCTGATTCATTTACACTCTATCTATAGTGCTGTATTTATGACCTCCTTGTACAGATCACACAGTGTAGCGTTGATAGATGATTGTTAATTTCATTATTTTGCCTGTTTATTTACTGTAGATGGTGATAATTGATTGTGTAATTTAATCATTTTAATTGCAGCTGTGTTTGCCTGCTTTTCATTTCCCTCATTAGCAATTACCTTTTTCTGACCCATAGAAAATAGGGCATGGAACATTTCTCTGCTCTGAGCCCATATACTGGTGTCAAAACATTGATATTGACTATTAAAAGTGCACATCATCACCATGGCCCGAATCTGTGTACGTTTAAAAATTGGTCCTCATATATTGGTTTAATATGCCGTGCCAGATGCTGAGACAAAGAAAGCCTGTCAGAGCTCAGGAAGTTAGAGGAAACTACTTCCCAGTGGTAAATTCCCATTTCATATTTCCATTTCAATCATAATACTGATGTATACTGTAGTGTGTCGTACTGAACCATGTGTCTATCTAACTTCTGAAGCTGAGCAGTTAGAATTGACAGTGGGATTTAAAATGTCACACTTCAAAACACTGGCAGTGGTATTTCAATGTGTGCATTACGTTAAATAGCTGTGCAATTACTTTCTTGACACTTGGATCAAATTGAAGCTGTTATAATATGTTGACTTATAATCTGTTGTCTGGAAATATCTGCGTCATTCATATAGAAATGTCTGCCTCATTCATATAGAAATATCTACCTCATTCATATAGAAAAATCTACCTCATTCATATAGAAATATCTACCTCATTCATATAGAAATATCTACCTCATTAATATAGAAATATCTACCTCATTCATATAGAAATATCTGCCTCATTCATATAGAAATATCTACCTCATTCATATAAAAATATCTACCTCATTCATATAGAAATATCTACCTCATTCAAATAGAAATATCTCCCTCATTCATATAGAAATATCTACCTCATTCAAATAGAAATATCTCCCTCATTCATATAGAAATATCTACCTCATTCAAATAGAAATATCTACCTCATTCATATAAAAATATCTACCTCATTCATATAGGAATATCTACCTTATTCAAATAGAAATATCTACCTCATTCATATAGAAATATCTCACTCATCAATCATATGACTGGAAAACAACACTGTGTTTTTCCACAGCAGCTATGGTGCTGCACCTCTACAGTACGTCTCTCTCTAAGCCCTTGTGACTCTTTGTGTTTCAGTGTGGGGACCGGACCCATCACCTGACTGCCCTCTCCTGTCTTCCTGGTCCTCAGCAGAACAGCCATGAGGTAATATCCTCTCCTCCTCTCTACCTCCATCCATCATTCCATCCCTCACTCCCTGCACCCTGGGTCTGGGTCGTCATCATCCCTTCTAAAACCCATCAGTCTTTTAGGTCTCCTGTTTCTCAATCTGTTTTATCTTCTGTTTTCTGTCTGACAGACAGCTGTCTTGCTGCCTCTATAGAAAAGCTCTACTATCCCATCTGCTTTATGGAGAACCAGGTCTCTTCACCTCCCTGTTTCTGGCATGACTCATGACTCATTGTGCTGTGGTGACTACAGTTTGCTTGTAAGACTCCTGGATTCTATAGTTTTAACATCGCTGTATATAGTCCATGTACAACAACTAGACTCCTGTATTCTATGGTTTTAACATCGCTGTATATAGTCCATGTACAACAACTAGACTCCTGTATTCTATGGTTTTAACATCGCTGTATATAGTCCATGTACAACAACTAGACTCCTGTATTCTATGGTTTTAACATCGCTGTATATAGTCCATGTACAACAACTAGACTCCTGTATTCTATGGTTTTAACATAGCTGTATATAGTCCATGTACAACAACTAGACTCCTGTATTCTATGGTTTTAACATCGCTGTATATAGTCCATGTACAACAACTAGACTCCTGTATTCTATGGTTTTAACATCGCTGTATATAGTCCATGTACAACAAAGCCATGACTAGTGCTATGACTATTTTCTTCTCAATACTCTGCCTGTAATTAACAAAGATTCCTCTTCTAATATTTTTTAAATGTAATGTATTTGTATCAAAGACGCTATTACAACATTTGATTGAAATTTCAAACTCCACATTTGAGTAGAGAAACCTAGAGAAGGTTACTAGCCTGTAGTGTAGTGTGTATGTTAGCCTGTAGTGTACAGTGTAGTGTAGTGTGTATGTTAGCCTGTAGTGTACAGTGCAGTGTAGTGTGTATGAATGCTGTAACCCATGGCTGTCCACTCGTCCACTAAAACTCTACTCTACCTCCAGCCTCTGAAGCACACTTTGTGTAAATGTCAGAAATTCAATTTCCACATCATGTAATGTAATGCACCTCGACTGGGAGGGGCCAGGGGCACGCCTGGCACACCAGCCTGGCCCGGGCAGAGATTGACAGCTGTGCCCTAGCAACCATTGGTTTGGCGCATTGCCAAGCCGCCAGGGGTTTCCAGGGAAGAGGTTCCCATGGCAACACTCATTTTGCCACTTTGGTTGGCGTACTTACAAGGTTGGCGTTGGGCAGATGAATGTGTGTTACAGCAACGCAGCTCTCAGCTTGAAAATCAAATGCTTATTCCAGCAGATTGGAGCTCTACCCGTCTGCACGGCACGGCATGGCATTACCATGGCGCTTTTAAATGACATAGCTAAATTAGTCCCATCTGATGGTCTTTTACGCAGTACTCAAGGAGTGGCATTAGTGGCTTTTAATTAATTAATTATTTACCGTATAAAGTCTAACAAGGATGTTTGAATTTCAACCCTCGTCCAGTAATGTATCCATTCATTAAACGTCAAGGAAATAGTACAAGCTGAGATTGATTTCCAGACCAGACACTGCCCAGTAGCCTGTCTTCACTTCATCAACTGTCTCTCCATCCGACTGCGCTCGCTACTGCATTCACCACAATATATCTCTCCCATTCACACATCCTCTGGATGCACTGAAAGGTAGCTATGATGATCAGAGAGTTTTGAAGTGAAGGGTTGAATTGGGAGATGGAAACTGACAAAGTACTGTACGTAATAGTGTGGTATAGGTCTGTGAGGGTTTAGGAGTCCATTGCTGGCAGAATACTATGTAGGCTGCGACAACCTTCTAGGGGCACACACCTGCCCCAGCACAGACACTTAAAGTTGGCCAGCTCTCTTGGGGGAATTGCCTCAGGCCCCTAGACACACAGACAGACCTGCTGAGGAAAGAGAGAGAGAGAGAGACGACAAGAGAGAGAGAGAGAGAGAGAGATGACGAGAGAAAGAGAGAGCGGGATAGCCGATAATGGCACAACCACGCTGCATTCCTGCGTGATTTGACTGTGAAAAAGATTGCAGGGGGGGAACAGAGCAGAGGAAGAGGAGGGGGAAGAGGAAGGAGGTGGGTACGTAGAGAGAGGGTGACAAATAGGATAAGAGGTGGGAAACGAAGAGTGACGAGGGCGGGCGAGGAGAAAAAGGTCAGCCGAGTGGAGAGAGGGAGGGGCAAGCACTTTGGGACAGGAGAGAGGAACGAGAGAGGGGGATGGTGGAAAGGAGAAGGGGAGAGAAGCAGACAGGGGGGATTAGGAATTTGAGCACAGTCCAAAAGGGGGGAGGGGCGTGATGAGGAAGAGGACGAAGGGAGAAGAGAAAAATTCCACCTGGCAACGTTTGAATGGTTCCGCTGGCATAGCCATGGCAACCCTGCCATCATCTGATTGGCTGAGGGAGTGTTCTGAGGCTGGATGTGTCTGGGTCTATCTCGCTCTCTCCGTTCACACACCAGCCTCATCCACGGATAGCTAGCTATAGTTTGAGGTAAGGTCTGCAGAAAGATAGGTGGGGCAAAACACAGTCACTGATCTTTATTTGTTTCCTTCTTGCTAATGTCATCTGACAACTTCTGGCAGGATGATAACCCTCGCAAGCAGCCTTCCCAAACTCCACATGCCACACAAACACAGACAGACTGCTTTTCAAAGGCAGAGAGAGACACAAACAATCTGTTGCAGAGCTACAGTCGCATAGCTACAATTTCACAGCTTCACTTCATGGCTTTAGCTGGGTACCTGGAGGGATTTGAACCTATATCCACAAGGCTGACGACATGCGTCAGTATTAATTGCACAGGTAGTACCGTTCACAAACTGGGGGAAGGCGGGCCATCATGGCACAAACACAGTGTGACTTTGTCATTGCAGGCCCATTCATTTTAGAGCAGGTCACTGTGCTCCCTAATCAACCTTTACAGCAGAAATCCATTTAGCTAAATGAGTCAACTCGTTTGGTTAAAACCCTTCAGGGGAGAGGCTCCTGATAAACACAAAGGAACAATGACAAGAATTGTCTCAAAGACATTTCTGATTTTGGATTTGCAGAAGTAAGCACTTTAAAATGTATCAAATGTTCAATAACTAGATCAACTATAATTTTGCCTAAAGCTATTGTGACAGCAGCACACAGAAATGATGCAGGGCAGCTGTTTTTGACTGTGGTATTTCATTAATGTGTTTATATCAGAACTATCAGAAGAGGATATGCAGCCACATTGTGTATATTGACAGTAAGAGATAATGCATTTAAAACCATTATGGGGTCAGAATAGATATTTCAGGCCACTCTGTAGGGAACTGGGTTAGGTAGCACTGTGTTATGAGACTAGCGTGATGCTTGTTAGAGCGCTGCTGAGAGGGAGTGGAGAGAAAGAGGGGACAAAGCAAGGTCAGTCGCCACAAGAGGGCAACAGTGCCCCAGAAATTATTGCAGTACTGGTTGGTTGTAGGAGTTGTGCACAGTTTTCCTGGCATTTATAATAACGATGTGCGTGTGTGTGTTGGTGTTTTCTGTCAAATGATATGTCTAAACTCCCCTAGTATGTATTGTATGCTATCATCATCACCAGACATGTCTATTAACAGACAGATTCTGTTTTGACCATTTAGACAAACAGACAGACCCACAGATCAGACAGGCAGACAAGACAGACAAGACAGATAGACAGACAGACAGACAGACAGACAGACAGACAGACAGACAGACAGGACAGACAAGACAAGAAAGAATGACAGATAGACAGACAGACAGACAGACAAGACAGACAGGACAGACAAGACAATACAGAGATACAGACAGCCAGCCAGCCAGCCAGCCAGACAGACAGACAGACAAGACAGACAGGACAGACAGGACAATACAGAGATACAGATAGACAGACAGACAGATCAGACAGGCAGACAAGACAGAGAGACAGATAGACAGACAAGGCAGACAGGACAGACAAGACAAGACAGAGAGACAGATAGACAGACAGGACAGACAAGACAAGACAGAGAGACAGACAGATAAGGCAGACAGACAAACAGACCAGACAGATAAGACAGACAGACCGAGACAGAGAGAGACAGACAGCCCGATAAGACCGACAGACCTAGAGAGACAGACAGAGAGACAGACCAGACTGGTGAAGACGTGGCAGAGGGAGTGCTACTACAGAGTGTGCTGCGGTGTGAGGTAGTTGGTTGTATGGTTTCACATAATAAACAGCCCGGAGATAACTGTACAACCTTCTAGCTTTCCCCGCGGTGTCACCACAACCTACAGTAAGCACCCCTGGAGTCACACCACCAAGCCAACACTGTGGTAAGTATAGAACCTTTAGAGAAAGTACATGACACAACACAGCTAGTTTGGGTCACTAACAAGACAACACAGAGGCTAGTTTAGGTCACACAGGACAACATTTGCAACATTTGAAGAACAGACAATGTAAAACATTTTTCATTATGTGATCCACAAGCCTTTTTTTATGTCGCGGAAGGTTGAGTTGAGTTGGATTCAATTGAGCTGCCTTCTGGTCTCTTTTGCTTCCACTAGTATCATTCAGATCAGTCTATTTTTTTAAATAATTATTATTATTATTTTTTAATTTTACCCCTTTTTCTCCCCAATTTCATGGTATCCAATTGTTGTAGTAAATCTTGTCTCATCGCTACAAGTCCCGTACCGCACTGCTTCTTAACACAGCACGCATCCACTGCCAGCCGCACCAATGCGTCGGAGGAAACACTGTGCACTTGGCCTTGGCCACTTGGCCTACCTTGGTTAGCGCACACTGCGCCCAGCCCACCACAGGAGTCGCTGGTGCGCGATGAGACAAGGAGATCCCTACCGACCCGGACCTCCCGGTCGCGGCCGGTTACGACAGAGCCTGGGCGCGAACCCAGGGACTCTGATGGCACAGCTGGCGCTGCAGTACAGCGCCCTTAACCACTGCGCCACCCGGGAGGCCCCTAGATCAGTCTATTTTAACAGCATGTGTCTACTACCTACAGTACAGCATCAGTGAACTCCATGTCCAGGCACCAGGGAGTTAAGGGAAAAGGGGATACCTAGTCAGTTGTACAACTGAATGCATTCAACTGAAATGTGTCTTCCGCATTTAACCCACCCCCTCTGAATCAAGGCACTACAGCCCTGTGTTATTACATATCACTACTCTGGGTCAGTAAGTTGTACTATGTACTGTACACTGCACAGTGCACTTACTGTAGACTACCTCTCCTTGAAGGCCAAAATACGGTCCCAGAGCTCTCTCTCTATAGGTGCCTCTTAAAGTCCTTAACTAAACCTTCAAATCCAATATCATACTGTATCATACTCCACACGATAACACACCTTAATACTGCATTCCCTCTTTCCTGCAGCCATTTGACTGGATTCTACTGGCCAAAACTAGTACAAACGGTCATTTTCAGTCGTTACTAGACTGTCCTTGTTCTGCAGCCTTTGCGCTGTGTCCTCTGGCTCTGTGGTTCTGATCGATGATACCCAGAATTTGCCCGCTCGTCTGAAATAATACAGAATTCACTAATGCCTGCCAGCCTGCACAGTGGTAACATTATTCTAGTCTCTCCTCTCCCTCCTTTACTTTCATACAGGGTAACAATATCATATAACATCCCAATAACTAATCATTCTAGCTATGTAACTGGGTGTCATGCACCCACATTCATTCTGTGTAACATGATCCATGTCTATGGCTCTCTCGTCTGTGTTCTTGTCTCTCATATCACTCCAGAACATGTACTCTTTGTGTTCCGTTTTCCTGAGGTTTGCATTCACAGTTAGATAAATATATCAGTTGCTTGCAAACAGCCAACCCCTCACTACCCTCCAAGAAGCCCTCCTCCTCTCCTGCTGCATCCCCCCTTCACGCAACCAACCTCCCCCTCCCTGCACCCTGCCTCCTCTCGTCCCCCCAGTGTGTCTGGGATAGTAGCTAAGACAACAGGCATCCGCATTGCGTTGTGGCTCCTCTCCTCTCCTGGAAGGGACGAAAGGGGGGCATATATCAGAATTCTGCTGAATCGGCGCTGTTGTGGCGCTGTTCTTTATCATACACACAACGCCTTTCTCCTTCTGCCGTCCCAGACAGATGCACCTTTGTCAAATGCCTGACGTGTCGAGCGCAGAAGGTTGCGTTTTCTCCCTCTTTCTCCTTCTGTGTTCTTGTCTCTGTAAATGTTGTATCCTCCCCTGTCTTTTTTAGTGAGGACAGGGAGCTGCCATTTATTTATTTGTCTCTGTATCTCCATCATTGTGGCAAAGAGAGATCTGGATATCACTGATTGGATCAGTGGGTACATACGTGCACACACACACACACACACACACACACACACACACACACACACACACACACACACACACACACACACACACACACACACACACACACACAGCCAGCTGTACAGGCTGTATGATCTGTATGATCCAAACATATACAGTGCAACATGCTAGTTAGAACAGCCCAGACTTGAGAAGGGGGGATGGACCGACTCAGACCAATGACGTCACATCTTCTGGAACACTCTTTGTGCTGTCTGACAGTGGAGTGATGCGGTGCAGAGCAGAGCAGAGCCGCCGGCAGATGCACCTGTCTAGGACAGCATATCTTTGTGCGTCTGTGTCTCTGTCTCAAAGCCCTAGCACCATGAGTGGCTCTTCTTTTTTAAGTGCAAATGTCTCAGAGATAGCTTCCAGCCTGGCTCAGAAACAGACACAGGAAGGTATGCTGGCACTCCCTCTGTCAGGCGAGCAGCTGTGAGCTTATAAATTAATGTTCTCCCTTTATATTAATTCTAACCTACTTTCAGAAAAAGATTGCACCGGATTTGTCTGTCTGGTATTGATGGTGCCGTTAGTAATGAGGGTGTCGTTGGTAATGATGGTGTCGTTGGTAATGATGGTGTCGTTGGTAATGATGGTGTTGATGGTAATGATGGTGTCGTGGTAATGATGGTGCAGATAGTGTGGTTGGTAATGATGGTGTTGATGGTAATGATGGTATGGTTGGTAATGATGGTGTTGATGGTAATGATGGTGTCATGGTAATGATGGTGTAGATGGTAAAGATTGTGTCGTTGGTAATGATGGTAATTATGGTGTAGATGGTGTTGATGGCGTTGTTGGTAATGATGGTGTCGTTGGTAATGATGGCATTGATGGTAATGATGATGTCGTGGTAATGATGGTGTAGATGGTGTGGTTGGTAATGATGGTGTAGATGGTGTGGTTGGTAATGATGGTGTTGATGGGAATGATGGTGTCGTTGGTAATGATGGTGTAGATGGTGTGGTTGGTAATGATGGTGTTGATGGTAATGATGGTGTGGTTGGTAATGATGGTGTTGATGGTAATGATGGTGTGGTTGGTAATGATGGTGTTGATGGTAATGATGGTGTCATGGTAATGATGGTAATGATGTTGTCGTTGGTAATGATGGTGTCGTTGGTAATGATGGCGTCGTTGGTAATGATGTTGTCGTTGGTAATGATGGTGTTGTTGGTAATGATGGCGTTGTTGGTAATGATGTTGTCATTGGTAATGATGGTGTTGTTGGTAATGATGGCGTCGTTGGTAATGATGGCGTCGTTGGTAATGATGTTGTCGTTGGTAATGATGGTGTCGTTGGTAATGATGGCGTCGTTGGTAATGATGTTGTCGTTGGTAATGATGGTGTTGTTGGTAATGATGGTGTTGTTGGTAATGATGGTGTTGTTGGTAATGATGGCGTCGTTGGTAATGATGTTGTCGTTGGTAATGATGGTGCTGGTTTTGGTGTGTTTTGTGGAATAATCTATTTGGCTGTTGTTGAGTTCTCTGCTTAATAAGGTCTTGGTCTGATGTTATATCAGAATGACTAGTGGTTCTAGTGAAGATCTGTATTAAAAGCCTGGTTGAATGATACATAGGATCTGTCTGATGAATGATCTCCCCATGTAGGACTCTTTGATGTCTGATAGGATCTCCTTTGTCTGTTGATGTCTGTTGTTTTCCTGGTCAATATGCCTCCGCTCCTCAACCGCCACCTGCTGGCTGCTAAATTAAGATTACAAACAGCTATTATCGTTAGACCATAGTTTATAGGCTAAAGAGAAATCTTGCCCAAGGAGAGTGCACTCAGAGTCGCTCCCTCCAATACTATACACACACAGCAAGCATACTGTACATGTGCACACACACACACACACCCATACGGAAGCAAGCACGCTCCCGCGCCCTCAAAGACTTGTGCACATCGGTGATAGTCTTACAGTGTAACAAGGTTAGAGCACTTTATGACCAATCATGATGCTTACACATCAAACATTCCCCTCAGGGGCCCTGTGATTATGTTATACAATAAACACATATGTACAAATGAGGTAACAAGATGTTCTCTCTGAGGACCTGAGAGCAACACAGATATCTCAGCCGACTGCCATGAGCCTGGCATCTGCCTTTGGTTATTACCAGCCGTTAATGCTAGTTTCTATGGGAATAATGGATATACTGTAGTAGTCTGCATGTTTTACTCCATTGGTTTGGTCCTCCTATCTGGGCGGTTTATTTGGTGTTTTCTCTGTCATTCAAGCTGCCATTTATTGTACTGTAGAGCAATTAATGGTTGGACGATTAGTGTAAAACCTGGAAGGCAGTGGTGATATCAGGATAGCAGGTTCATGTGCTCTCCTTTGGCTTGGTGCACCTTCCCTTCTCACCCTGTTTGAAATTCTGACCCTCCCCCTCCATTCCCTCTGCTTCCGAGTCTCTCTGACACCCTCTAAGCTCCCCCTGTCTAACACACACATTTCTCCTCATTCCCAGACACACACACCAGCACAGAGCCCACAGACTGCAAAGAGGGGGCTGGGTGGGTAAGTGGAGACGTGATATTCGAAAAACGAGAGAGAGAGAGAGAGAGAGAGAGAGAGGGAGAGGGAGAGGGAGAGAGAGAGAGAGAGAGAGAGAGAGAGAGAGAGAGAGAGAGAGAGAGAGAGAGAGAGAGAGAGAGAGAGAGAGAGAGAGAGAGAGAGAGAGAGAGAGATTGGGGACAAGGCATGTAGAAGTGGGAGGGATGCTCAGAGCAGAGAGGGGAGACTGGGGAATGAGATCATGAGAGCACAAGGGAGGCGGAAAGTGAGAAGACAGACTGTGTGTGTGTGTGTGTGTGTAAGACAGTGTGTGTGGGTTTTATTTGCGGGGGGGGGGGGCGGGGGTACGCATATGCATGCAAACATATATAAGTTCATATGTCTGTGTGTTTTAGCGTATATGTGTGTTTGTGTTCCCGGTGACACAGATTGATGGAGGGAGAAGACAGAGGCTGAGGGGACTGTGCTGGTGGCGGTGGGGGAGGTAGGTAGAGAGTAGAGCATGCAGGATAATAGAATCAATACTGTTGTCTGTAACATACCTGCCGTTGGGCTTTCAGTCTGGCCCCAGTAGCCAGTCAGCCATCAGACCCAGCCGCCGTAGAGCAAAGACAGAGAACGAGAGGGGGGGACAAAGAGAGAGAAAAGGAGGGGAAATGCAGGCATTGCCGCCTTCTTTTTTATTTGCCTCAAATGATGGTGAATGAAGATGGAGTGTTGAAAAAGGCTAAGTTTGATTCCTTTGTGTTTTTTAAACCTTTGTGTTTTGTTTAGTGCCTCTGCCGCCAAGATGTACTGGAACTTTGGATAGAGGAAGATACCGTCCTTTTGTGTCACTGTGCCTGTATTTGTGTGTAAATGCATGTATGTGCGTGTCTGTGTGTGCCTGTGTCTGTGTGTGTGTATATGCATGTGTGTGCGTGTCCGTGTGTGCCTGTGTCTGTGTGTGCATTTAATCAACAACTGCACCATCAGAGGACACATGTTGAGGGAGACATGTTGTCCACATGTCTGTGTCGCTGCTACTCTATGTGTTCGTCTTGTTTTTCCTCTAGATTCCCAGATTGCTTTAGTCAATCTGTCTCTGCTTTTCTGCGTTTCAAATGCTCTTTCTCACACGTTGATGATATTCCATTTAGAATGATGAAAGGGGATTGGAACTCGTTTGAGTTGGTAGACATGTTGATGTGGTTTATCAGTATATGGCTGATATCTGCACCTGCGTTCACACCATATGTGTGTTCTAAAGCAGAATTTAGTTTTTGATTGCAGTATTGCGGTAAAAACAATATTTACAGATCCAACTGAAGTGTATTGGACTCGAACCGCAGATAAATACATAATTCATTAGTGTGTGAAGTTGTGACAAATGTCTTCAAATGGCTCTTCTTTCTTTCTGTAAAGACTCACCCTGTTTCACATGATTCACATTCATCAACATCTATTTACTTCTGACAGCTAAACAGACACAACCTTAACTTGATTTATTGATTGTGTTTTTCTCATTATTTGAAAGTATTGTCACAAAGAGAATTTACCTGTGTAAGAGAGTAAGTCAGTGTGTCAGTCAGACTGTCTACCAATAGGTGGCACTGCTTTGCCAAATTTTCACTCACAGAACTTTTGCTCTTGGCACTATAGTAGGATATTTTGGACGTAATGTACTTAAATAGTTATTCAAACAAATAAACCTGTTTGAGAGAAGTGTATGTACAGTAACATGTTCTTATTTCATAGTGTTTGACTGTCCCTTAGAATGACGCAATTTCATTCCCTCCCTCCGCAGGTAGAGTCGGACATTTTGGAAAATTGTATCCAGCGACATCTTGCTAAGATGGATCCGAAGGCTTCTCTCTTCACCCTTCCACATCCTCCTTTAACCCTACACGACCATCATGTCCTGTGTCCCCATCTCACCCTGTGAGTGAGAGCACAGCTCATGTCCTTCATTTGAACCACTGTCAGACTAACAAAGGCAACATCTACCTGTAATTGCCAGTGAAGACTGGGAGACAGTGGCTCAACCAGTAGCAGTTAGAGGAGAGAAAAGGGAGAATTGCTCTTTAAGTCCTCGTAAGCAGATGTAGCCATTCTTGGCCCGTAGCTGGTTGCCCCTGCAACATAGTGTTGTTAAATTGCAGAGCAGACCCATACCATCAGGCTGGAGATTGTCAAGTGTTACATAGTGGTATATTAAGTGTAGGGGAATTATACTGACTGGGACTATTTTATTCTGATTGACACAGCTCAGTGGACTGCCTAGGAGGTCCGTAGAGGCAAATGTCTCTAAAGAGCTATTAGAGAAATGATTCAGAGCCGAGGTTATTAAGAGAGTATATTACATATTAACAGAATATATTACGTATGAATACACACACTGTCAATCAGTATATATCTAGAAGGTATGTATTATATTGTATGTTACACCACAGCATTGTTGAATACTTGTTTCTGATTGGCGAGAATGGACATTAACAAGTTCTTATACAGAATGTCTGGAATGTATATTCATTATATCAGATTTGCTGCGTTTCTGCCGCAGACCCAACACGGGAGCCGGCCGGGTGCCTTAGAAATTAAAATGTCAGAGGAGGTCATAGCTTTTTGTCGTCGGTGCGACTATGCGGTTCTTTTTTCTTTCGTAAAAAGGCGTATCATCCATCAGACCATGTTTGCTAATGTGAAACCCCAGTGGAACTACTTTTCCCAGCATGCCCCTCTGTCCCTGAGACCCTTAACCTGTGAGGTCATAGTAGGTCACAGGCGAGGTCCTCGGGAACAGGGCTGCATTCATGTTCATCATTGTGGAGAAAAAGAAAAGAGAAGAGTCGCTGTGGAAGATGACTTACTGTTTTTATACGTCAATGAACTCCTTGTTATTTCCCATAGAATGTTCCAGTATAAAGAATGCAATGTATAGTGTTTCAACTGGTGTTTCCTTTTAAAGTGATCATAGTTAGAGTTGCTTCCACACATCTGAATACAAAACAAAATCCCAGATTTTGACACAGAGGGTGGATGTCCCATGTCTTTATATCTGATAATGGTACACACAGCCCTATCCATTCTGCAGGTCTCTACTGAATGTTGTGGTACTTATGTACTTGTCTGAAGCGTGATTCCCTCTTAACAACAAATACCTGTAGAAGAGGATGTCGGTCTGTACTCTCCAACTGCAGGAGTGACCTCAGGGGGCCCACCCTATTGGCTGGCTTTGTGTTCTAACCCATAATGGGAGCCAATCAGAAGACAGCCAAGGGTGGTGACCCTGTCAATGTTATCATCTTCGAAGACAGCTAATGATCCATGTGAAATAAAGTATTTATACACTGTTACTGTATTTTGTTAGTGTATTTTTTACTGTATAAATTGTATGTTTTAATTCGTAAATAAAGACAGTAATGTAAACGGTGTGACAGTCTGTGTGAACGTGTGAAGAGGAGCATGCTATGAGCAATGTCTGGCAGATCTACACGTGAGAGACTCCAGAGGTGAAAAAACCTCTGCTCTTTAATTACTTGTTACTTTTAATCTCTTATTCTTATCCATATTTTTTTAAACTGCACTGTCGGTTAGGAGCTCGTAAGTAAGCATTTTACTGTAAGTAAGCATTTTACTGTAAGTAAGCATTTTACTGTAAGTAAGCATTTCACTCACCTGTTGTAATCGGTGCATGTGACTAATAAAATTTGATTTGATTTGACATGCTATCATCTAATTGAAGACAATGTTAATGTGGCTGCTGACACTGAAGCACTAACTACAGCTACAAAGCCATTAGCAAACATTTAACATATCCCGGACTATCATCTTGGTAATGTACAAACATCCAGTCCTCCAGAAATATCATCCTGCTGACCTCCTTGTCACACACTAGATATTAATGGAGAGGATTTCAATCCTTAAATGTAAATAAACAGAACTGAATGAACATTTAGCTTTACTGCATGAAGTATCTGTTCATCAAAGTGCCCTTGTTGGCTACACACACAAAACTAGGCACACAGTCTTGTACAGCTAACCTTGTGGGGACACACAATTCAGTCCCATTCAAAATCCTATTTTCCCTAACCCCTAAACTTAAGCCTAACCCTAAGCCGTACTCTTACCCTAAACTTAACCCCAAAACCTAACCTTAACCGTAACCCTAGCTCCTAACCCTAAAACTAACCCTAGCTCCTAACCCTAACCCTGAACGTAATTCTAACCCTAACACTAATTCTAACCTTAACCCTAAACCCCCTAGAAACAGCATTTGAACTCGAGGGGACAAACACAATGTCCCCAATTGGTCACACACACACACACTCTCTCTCTCTCTCTCTCTCTCTCTCTCTCTCTCTCTCTCTCTCTCTCCAGGTGTGTGACTCTCTCACACACACACACTTGCCTTCTTTCTCTTTTGCCTTCTCTCTGTCTCTCTCGCTCTCTCATACACACATACACACACACACACACACACACACACACACACACACACACACACACACACACACACACACACACACACACACACACACACACACACACACACACACACACACACACAGGCACACACACACAGGCACACACATGTATTTGTGGCCCTCCCTCCCCAGCTGGGAAGCCAGGGTGGCTGCCTGACTTGTTGTCTGACTCTGGCAGTCCTGGAGCAGACTCTTGGCCAATATTGATTAGCTTGTCTGTGTGGAGACAGATGAATGCTTTAGTACCCAGCTCACCATGCCACTGGAAATATATTAACTTGGTGTATTAGGCACCCTGTCTGGTTACCATGGAGACACAGAGAGAGAGAGAGATTGGGAGAGTGGGGGTTGTGGGGGAGGGGAGGGGAGGGGATATGGGATGTGATGAGGCAGTGGGCTTGATTGGTAGTCTCTCTCTCTCTCTGTTCTCCTTTTTCTCTCTTGTTTTCTCGTGATCTCTCTTTTTCTCTCTCTCCATGTCTAACCTTTTTTTCAATATCTCTCTTTCTCTTTCATTAATTAGGGATTGGCACTTTTTTCCATCACTCATTATCTCAATGATTTCAGTTCACAGGGTTTATCTCTCTTAGTTTTCATTTCCCTTTCTGTTTCCCTCTCTCTCTCCAGACCACCAGTGAGCCTTTTGCCTTTCATTTTTGTTTTGGCTCCCTCACAGACAAACTTCCACTCTATATCGTTACACTTTCATGAGCATTTTGCACTCTCTCTTCACCCCCCCCCCCCCCCCCCCCCATCTAGTTTTCCCCTCCCTTCCTCCCCCTCCCTCCCTCACTCCATCCCTCCCTCCCTCCCTCACTCCATCCCTCTGCTCTGCAGTAAAACTGGTGCATTGTGGTAGCAGAGAGAGGGGACCAGAGACAATGGAATTGAGAAGAAAGGTGGGGAAACCGACACAGGCAAAGGGAAGGCTTTGGTGCTCCTCCTATACCTAGTCATGAAGTAGGAGAGCATTTCACATGTATTACACTGTCATTGTCAGATATAAGTGGAGTGGTTTAAAGACACTTACACCTCAAGTGAAGATGAACATCTGCTCTGCACAAATCACCATGGGCTCAAAGACACAGCATTTCATTTAGTGTGTCATGCAAATGGAATATCCATGGAATCTGAATTAGAATTCTATGTGAAAATCCGTATCTCAGTGACATCCTTTATGACATCATACATTCATATTCAACAATACAGTAAGTTTTGGAACCTCAACCAACTTTTCCCATATGACAGCACATCATCCTGAAGATGTGGAAGTGGGGGTTGTGGGTTCTCTATGCCAGCATGTTGTTCAACCTCTCTCCTAGCTGCTATCAGTGCTTTGTGGAGGTTGAAGACAGTATACGTCTGTGTTGGTGACACGTCCTCACCGAATACAACATTCAAAATGTAGACTCGTTGTAAGGTTCTGTATTTATTTTCTTAGTCAACCTTGTGTTCTGTTTCGTTGTGTTCTTGAACATAGCCCTGTCTTTCATTTTTGTTCATTGATTTCACCTGTTACTCACCTGGTCTCAACAGCTCCTTAAGTTCAGTTCATTCTGTTTGTGCCTTCGTGAAGTATTGTTTGTTTTGCTTCTACTAAGCCTTTTGTCTAGCTCATTTGTGAGAACCAGTTACAGCCTTCAGTCCTAGTTGATTCACCTACCTGTGTATGACCATTGCCTGCCTGTGACCACGATTCATGCCTTCTGCAGAGGCGAAATAAACACCTGCATTGCTCTGCGGGTGAATCTACACCTTTTTCTCCATGTGTGTTCTTTAAACTCGTGCTTAAAAAAAACTAGAGAATATATTCAATAACAACCAGAAAGTAATTGAGGCAGGGTGAGTTGGTGAGAACTTATCCAGTTTTATTTAGGCACAGCAATATGGGTTATAAGTTAAAAACTTGGAATTTTGTTTCTCAGGGAAATGCTATGATCGGAAGCTGAAGGAGATCCTAAAGGCTGAGCTCATGGCGGTGGAATTTGACAAGATGAATGATGGTACAAGTCCTGCTGTCTACATCACTCCTAACAAAATAGTCCCTCAAATCGCTCAATACGCTGTGCTTTCCTCGCTGCTAATGGTGTTGGGAGACGACGTTAAATAATTGGTTTTG
Organism: Oncorhynchus clarkii lewisi; assembly: GCF_045791955.1. Taxonomy (NCBI): domain Eukaryota; kingdom Metazoa; phylum Chordata; class Actinopteri; order Salmoniformes; family Salmonidae; genus Oncorhynchus; species Oncorhynchus clarkii. The sequence goes on along the minus strand of NC_092148.1, from coordinate 16,376,998 downwards.
GAGAATTCTATTAGTGAATTTTATTTTCTGCATACTGTAACAGTCATGGGTGTTAAGTTTGATCAAAGAATACTTTGCCTTTCAACAATGGAATGGACATTTTATTTGATGTGCACAACCAGTATGACTGAAATTGTCTTACCTAGCTACCTTAAGATAAATGATGATCCCACATCTGTAGTGGATTTGAGACACTTTGTTACAGCAGGAAAATAATGCTGCATCAACAGGAAATGTGAATTATTTGGATCGTAATTAATGGACTTTTTTTTTTTAGTGGTTGATACATCTTTAAGGTAAAAACAAGTCTGAAATGTCAGTGTAAATTGCACACTTCAGAGGCATTAACCTCAAACACTACATGTTCTACATTTCCCTTGTGACAGGGTGATCAAATTAAGATCCTACATCTGTAAACACACACACAGCAGCTCCTCTAGTGTATCATTATGCATTTTGATTCCCTTGTTTTTACACTGGGAGCAGTGTTTTACACTGGATATAGCAGCAGACTAGATAATTTCAGCTCTGGTAAAAAAAAAATGGACAAATGGTGCAGAGTTGGAAATCTGGGAGAATATCAGGGGCTAGCACGTGCACATCCACACTTTCATGGGAGCAATTGAGAGTTTTTTTTCTCTCCTCCCCTCTATCTATCAGACACTGTATGACGAGAGGTTACTGACAGCTGCAGACAATTTCATTGTGACTGCCTCAAGGTGAGATGATCCCCTCTCCCTTGTATTTCCTTTTCCTCACTACTACCTCACACCATATTTCAAAATATTTCTTTCATATCCAAACCTCTGTTACTTGCCATGGGGCGTGTATCATCAGTAGTAATGTCTTACCTTTTCCCAACCTGTCATCTGTGTGATAGGCTCTGTATAGTATGGTCTCTGTACAAGTACTCAACTGAAAAAGTATTCAATTGTCATACTTGAGTAAAAGTAAAGTTACCTTAATAGAAAAACTACTCAAGTGGAAGGCTCCCAGAAAAATACTATGTCTAAAAGTACTTGGTTTTAAACATACTTAAGTATCAAAAGTACAAATAAAAGATCAACCATTTCAAATTCCTTATTAAGCAAACCAGATGGCACAATAATTTTTTTTAATGGATTTACAAACAAAGCATTTGCGTTTGATTCCGACAGATCGGAGGCAGTAGGGATGACCAGGTATGTTCTCTTGATAAGTGTGTGAATTAGACAATTTTTCCTGTCAATGTAACGAGTACCTTTGGGTGTCAGGGAAAATGTATGGAGTAAAAATTACATGAATTTCTTTAGGAATGTAGTAAAGTAAAAGTTGGCAAAAATACTAAAGTACAGATACCCAAAAACTACTTAAGTAGTACTTTTAAAGTTTTTTTGCTTAAGTACTTCACACCACTGGCTCTGTATAGTTTTATCAGTCTAACGATATACTTGGTTCTATACTGAACAATGTCAATCAAGACAACTTGTCATGTCAATGTTCATCAGTAAAAATGTTTTGTTGCTTAAATTGTGTGCCTCTTTCTTTCTTGTCATTTTGTTTGTTTGTTTTCCCCCTATTATCTCTACCCAGCTTCCGGCTGTTTCCCTCCATGTGGTGAGTGACTGTTTCCTCTGCCATTGTTCCTCCTGGCATGACCTTCCTGTTGAACCTCATGAACTCTTAGTAGCTCTGCTTAGCTATTGCCTCAACGTGTTAGATTGATTCATAGAAGTTGTGCACCTGCTGTCAATGTAATAGTTATACTAAGACATTAACAAAGTATTAAATAGATTTAATTTCCAATGATATTTCCTTTATATTCTACATTGTTCTAGAAACGTATAGGCTGTGTTGCATTTCCTCCCATGGGTTCCTCAGGTTTTCTGGCTTCTGGTTATGTCTACAACTGTATCGCCTGTCAGTATGACTCCTGTGTGTTCCCACTTGACTGTCCAAGTGAGTAACAAAACACCACTTCAAATCTATTGACCATTCACACAGATTTGTTTCATCACTCAAATACCCTCATCTCCCCAATGCCTGGTTAAGACTACATCCTAAACCCGCGTTAACACTGTCTGTGTAGGTCTGTCTGTGTAATACTGCTTGTGTAGGCTGTTACAACTGCATTTTCTCCTTGTGAAAACATCCACTTGGTGCCTCATCCTTGAAATGTTCTTAGCAGTAAAGTCAGAGGATTTCTTTTGCACAGAAAGGCCCTAAGGTGCCCTTTAGGTTCTTGACTTCTTTGTGTAAGGTGACAGTCTCCTCCCACACACCATGGTATTCATATCCACCCAGTGCTGCACAATTACTGTTCAGCACATCACCCCCTTTCAGTGCACCCCCCTGGAGGCTGTATTTAAATATTATCATTAGGAGGGCTCAGACTGACACTCTGCTGCCCCTTGAGAACAGCTTGACCACAAGGTTAGTGTGTTTCAGTGTGTGATAATGGCCTAGCATGTCCATCACTATACAGTACCCACTGCAATTCCTCACAATCTGGGCCCAAGTATGTCTTCAGATGAGAATCTCTCCCAAAAGATGAGCTGAATTATTGAAGTCATGTTATGAAACCATCCCTTTTCCTGAAACTTCCATTTAGACATGATTCCTTTGTAGTGAGTGAAGATCAGAGGATTGTGCAGTCATGTTGTCCCCTGACTTGCAGATCGGGACCCAGCAGGGGGATCAGTTTGAGGAGGTGACCGTAGGGATAGACCGGCTCTACTCTATCCCCTCAGCTGGTCTGTGAAACCAGGGTACATACCAGTGTGAGATCTACTCTGACCAGCGCTCCTTAGTCAGACTACTACCACCTCATAGGTGATGATAGTGTTGCAGAGAGAAGTTCATTCAAGTCCCATATTCCTTTATGTGTGTTGTATGGTGGGGACTCCCCATTCACCATCAATGTGTAGCACGGTGCCCATTTTGTCTCTCTCTGTGTTCTGAGTCTCTGACCTCTCTCCCTCGATCTCTCTCTTTTTTGGTTCCAGGTAGAATCCTGATGAGGACAGCTTGGCTGTTGAAACGTTGTTGTTCCTAGAGTGTGCGGCTCTCCTTTTCTTCTCAATAACTATTTTGGGTTCCATGTAGAAACCTCCGGGGAAAGGGTTCTACCTGGAACCAGAACAGTTCTAACCAGGAAAAATATTTTTCTAAATAAGCGTTTCCCAAACTCTGGGTACAATTGGTTTTTGCTCTAACACTACACTGCTGACTCAAATGATCAAATAATGATGATTAGTTGATTATTTGAATGAGCTGTGTAATGCTAGGACAAAAACCAAAACGTGCACTCCCAAAATGACCCTGTCCTATGGGTACAGCCGCAGAACCCTTTAATGTTCTAGGTAGCACCTGTGTGTCAGTGTCCCAGCTCACATACACAGAGCTGTAGATATACCTTTGCCTGTGTTTGTCTCCATCTGTGAGGGAGGGATACTATCATTTATATTCTATAGGCTATAGTATAGACAGTTATTAACGCAGAGAGTGCCTTAATACCCCTTAGCCGGTGCCTCTTCAGGCCTTATTGCTTTATTAAAGCCATGTTGCTTTAACAGCATTGGATTGCTTTTTTTGCCGTGCTGCCAATAAAGATGGTTTGAATCTGAATGTGACTTAACCAGAGAAAGGGCTCTCCCTTCAAATATGGACAGGCAGTCTCAAATCTTATCATATCTAGTTTCCAGAACAGTAATGAGGTTCATGTTTGCTCAGCAACTGTGACACTATATCTCATTTCTTGGAGCCTGAAAAGGTATGGCCACTTAAAGCTCCGATAGGACAAAAAAATATTTGATTCTCCTTCCAAAATGACACACATCCAGTCTCATATGATGGCCATCATACCCAATTCAGCACTCATACCAGAACTTTTTTTATTTATGCATTATGTCATGTGTATATTACAGATATTACCAAGGGGATATCCTAGTCTAGACATGGGTATAGTCTTACATATCACGGAGAAGCTCTGGTCTGGACTAACTCATCTGTGTACCTGGTTGTTACAGGGTTCTGCGCTGGTGGTCGATAAAGGAGAAGAGTGATGTGGAGCAAGCTGTCCAGACGATCCACATTCAAGGTGCCCAGTGCGGGAGACTTATCTACTGCAATAAAAACAGTCCGATGACGCTCATCCATTCCCTTCTGTGACATTGAAGAATATCTGGGTTTGGTCAGAGCAATCGTTCTTTAGCTGGTTTCACCACTAGAGGGCGATAAGCACATGTTAATATCCATAACTTCAGTGCTTTATGACAGGAGTCATTAAGATCGGTTGCCTTATTTTCCTGATGTAAGACATTATTTGTTATAATGACAATGATTAGGTTCCTATTATCACCGCATGGTGAGACCAGGGAATGCTTTATGGGACAGATTCAACACATTTTTATTTGTTCAAAGACCCTTACTGTTATGACAGATTCGATGAGATACATACATTGTTAACTGATAGTTAACCCATCTGTCTGTCACAGTTAATGATTGTTTGAATTAACCCCTTCATTGGTTAAACTTGATGTGGCTCATGAGTATTATTAGTTCACTGTATTCTGGCTAGGTGGTTGTGAGACTGACCATACCATGATGGAGGGAACATGATCTGAGGAGAGGCGGAGCGTTACTGGCGTTATAAACCCTCAGTGTGTGTCTAAATATATATACAGACATGACTCATCGTTTAACCGCCATTTAACAGGCGCTGAGGGTGTATTTTTTTCCAATGGGTTGTTCAGTTGCCTGGGCAATGGATGATGCATCAAGGGGCCTCCTAGCTGGAAGTGTATTCTGAATTTTATCAAACCTGGAATTAGTTTCCACTTCATGATATGCTATTGTGGTTTGTGGCTTTTGACCACCTACTTAACCCAAACACGTATTTTATTTAACCTTTTTAACTAGACAAGTCAGTTTTAAGAACAAATGTTTACTTGCAATGACTGGCCTACCCAGGCCAAACCCGGACGACGCTGGGCCAGTTGTGCACCACCCTATGGGACTCTCAATCACGGCCGGATGTGACACAGCCTGGATTCGAAACCGGTACTGTAGTGACGCCTCTTGCACTGAGATGCAGTGTCAGACCGTTGCGCCACTCAGGAGCCCTGGAGTGTAGTATGTAATCAGACTTTCTTTTTTTATGGAGTTAATGGAGAACCAAGGTAGAATCTCAAATTTGATGAAAGTCAAAATGTGAAATCCATTATACTATTTATACATGATCATGGATGGGTTCTATTGCATTTTACTTCAGTCTTATACTGTTGATTTAATTCAATCAAATGCGTTCAATTCAAGAATTGAAAAAAAGTAATTTCAAATTCATTGAGCTGACATGAATTGACATGAAAATTGACCCCAATCCTGTACACCATATGATCGCAGAATTTTTTATCATTGAGCATTAACCTTAGTGACCAATATCGCAAAAGCTGAATATATGTCACAAATCAGCCCTACGTTAGAGCCGGCCCCAGCCTCGACCAAACCTGTAGCTTTCATCCTCACGGGGCTATATATCACTCTGACAGAGGTCACATCACTGACTTCTGTCATTTTACCAGAGAAAAGGTAGTATTATGTAATCACATCAAGTAAACCTGGAACTTAGCTTTGTTTGAAGTTCCCTGTACTCTACAGTATAGGCATTATTCTAACAGATAATGATGGACTGGACCCTTCCATTTTATTTAACCTTTATAAGGGAGTCCAGCTGAAACCAAGGTATCTTTATTTGGCTGCCTTTGTGTGTCTGTCATCGTTTTGGAAAGGATTGTGCTTTGGAAATGACATGCATTGCACGCCAACTTATGTCTTGGTATCTGGGAGCCTGACCCTTCTCATCTCAACAACGAAGGCCTTCCTTCAACTTGACTGGCACAAAGCATGGTTTTAATACAATTATATCATCAGGGAGACATCTTTTGAGACGTCATGGTCAGGTAGTTTCAAAATAAGTTTTTTACATTTATTTTTAGCGCCCAGAAAAACACTTCTTTACCTGCTTCTCTGACCTGATACCAATCAAAATATGTCATATTTCCCAGACGTCTCGATGTCGGCGTGAACAAATATGTACAGTATTTCCCAGACGTCTCGATGCCATCATGAACAAATATGTACAGTATTTTGGGTGTAATATTGTCTGACGTCTTTTCAACCAGAAAAACAATTTACAACTGGAAAGCTACGTCATTATGACATCCCATGCCAATTTTTCCCTGTCCAGAAGCATCTCAGCCCATAGAAAGAATCAGTGTAGTTGGAACCAAGACAAGTGTTTTTGCGATGATTCCGGTAAGGTATTGTGACCCCACCAAGTGTGTAAGCAACAAACTGCACACTCAATCAACCCTGAGGAACTCCCAGACAGTCCATAGGCTCCCCAGCCTGAGGAAACTCTCTTAGCTAGAGGTGTTGAAATACAGTATGACAAATAACCTCTGAGAAATGGTGTAATCTTACAGGATATTCCATCCCCCCCATTGTCTATGGTCCTTTTCTCAACTCTGAGAGGCAAACGTGGAGGTTTTATCTTAACTCTCACTGGGTGGGGAAAGTATCATTGTTTCCATAGCAGTTGTGTTTTAGGGGTAGTCCATTTCAGTTGCATTACAATGCTTGTTGTCTGTCCTCATTTCACTTTTGTCCTTCTTGCTGTCTTCCTCTTTCAGGCATCACAACACGATGCATCGCAGACCTCATCTATTGGTTTTTCTGCATCTCGTGCGATTATGACGCCATTGTGGTGATAATGACGATAATGAGAATCACGATCATATGGATTGCATTTACATAGCACTTCTCACAAGGCCGCAAAGCACTTCACTGTGCGTTGTCATCCTGTCCAAAGTGAGTTGAGAACATCAGCTCCATTGATATCAAAGTGGGTGACTGTTGATATGGAATGACTTTGAAACCTTGATGTGGAGGTGGGAAGGAGATAGATCCGACCCTCAAACTTGCAATACACACACACAAACACACACACACAGACCACATCTTTCAGTTTAGTCACATTACTGTGCTTCCCCTTTTAATGGGAGCAGCATGTCTCTGGTTGGGCTGAGAGCATTCCTCCCTGACGCAGGGAAGGAGGCCTAGACAGGGTGGGGGAGGAAGGGATAATTTGAACCAGCTGCCAGGGGAAGTGATCTCCTGCTTCGTCACACAGAGACCTCCTCAGACCCTGTCTGACCAACTAACAGCCTGGGAACCCTAGCCTGGGTCCCAACATAAACCCAGCCCCTCGTATCAGCATCCTCCATCCACATCTCTGCGTCTGGGCTTTCAGACGGTCAGGGTGTTTGGGGATAGTCACGTCACATACAGTGGGGCAAAAAAGTATTTAGTCAGCCACCAATTGTGCAAGTTCTCCCACTTAAAAAGATGAGAGAGGCCTGTAATTTTCATCATAGGTACACTTCAACTATGACAGACAAATGAGAGAAAAAAATCCAGAAAATCACAATGTAGGATTTTTTATGAATTTATTTGCAAATTATGGTGGAAAACTTTTGTTATTGACCAAATACTTATTTATCTCAATACTTTGTTATATACCCTTTGTTGGCAATGACAGAGGTCAAACATTTTCTGTAAGTCTTCATAAGGTTTTCACACACTGTTGCTGGTATTTTGGCCCATTCCTCCATGCAGATCTCATCTAAAGCAGTGATGTTTTTGGGCTGTTGCTGGGCAACACGGACTGTTTGGGATCATTGTCATGCTGAAAGACCCAGCCACGTTTCATCTTCAATGCCCTTGCTGATGGAAGGAGGTTTTCACTCAAAATCTCACGATACATGGCCCCATTCATTCTTTCCTTTACACGGATCAGTCATCCTGGTCCCTTTGCAGAAAAACAGCCCCAAAGCATGATTTTTCTACCCCCATGCTTCACAGTAGGTATGGCGTTCTTTGGATGCAACTCAGCATTCTTTGTCCTCCAAACACGACGAGTTGAGTTTTTACCAAAAAGTTCTATTTTGGTTTCATCTGACCATATGACATTCTCCCAATCTTCTTCTGGATCATCCAAATGCTCTCTAGCAAACTTCAGACGGGCCTGGACATGTACTGGCTTAAGCAGGGGGACACGTCTGGCACTGCAGGATTTGAGTCCCTGGCGGCGTAGTGTGTTAATAATGGTAGGCTTTGTTACTTTGGTCCCAGCTCTCTACAGGTCATTCACTAGGTGTGGTTCTGGGATTTTTGGTCACCGTTCTTGTGAACATTTTGACCCCACGGGGTGAGATATTGCGTGGAGCCCCAGATCGAGGGAGATTATCAGTGGTCTTGTATGTCTTCCATTTCCTAATAATTCCTCCCACAGTTGATTTCTTCAAACCAAGCTGCTTACCTATTGCAGATTCAGTCTTCCCAGCCTGGTGCAGGTCTACAATTTTGTTTCTGGTGTCCTTTGACAGCTCTTTTGTCTTGGCCGTAGTGGAGTTTGGAGTGTGACTGAGGTTGTGGACAGGTGTCTTTTATACTGATAACAAGTTCAAACAGGTGCCATTAATACAGGTAACGAGTGGAGGACAGAGGAGCCTCTTAAAGAAGAAGTTACAGGTCTGTGAGAGCCAGAAATCTTGCTTGTTTGTAGGTGACCAAATACTTATTTTCCACCATAATTTGCAAATAAATTCATAAAAAAACCTACGATGTGATTTTCTGGATTTTTTTTTCTCTGTCATAGTTGAAGTGTACCTATGATGAAAATTACAGGCCTCTCTCATCTTTTTAAGTGGGAGAACTTGCACAATTGGTGGCTGACTAAATACTTTTTTGCCCCACTGTATGTCACCTTATCAGATAGTGTGTGTATATACAGTCGTGGCCAAAAGTTTGTATATACTCCAGAAAGTTATGAAGAGTGATCAGATGAATTGCAAAGTCCCTCTTTGCCTTGCAAATTATCTGAATCCCCAGAAAACATTTCCACTGCATTTCAGCCCTGCCACAAAAGGACCAGCTGACATCATGTCAGTGATTCTCTGGTTAGCACAGGTGTGAGTGTTGACGAGGACAAGGCTGGAGATCACTCTGTCATGCTGATTGAGTTTGAATAACAGACTAGAAGCTTCAAAAGGAGGGTGGTGCTTGGAATTATTGTTCTTCCTCTGTCTATCATGGTTGCCTGCAAGGAAACACGTGCCGTCATCATTGCTTTGCACAAAAAGGGCTTCACATGCAAGTATATTGCTGCCAGTAAGATTGCACCTAAATCAACCATTTATCTGATCATCAAGAACTTCAAGGAGAGTGGTTCAATTGTTGTGAACAAGGCTTCAGGGCGCCCAAGAAAGTCCAGCAAGCTCCAGGACCGTCTCCTAAAGTTGATTCAGCTGCGGGATCATGGCAACACCAGTAAAGAGATTGCTCAGGAATGGCAGCAGGCAGGTGTGAGTGCATCTGCACGCACAGTGAGGCCAAGACTTTTGGAGGATGGCCTGATGTCAAGAAGAGCAGCAAAGAAGCCACTTCTCTCCAGGAAAAACATCAGGGACAGACTGATATTCTGCAAACGGTACAGGGATTGCACTGCTGAGAACTGGGGCAAAGTCATTTTCTCTGATGAATCCCCTTTCCGATTGTTTGAGGCATCTGGAAAAAAGCTTGTCTGGAGAAGACAAGGTGAGCGCTACCATCAGTCCTGTGTCATGCCAACAGTAAAGCATCCTGAGACCATTCATGTGTGGGGTTGCTCCTCAGCCAAGGGAGTGGGCTCACTAACAATTTTCCCTAAGAACACAGCCATGAATAAAGAATGGTACCAACACATCCTCCGAGAGCAACTTCTCCCAATCATCCAGGAACAGTTTGGTGACGAACAATGCCTTTTCCAGCATGATGGAGCACTTTGCCATAAGGCTCAGGGAACAAAACATCGATATTTTGGGTCCATGGCCAGGAAACTCCCCAGACCTTAATCCCATTGAGAACTTGTGGTCAATCCTCAAGAGGCTTGAGAGGGACAAACAAAAACCCACAAATTCTGACAAACTCCAAGCATTGATTATGCAAGAATGGGCTGCCATCAGGATGTGGCCCAGAAGTTGATTGACAGTATGCCAGGGCAGATTGCAGAGGTCTTGAAAAAGAAGGGTCAACACTACAAATATTGACTCTTTACCTCAACTTCATGTAATTGTTAATATAAGCCTTTGACACTTATGAAATGCTTGTAATTATACTTCAGTATTCCATAGTAACATCTGACAAAAATATCTAAAGACACTGAAGCAGCAAACTTTGTGGAAATTAATATTTGTGTCATTCTCAACTTTTGGCCAACTGTATATCACATAGGCCCCCTCCTAGGCAGAGAAGTTAGTGAAGTCAGAAGTCTATAACATGATATCAACCCAAATCTAGTGAGGGTGATGAGTAATGGTGACAACATAGACTGGTACCATTCAGACCCTCATATACTCACCACAATAATGTTTTGACTCATTTTAATCACCATCCTTGTTGTCCTGGCATTGTTGACCGGCACTGGCTCTCACCAAGGAGCACTCTTCCCTCTATGGTTAGATTGATACGGTTCTGATTCTGAAGACTGGGAAGCTGTCCGAAGTCATCATTTATGCATATAATTAGCCATTTTAGTGCCCCCACACCTTGCACCAGAATGTTTTGAGTGTTGGGGTGAGGAGGGGTTCATGATCCATCACCAGGGAAGTTTTCCATATATTCAATAAAAGGTTGCCATATCTTAACCAAAGTACCTAGTTTGTTCCATAGAACAGGGTTTCCCAAAATAAATTAAGATAAATAACAATTTTCTAATTAATTGACAGATTAAGCACATTTTGGACAAGGGATCTGTGGGAAATTGTTGGAGGGTACAATACAATGTAATATTATACAATTTGTTCTTAATTTACGTCCTTGCTTGTATTCATTATTTTTATTTTGTTGTGTGCTGAATTATATTGTTCTATACATGTATGTTTATGTTTTATTCTGTTTTTATTGTAATGTATACAGGGCTCTTGTCCCGTTCTGACCATAGTTCTGTTATTTTATTCTTTGTTTTAGTATGGTCAGGGCGTGAGTTGGGGTGGGCAGTCTGTTTGTTTTTCTATGATTTTCTATTTCTGTGTTTGGCCTGATATGGTTCTCAATCAGAGGCAGCTGTCAATCGTTGTCCCTGATTGAGAACCATATTTAGGTAGCCTGTGTTCGATTGTGTTTTGTGGGTAGTTATTTTCAGTCTTTGTGTGTCTGCACCAGACAGAACTGTTTCGGTTGTTTCTTTGTTGTTTTTGTTATTCAGTGTTCAGTTTTGATTATTATTAAATAAGATGAACACTAACCACGCTGCGTTTTGGTCCTCTCCTTCTTCCACCCACGACAACCGTTACAGCTCTCTTGTAAAAGAGATTTTTAATCTCAATGTGACTCGCATTTAAAGGTTAAAAAAATGGCAGACCACAGGGATATTGATACGCCACAGTATCAATTATTTAAAAAGTCTACTAAATTCCCCAAAATGTTGTTTTTGTCAAGGCTCAGGAGAAAACCCAGATGCAGACAGTTTCAAAGTAACAAAAGTTTATTACAAAAACAGGGGGGCAGGCAAACGACAAGACCAGAGAGGTCAGTAGTCCAGAGCAGAGTCCGAAAGGTACAGAATGGCAGGCAGAGATCAGTAATCCAGGGTGGTGTGACAAGGGGACAAAACGACAGGTAGGGCAGGCAGATTGGTCAAAAACCAGGAAAGCTAGAAAACAGGAACTAGAGCCAGAAAGGCGCACGGGAAAAAACACTGGTAGGCTTGACGAAACAAAACGAACTGGCAACAGACAAACAGAGAACACTGGTATAAATACACTGGCGATAATGAGGAAGATGGGTGACACCTGGAGTGGGGTGGAGACGAGTACAAAGACAGGTGTAACAGATCAACAGACAGTTTTCTTTTTAACATAAAGGCACTGTAATCAAAGCGTTAAAGGTCCAATGCAGCCGTTTTTCTACCTCAATATCATTTCTGGGCAACAACGTGTTACTGTGACCTTACTGTGATTGTTTTCAATTAAAATGAACAAAAACAGACAATAGCTTCTTAGCAAAGAGCAATTTGTCAAGCAATAATTTTGCTAGAACTGTCAGAGTGGTCTGAATGTGGAGGGGAAAACTGAAAACTAGCTCTTATTGCCTCCCGGGTGGCGCAGTGGTTAAGGGCGCTGTACTGCAGCGCTCTTGCTAGGAGAAGCTCCGCCTTATCTCAGCTCACTGGTCACCATAGCAACACCCACACATAGCACGCGCTCCAGCAGGTATATCTCACTGGTCATCCCCAAATCCAACACCTAATTTGGCCACCTTTCCTTCCATTTCTCTGCTGCCAATGACAGGAAGGAATTGCAAAAATCGCTGAAATTGGAGACTTATATCTATCTCCCTCACTAACTTTAAGCATCAGCTATCTGAGCAGCTTACCGTTCGCTGCAGCTGTACACTGCCCGTCTGTAAATTGCCCATCCAACTACCTACCTCATCTAGCGCTACTATCTATGTCCAAGAGGCTTTTGAACAGCTTCTACCCCCAAGCCATAAGACTCCTGAACATCTAATCAAATGACTACCCAGACTATTTGCATTGCCCCCCCCCCCCCCCCCCCCCCTTCTACGCTGCTGCTACTTTCTGTTAGTATCTATGCACAGTCACTTTAATAATTCTACCTACATGTACATATTACCTCGACACCGAAGCACCCGCACATTGACTCTAACGGTACCCCCTGTATATAGCCCCGCTATTGTTATTTACTGCTGCTCTTTAATTATTTGTTTTTCTTAACTCATCCTTTTTTGCAGGGTATTTTCTTAAAACTGTGTCGTTGGTTAGGGGCTTGTAAGTAAGCATTTCACTGTACAGTCTACAACTGTTGTAATCGGCATATGTAACAAATCAGATTTGATTTGATCTCAGCAAACGTTATATGACAGATTTGGACCAGTGGTTTAACCAGTTGATAATGCTGTTGTTTTCATTTAACCAGTTGATAATGCTGTTGTTTTAATTTAACCAGTTGATAATGCCGCTGTAGTGTTCATTTAACCAGTTGATAATGCTGCTGTCGTGTTCATTTAACCAGTTGATAATGCTGCTGTCATGTTCATTTAACCAGTTGATAAAGCTGTTGTCGTGTTCATTTAACTGGTTGATAATGCTGTTGTAATGTTCATTTGACAAGTTGATAATGCTGTTGTGTTCATTTAGCCGGTTGATAATGCTGTTGTAGTGTTCATTTGACAAGTTGATCATGCTGTTTTTGGGGGTTTTCCAGAACATATGTGGCAATTATTTATTTCAGAAGGAGCCAGCAAAACTAGTGCTCTCTGTATGTGCTCTGTCTGGGTCATTAGACACCATTAGACATACACCTGTCTGGGAATTCCTGTAACTGTTATATGGCCTAATATGTACTGTTGCTATGGTTATACCTCTTGGGTCTTTTCCAGAACATGGGTGTCCCTTTCAGAGTAGTTAGCAGGATGACATGTCTGATTATTTCTGTAAAGTGTCAAGGACTGTTGCTATGGTCCTACATGCATGAACATGTAACACTTGTCTGATGAAGAAGGAGTGGACCAAAGCGCAGCGTGGTAAGTGTTCATGATTTATTTTCAAAACACTTGAACAAAGAGCAAAATGACAACGAACCGTTCTGTCAGGTGCAGAAACACAAAACAGAAAATAACTACCCACAAAACACAGGTGGAAAAGGCTACCTAAGTATGGTTCCCAATCAGAGACCATGATAGACAGCTGTCCCTGATTGAGAACCATACCCGGCCAAAACAAAGAAATACAAAACATAGAAAAATGAACATAGAATGCCCACCCAAATCACACCCTGAACAAACCAAAATAGAGACATAAAAAGCTCTAAGGTCAGTGACAGAACATGTCTTAAGGCCAGGACATGTCTGTATTTTTGAACTACTATTGTGGCTCTACAGTTTCCATGCCCTAATGTGAAACAAAACTAAAATTAGTGCAAAGCAATAAGATAACGATGGCTAAATAGAGTCATTAAGAGGAGATACTATGGGTGTGACGTAAGGAGGAAAAATGTATAAGTATGTGCCAAGACTGGAAAGGGGTTGATTTCATGAACCAGCTCTGCTTTTATTATGTTGTAAAAAAAAGTATATTTGAACTCACAGGCTCCGGTATTTAAGAATATATGAATATATGAATATTTCCACGACATTGTCGTGTTCATTTAACCAGTTGATAATGCTGTTGTCATGTTCATTTAACCAGTTGATAATGCTGTTGTCGTGTTCATTTAACCAGTTGATAATGCTGTTGTCGTGTTCATTTAACCAGTTGATAATGCTGTTGTCGTGTTCATTTAACCAGTTGATAATGCTGTTGTCGTGTTCATTTAACCAGTTGATAATGCTGTTGTCGTGTTCATTTAACCAGTTGATAATGCTGCTGTCATGTTCATTTAACCAGTTGATAATGCTGCTGTCGTGTTCATTTAACCAGATGATAATGCTGTTGTCGTGTTCATTTAACCAGTTGATAATGCTGTTGTAGTGTTCATTTAACCACTTGATAGCACTGTTGTTGTGTTAATTTAACCAGTTGATAATGCTGTTGCCGTGTTCATTTAACCAGTTGATAATGCTGTTGTACTGTTCATTTAACCACTTGATAACACTGTTATCGTGCTAATTTAACCAGTTGATAATGCTGTTGTCATGTTCATTTAACCAGTTGATAATGCTGTTGTCGTGTGTGTTTAATTAACCAGTTGATAACACTGTTGTCGTGTTTGTTTAACCAGTTGATAATGCTGTTGTCATTTTTATTTAACCAGTTGATAATGCTGTTGTCGTGTTCGTTTAACCAGTTGATAATGCTGTTGTCGTGTTTGTTTAACCAGTTGATAAAGCTGTTGTCGTTTTTATTTAACCAGTTGATAAAGCTGTTGTCGTTTTTATTTAACCAGTTGATAAAGCTGTTGTCGTTTTTATTTAACCAGTTGATAAAGCTGTTGTAGTGTTCATTTCGGGCTGTTGCACATCTATAAATGGAAGACCTCTAATCAGTCAAGAACATTCATCATTGTCAGAGAAATATATCTGTTATATATTGTCTTCCACATTCAACCCAAACCCTTTAAATCAGAGAGATGCTTGGGACTTCCTTAATTGACATCCACGTCACCAATTGCTGTTGGGGGTTAACTGCCTTGCTCAAGGGCAGAACACCAGATGTTTCAACCTTGCCGGCTCGGGGATTCAAACCAGCGACCTTTCGGTTACTGGCCCAACACTACCTACTAAGGCTACTGCCCCCAGAATGGTGGTTCACACAGCTAATATTTTCTCTGCAAGACTCTTTAACACTCTGTTAGTGTTACATAAGTGTTAAAAACAATTGGGTGTCACTTACACAATTCATATAGAGTTTATAGAATAATGAACTGTATATTACAGTTTCCAGACTCTTTTAGAACTTCCACCCACCCAGACCTGTCATCAAAAGTTTGTATGGTACAAAAACAGCAAAAAAGGTCTCTCCTCCCTCCAACAGTCAAATGAAACCAATGCAAAGCAACTGGCCCTCTAACTGCCCTGAGAGGTCAGAAATGTTGACTCTACATCAGTAATTATACCTCTTGATGAGCAACGATGACCCTCCTGATGATAGATGTCTCTAACAGAACCTCTCATTTCTCAGATTATCATGTGTTGCACAATGGAAATGGCACGTCTTTCCTACAGTCAACAGAACCATTAGTGGATAGTACATCATGCAGACGTTCCATTGTAAACTAGGGGCCAGTATTAGGGGCTACAATAAAGGATGGTAGATTATGGGTTGTAGAAATCATTGGAAGGACTGTATTTTCCTTCCCTTCTGACCACAATGGTTACCTTGCCTATCAACTGTCAGGGAAATCAGGGGTATAGTTAGCATTGATAGTGGAGTCAGATGAAGCAACCATTAAGACACTGATTTCAAAATCCTAGATTGATAGGATCATTGAGAGATGGGTGTGGTAGCCAACACAATCCCTCCTCAGTAAATCAACAGTAGGCTACTGTACTTCATTCTTTTCATAAAATACTTAATTTTTATTTTCTCCTTTTTATCAAATTCCCAAAACATACATACATTCATTCACATTTGCAAAATAATATGACAAAGGAAATCATCACATACAATGAAAAATGTGCATGAAGAATTTATACAGATGTGCTCAGTCAGTTCAGTTCAAACCAAGCCAGGTGCATCTCTCATGTCTATACTCAACATGACAGCAGAACCATTGTCCGTCTATCTCACAGGGCTTCACAACGCATCCCTGGGAGTGGACATCACATGTATGATTGTCTAATTGTCTTCCTACGGAGTCTGTCACTATTATTTACACTGAAATAAATATTTTCACTTAGAACCACAAGACATTTTGCTAGTTTTCTTCCAAGGTAATGTTTAAAAAAATAAAAATAAATCCCAGTCCAATTTCCAGTGCATTATTGAGAGAAGGATATTTTTTTAAAAAAGAAAAGCTACAATGTCTGATATGGTATTTTGTTGTGTAAGGCACATATCAAGTCATATACAGCGTGATCTAATAACAGTTCAATCATGTTGTGCTCAAGAGAGATTACAAATCCTTATATTAAATAAATGTAACACTTTGTTCGTTAGGAAGTCAGTAGAAATAAGCAACAGCAAATCAAGGGCCATCTAGAACAGATTATTAGTCTTATCATCAACTGCTGAGAGGACTCCTGAGAGGTATACTATATTGCTTCCATATACAGTTTCTGTTATAAAGTATGTGTAAAGACAACTGAATGTCAAATATTCACTCTCTTAACAACTAACAACTCCTTTCTCCATCTTCAGTAGCACGGTAAACTGTAGTTATCACCAATGTATTCTCATCTTTGACACTATTCTTGATGAAGCTTCCCAGAGTCTAGGTAAGTGTTCTCATATACAGTACATTATATACATTTATATATGATATGGTTCAGTTGATTTAGCAGCTGTATAAAAGTTATCTGTTCGCAAACAGCAACTGTAGCAGAAGATGACATAAAAAATGTAAATATCTTTGATGTACAAAACACTAAATAAATACTAAATATCCAGTATTTTTTTCCTTGTACAGAAAACTGTCCCTATACGCTTACGTCATAACTTTGGGAGCGTTTCCTACACAGCCTGCGGAACCACACCCAGTAGAGGAAGATCATGAGGAACCAGTAGCAGACGTACGCCACACAGCCGTAGATCAGAAACCTGGTCTCTAGGACCTTAGCCGGCGTGAACCAGCCCTTCTGGCTCTCCTTGTAGATGGTGTAGCAGGACCCACCCAGCAAGATGGCCGCCCACACCGACAGAGGCAGCAGGGGGATGTAGTTCCCAACCATCTTGCGGCGGCCTGACGTGCCCCAGCTGCTCTTGTTCATGGTGATGATGGCAAAGTACTTGGCGGGCAGCAGGCTGGTCATGTAGAGGGCAGAGTAGAGAGACATGAACACCATGACCAGGTCACGGCGCAGGATGCAGGCATAGGCTGCCTTGATCAGGCCGATGAGCTGGATGCAGCAGAGGACCCAGAGGATGTCCCACAGGGTGCCTGTCCAGAACAGCTGGATGATGGTGGCCGTGACGAAGAAGGGGAAGACACCAGAGACGATGGACTCGTAGGTCATCCACAGGTGGTGCTTGTGCCACCACATGGCGTTGTAGAGCCACTCGCGGAAGTAAGACTTGGTCCAGCGCGTCTGCTGGTTGAGCCACCTGAGGAACTGGGCTGGCGTCTCCGTGTAACACTTGGAGCGGGCCGTGTATCTGAGAGCAGAGGATGGATGATGATGAATGAGTCTATTATCATCTTATCTCCAGTAAAGTGTTGTGATTCAGTTTATTTGTGTATGAGGATTATGTGTGAAGAAATGTATACTCACTTGGTGGCATAGCCCATGCTGAGCATGCGATTGGTGAGATGTCTGTCATCCCCAAATGTGCAGTGAGTCCCCAGGAACTTCTGGTTGTACCAGGACTCTAAGAACTGCTGGAGGAGGTCATTCCTGTACAAACCTGAGGATGAAACCAAATCTATGTTATCGTACTGCAGTTTACATGCATGTACATTCAAATGTTATGTTAATGAATACAAATAACATAGTAATATTACATGACTACCAGTAACATAAAGAAGAGAAACAAGGTTATGACTCATGTTTATCGCGGTCACAGGAAAGTGTAATTTCCTTACCCAGGGGACCGCTGATGCAGGAGACACAGTTGAAGAAGGACTGGCAGGACCTCTCGATGTTGAACGCCATCCAGTAGCGCAGGCTGCTCATGAAGCTGATGTAGGACTCCTTGAGGTTGAGGATCATCACGTCTCCTCCCACCGCCCCGTACTTCTGGTTGCTCTCCAGAACCTTACACAGCTCCACCGTAGCCAGGGGGTCTAGCTTGGTGTCAGAGTCACACACCTGGAAGAGAGAGAGAGAGAGAGAGAGAGAGAGAGAGAGAGAGAGAGAGAGAGAGAGAGAGAGAGAGAGAGAGAGAGAGAGAGAGAGAGAGAGAGAGAGAGAGAGAGAGAGAGAGAGAGAGAGAGAGAGAGAGAGAGAGAGAGAGAGAGAGAGAGAGAGAGAGAGAGAGAGAGAGAGAGAGAGAGAGAGAGAGAGAGAGATATTAAATACAGTATTTCCCTAATCTCAAGAGCCAAACAAAGAGATGTAAGTAAACTCCTCACCTGTATGTAGTCCACCGAGAGTCCCAGTGCCTTGAACGCTGTGTACATCACCTCCCTCTTTCCACCCCACTTCTGCATGATGCACACACACCTCCTGCTGTTGATCAGATCTTCCACCTCCCTCCTCTGGGGGTCCTCTCCCAGCCCATAACTAGCATCCCCGGCAGGGCCTATCACTCCGGGGATGCCCCCCTCCTGGGTCTGGGTGGGGTCCCATGTGTGGTAGTTATTCCTCCACACGTAACAGCCAGGGTCCTGATCTGCAAACACCTCCCTGAACATCTCCAGCATGTAGAGGTCGTCCTCTGAGTTCCCATCCACCACCATGATGACCCGCAGCAGCTCTGGAGGGTATTTGAGGGCCCGAATGGAGTTGAGGCACTCACGCAGGTATTCTGGGTCCTCCTGGTAGGCTGAGATAGTGAAACCGATGGTCTTGGTGAATGTGCAGGCCTTGCTTCGGGCCCTCATGCGGCGGTGCTCCACGAAGGCGAAAAAGCTCTGGACCAGGACGTGGAGCCCCAGCAGGAGGCCATAGAACCCAAAGGAGATGATGCCGTATGGGGAGGTGGTCAGCTGGAAGCCCTGAACATAGGCCCACACCATCACCCCCAGCACCACCAGGGCAAAGAGGAATGTCAGGATGGCACGGACTATCGAGCCCACCTGCCTTAGTAACGGTTTCAGTTCCATTTTCCCCCCTTTAGATACCTGTTGTCAATCAATGAAGATGAACATTGAAGATAAATATATTGAAACAGGAACAAATAGGCTAAATTAAAGATTAGATTTCATTTATTGTATTAAGTGAATTGATTGAAAAAGGCTAATCATTATTTCAAGTATTATTATGGCAACAATACGGGGTCCATAAAATGTATTTGATTTTGATTTTAACCTTTAGGATTGCTTATTATAAGATATAAAAAAATATGGGCCTCATTATGTCAAGTAAGTTCCAGATAACTATAAATACCAAAGACATCCTACCACAAAAGCGTTATCATGAAAACATATATATATTTGTTTTTATTTGACCCATCAATCTTCCAAAGATGTCATCAAGAAGTTACCTTGTTTCTTTGTGACGTAGGCAATGTACCGCAAAACGAAAATGTATTTCTAATGGTAAAAAAACAACAACAAAAAAACATTTCGATTAAAAATGTATAGCCTTACCTGCCTTTGGTGCCAAATTACTCCACTCTTGAAATGCCCCTTCCTCTCTGTCTCCTACTCTCTACTCTGGCAATTTGCGTGAAGTTCGATTACTTTATAAACTTGAGATGCTCCAGATGCTGCCAGATGTGAGCGCACATACAGTGGCCCAGAGCAAACCATCATAGGTATAACGCCCTTAATACTGGGCTTGTGAGTCAGCACGTGCTGCGTCAAAGTAGAAAATAGGTCCATAGTGAATTCGCCGAATGTAAATCAACAGGGATTAGATTTGCTCCAGTAAAAGTAGTTATGTGCGTCCATTTTATAGGAAAATCCGTATGTTGGATTTCCTTCAGGAATGCACCATTTAGTAAATTTCTAATCATTACAAGTTTGACTCAAATACGTCGCACTGTCAAATATATGCCTTTTGTCAAATGTATCTAATACAGGGTAAACCTCCATAATGACCACAGTAATCCTGAAAATGAAACTATTAGGCTTTCTGTTTGTGTTGTCGACCAAAAAAAGATTGATCTTGATCAATTGTAGGCTACTTATTTACAGTTATTGTTTTTGAATACAGGCATTTAGATATTATTCACTTAACTATTGAATAGAATAGAGTAGAATAAAATAGATTATCCTACTTCATTTTTCCCATAGGGAACTTGTGGCATTTGGATTCGACAATAAATACATAACAACACAATTTACATTTGGCACAAACCACTTATACAAGATCAACCAAAAGTTTGGGAAATATCACTACTCTCATCTCCACCATACATTTCCATTGAGGAATATTGCATCACAACTACCTTGTCCCTGACCAGTCACTGCCCTGATCTGTCAAGAAGTTGAATGATGCCCTCTGGTGGCACTATAATAACCCTGCATCCTTTCTCTGGTACTGAACATTGTCAGGCAATGCCAGCCACAAGGCTAACAAATGTATATCCACCACCACACATGACTGTTGCATAGAGATGGGCACATCAAGCAGTGTTTAAGACCATATGACCATATATTATCTCATGGATCAACCTGAGGGTCTTTGTTTTGGTTCAGTGACAGTGAAACATGACATACTGTAATACTGCCTCAGTCATACATATTCCTTGGTAAAGAGGCTGAACATACTACAGTAAAACCATGGGAGTATTTGATATTGCCTTGTTTCCAAAATGGTGGTTTGGAACTCGGGACCCAATGGTTAATCACCGCTAACTCTGCTTGGGTTGCAGACCCCAAATATATTGGTTTTATTTGTGGTTTTGCAAGGGTCACAAGGAAACGCCAACAGCCTCAGAGAGCAAATAACTTGGGAACCACTACCATATGTATTTTGGCAGGTTTAATTTCGATGACCTCGAAAGACCTAGCTGCAGTGGTTTATAAAGTACTTAATTGTCATACTTGACTCAAAGTAAAGATATAGTACCTTAATAGAAAATACTCAAATAAAAGTGAAAGTCACCCGGTAAAATACTACTTGAGTAAAAGTCTAAAAGTATTTGGTTCTAAATATACTGAAGTATCAAAAGTAAAAAATAATTTCAAATTCCTCATATTAAGCCAACAAGCCGGCATGATTTTATTCTACTTACGGATAGCCAGGGGCACACTACAACACTCAGACATAATTTACAAACGAAGCATTTGTGTTCAGTCAGTTCGCCAGATCAGAGACAGTAGGGATGACCAGGGATGTTCTCTTGATAAGTGCTTGAAATGGACTATGTTCCTGTCCTGCTAAGCATTCAAAATGTAACAAGTACTTTTGGATGTCAGGGAAAATGTATGGAGGATAAAGTCACTTATTTTCTTTAGGAATGTAGTGAAACAAAAGTCAAAGTTGAATAGTTGAAAAATATAAATAGTAATGTAAAGTACAGATATCCAAAAAAATGACTTAAGTAATACTTTAAAGTATTTTTACTTAAGTACTTTACACCACTGCCTAGCTGTCCATTCTACTTTATTTACCCTGACTACATCTTTAGGGACATAGAAATCTGATGACGAGATCGTTGAAGACCCACACCCATAGCCACCGGCACTGTTGTGACGAATCCACACGCCTCAGGTCAGACCCAAATAGGATGCCTCAGGCCACAGGGCCAACAGAGCCCTTGGCCTGGTCACTATGATGTCATGGTGAAGGGTGTGGTACGTGGGGTATTTTGGATGGTGGGTGGACTTGGCAAATCTGGGTATTCTACCGTATTGTGAGACTATTCCCACACTGGAAGACTGACTAAGACCATAGTATAAATAGAATATGTATCCTTTGCTTCTCTTTGCTAGACATGATTTGGTCATGTTTTTTGATTATCGCTTAAGATTGATCAGGGTATAGCCAGCAGATGGAGCCAAGTGTTCAGTTTTTACCTCTTGTACCCTCAAGTTAGCACCTTCACGATAGCTCAAAAAGTCAACCCTATGATGTCACTCAACACAGACCACACGATAAACCATTCACTAAACAGACACACTTTATTTGATATCAGTTCAAATGGTTAATTGCATGACATCAGGACCAGCCTTTGCTACTTAGCCAGATGCAATGACACGTAGTTGCAGACTTTGGTGTAGACACCAGGCTTCTTCCTGAGAGCACAGCCATGACCCCAGGACACAACACCATGGAGCTCCCTATCACACACCAGAGGAGCACCAGAGTCACCCTGAGAGGTGAGGGGGTAGAGAGTAAGAAAGAAAGTGACAGAGAGGAAGATGGGGGAGGTGATGCGAGAGATAAAGAGAGGGCGCAACAAGCCGGAGTGACAGGACAAGATAGCGAGATTCAGTGACAGAGCAAGATGAAGAGAGACAAGAAAATATATAACCAGAGATCAGTGTGATTGCATCATGGTAAAAACTGTGAAAACAAGAAGGTGAAATATGAAGAAGTACAGTACAGACCTATTCTGTCAGTTACCTGGCAGGAGTCCTTGCCTCCCTCCATGAAGCCAACACAGATCATGTTCTCAGTCATCTGGAAGAAATAGGCTTCCAGGCAGGTGTTACCAGTCAGGAGTCAGGAGGGAGACCTCCACACACTGCAGTGTATCAGGGTACCTCACTGGAACAAGAAAAGACGCAGACATATGCTTCTACATCTGCACTGCTTGCTGTTTGGGGTTTCAGGCTGGGTTTCTGTATGGCACTTTGTGACATCGGCTGAAGTACAAAACGGCTTTATTAATACGTTTGATTGAATTTGATTGACATGTAACAAGGCATTAAAACTTTCCATTTGAAGAAAATCAGAAGTGGAAAACTTGAGAATTCTTAAAAGACACTCTGTTGTCCTCAGCTGTTAACTGTTTATAACCAAGGTAAATCAAATCAAATCAAATGTTATTTGTCACATAGACATGGTTTGCAGATGTTAATGCGCGTGTAGCGAAATGCTTGTGCTTCTAGTTCCGACCATGCAGTAATAACCAACGAGTAATCTAACCTAACAATTCCACAACTACTACCTTATACACACAAGTGTAAAGGGATAAAGAATATGTACATGAAGATATATGAATGAGTGATGGTACAGAACGGCATAGGCAAGATACAGTAGATGGGATCGAGTACAGTATATACATATGAGATGAGTAATGTAGGGTATGTAAACATAAAGTGTCATAGTTTAAAGTGGCTAGTGATACATGTATTACATAAAGATGGCAAGATGCTGTAGATGATATAGAGTACAGTATATACATATGAGATGAGTAATGTAGGGTATGTAATGGGCCACGACGAGAAAGCGTACAGGGAGGAGATGAGGGCACTAGGAGTGTGGTGTCAGGAAAACAATCTCTCAATCAATGTCAACAAAACAAAGGAGATGATAGTGGACTTCAGGAAACAGCAGAAGGAGCACCCCCCATCCACATTGTAAACATTATATTAAGTGGCATTGTTTAAAGTGGCTAGTGATACATTTTTTACATCCATTTTTCCATTATTAAAGTGGCTGGAATTGGGTCAGTATGTTGGCAGCAGCCACTCAATGTTAGTGGTGGCTGTTTAACAGTCTGATGGCCTTGAGATAGAAGCTGTTTTTCAGTCTCTCGTTCCCTGTTTTGATGCACCTGTACTGACCTCGCCTTCTGGATGATAGCGGGGTGAACAGGCAGTGGCTCGGGTGGTTGTTGTCCTTGATGATCTTTATGGCCCTCCTGTGACATCGGGTGGTGTAGGTGTCCTGGAGGGCAGGTAGTTTGCCCCCGGTGATGCGTTGTGCAGACCTCACTACCCTCTGGAGAGCCTTGCGGCTGAGGGTGATGCAGTTGCCGTACCAGGCGATGATACAGCCCGACAGGATGCTTTCGATTGTGCGCCTGTAAAAGTTTGTCAAGATTTTGGGTGACAAGCCAAATTTCTTCAGCCTCCTGAAGTTGAAGAGGCGCTGCTGCGTCTTCTTCACCACGCTGTCCGTGTGGGTGGACCATTTCAGTTTCTGTGATGTGTACGCCGAGGACCTTAAAACTTTCCACCTTCTCCACTGCTGTCCCTTCAATGTGGATGGGGTGTGCTCCCTCTGCTATTTCCTGAAGTCCACTATCATCTCCTTTGTTTTGTTGACATTGATTGAGAGATTGTTTTCCTGACACCACACTCCTAGTGCCCTCATCTCCTCCCTGTACGCTTTCTCGTCGTGGTTGGTAATCAAGCCCATTACTGTTGTGTCGTCTGCAAACTTGATGATTGAGTTGGAGGCGTTCATGGTCACGCAGTCGTAGGGGAACAAGGAGTATGGGATGGGGCTGAGCACGCACCCTTGTGGGGCCCCAGTGTTGAGGGTCAGCGAAGTGGAGATGTTGTTTCCTACCTTCACCACCTCGGGTGGGCCCGTCAGAAAGTCCAGGACCCAATTGCACAGGGCGGGGTTGAGACCCAGGGCCTCAAGCTTGATGAGCTTGGAGGGTACTATGGTGTTGAATGCTGAGCTATAGTCAATGAACAGCATACTTACATAGGTATTCCTCTTGTCCAGATGGGATAGGGCAGTGTGCAACATGATGGCGACTGCATCGTCTGTGGACCTGTTGGGGTGGTATGCAAACTGAAGTGGGTCTAGGGTGATCTTTGACTAGTCTCTCAAAGCACTTCATGATGGCATAAGTGAGTTCAATTACCTTTGCCTTCTTGGGTACAGGAAAAATGGGGAGCAGTCCTTGTTAGCGGGCCATGAAGGTGGCACTGTATTATCCTCAAAGCGGGCAAAGAATGTGTTAAGTTTGTCTGGAAGTGTGACGTCGGTGTCTGTGACGTGGCTGTTTTTTTTTTGTAGTCCGTGATTTTGCCACAGACCTTGCCACATACGTCTCATGTCTGATCCATTGAATTGCGACTCCACTTTGTCCCTGTACCAGCATTTCGCTCCTTGCGGAGGGAATAACTGCACTGTTTATATTCAGCCATATTCCCAGACCTCTTTCCATGGTTAAATACGGTGGTTCGCGCTTTCAGTTTTGTGCAAATGCTCCCATCCATCCACGGTTTTTGGTTAGGGTAGGTTTTAATAGTCACAGTGGGTACAACATCTCCAATGCATTTCTTAATAAACTCACTCACAGAGTCAGCGTACAAATCAATGTTGTTATCTGAGGCTGACCTGAACATATCCCAGTCCACATGATCAAAACAATCTTGAAGCGTAAATTCCAATTGGTCAGACCAGCGTTGAATGGTTCTAGTCACTAGTACATCCTGTTTGAGTTTCTACCTATAAGACGGAAGGAGCAAGATGGCGTCATGGTCAGATTTGCCGAAGGGAGGGCTGGGGAGGGCTTTGTATGCATAGCGGAAGTTAGAGTAGTAGTGATCGAGTGTATTACCCCCGCGCGTAGTGCAATCAATATGGTGATAGAATTTAGGTAGCCTTGTTCTCAAATTTACTGTCTTAAAATCCCCAGCTACAATAAATGCAGCCTCAGGATTTTGTGGTTTCCAGTTTACAAAGAGTCCAGTGAAGTTCCTTGAGGGCCGTCTTGGTGTCTGCTTGAGGGGGAATGAACACAGCTGTGACGATAACTGTCGAGAATTTTCTTGGGAGGTAATTTGGCCAGCATTTGATTGTAAGGAATTCTAGGAATCGTTAATCATGAAGCATACACCCCCGCCCTTACACTTCCCAGAGAGGTGTTTATCTCTGCCGGCACGATGTATGGAGAAGCCCGGTGGCTGAACCGATTCCGACAACATATCCCGAGAGAGCCATGTTTCTGTGAAACAGAGAAGGTTACAATCTCTGATGTCTCTCTGGAAGGCAACCCTTGCTCGAATTTCATATACCTTGTTGTCAAGAGACTGGACATTGGTGAGTAGTATACTCGGGAGCGGTGGGCGATGTGCACATCTATAGAGCCTGACCAGGAGGCCTCTCCATCTGCCCCTTCTGCGGCGCCATTGGATTTGTTGGATTTTCTGTATGTTAAGGTTTACCTATTTCATCGGAACAGTTCTACAACAGTTGTGGTCTAAAATCCGAATGGACTCAACCGTTAAACATGATATTACAAAGAGCAAAGCATACCATTCTAGATTAAATTGGGATTTTAAGGCCTACACCACCAGAATGTTCATAAAATAAAATAAAGTGTAAAAAAAACATTTAATTATTTTTGAAATACTCTAGCACATAGTAACTCTGAAGTCTGAAGTCTGCACTTACGATTTGTAGCAGTGGGCAGCAGAGAGCACCCATTCACTAGAGAGGAGGATCCTTCCACAGAGGTTGTACCCTGTGTACAGAGACACCTGGTAGGGAACAGAGTTCTTCCTGCTCTCATACCCTCCTACAACCGTGTCGTCCTCCTCAAGAGCAGCTAAAATTCAAAGGGAAATTAAAAATAAAACAAAAGTCTGATTGAGATTAATGACGTCTTAGGTTTTTCATCAGAATCCACTGTTAACATCAACCAGCAATTTCTTATGCTACGTATTCTGTTATGTATTCTTTCTTATGTTATGTATTACAGTACCAGAAGAATGAGAAGTTTCATGTTCTTGTTTCAGTCTGTTTTGCTGACAGGATCAGTGTGTCTCCCCTCTCTCTTTTTTTCGTTTCACTCCTCTTATCGCACCTGTTTCAAGGACTTTTTTATCTCAATTTGGAGCTCAACTTGTACCAATGACACTCTTGGGGAAAATAACTCCCCGCCACCCCCCTCAGTTGGAGTCACTGATAATAACATAGACAAGTCATGCCTGCATCTAATCATATCTTGCTGTAACTACCTTACTGATGCATGTGTAATAGTTAGAGTCTAACTATTACACATGCATCAGTAAGGTAGTTACAGCTATATATGATTATATGCAGGCATGACTTGTCTATGTTATTATCAGTGACTCCCACTGAGGGGGGTGGGGGGATTATTTTCCACAAATAAGGGAAAATAACTAAAGGGTTATTCAAAGGGTTCTCCTATGGGGACAGCCGAAAAACCCTTTTACATTCTAGATAGCAAAAACATTTCAAATAATGTTTAGGCTACAACCGGAATGGAAGTTGTCCTCAAATTAAAAATAAATTGTCACAGTTGTTAGAATGATTGGACCAAGGTGCAGCATGCGTAGAGTTCCACATGTTTTAATCAAAGAAACTCACCAAAACAAATACAGAAAACAAACGAACCGTAAACTAATTGCAGTGTTAACAGGCACTACACAAAAACAAGATCCCACAAACAACAGGTGGGAAAAGGCTGCCTAAATATGATCCCCAATCAGAGACAACGATAGACAGCTGCCTCTGATTGGGGACCATACCAGGCCAACAAAGAAATAGAAAACATAGATTGCTCACCCTAGTCACACCCTGACCTAACCAAATAGAGAATTAAAAGGATCTCTAAGGTCCCCCCCCCCCCCCCCCCCCCTCCAAACCTGAACCTATAGGGGAGGGTCTGGGTGGGCATCTACCCTCGGTGGCGGCTCCGGTGCGGGACGCAGATCCACTGTCGCTGGAGGCTCTGGACTGCAGACCATCACTGGAGACTCTGGACCTTGGATCGTCTCTGGAGGCTCCAGGCCATGGATCATCACTGGAGGCTCCGAGCCATGGATCATCACTGGAGGCTCCGAGCCATAGATCATCACTGGAACGCAGACTGTCGCTGGAGGCTCTGGACTGCAGACCATCACTGGAGACTCTGGACCTTGGATCGTCTCTGGAGGCTCCAGGCCATGGATCATCACTGGAGGCTCCGAGCCATGGATCATCACTGGAGGCTCCGAGCCATGGATCATCACTGGAACGCAGACTGTCGCTGGAGGCTCTGGACTGCAGACCATCACTGGAGACTCTGGACCTTGGATCGTCTCTGGAGGCTCCAGGCCATGGATCATCACTGGAGGCTCCGAGCCATGGATCATCACTGGAAGCTTCGGACTGGGAACCGTTGCTGGAGGCTTTCTTCTGAAACTCTTCCTTCTGAAATGAAGGCCAAGAAACTGAAGATTTCGTACAACGCTGTGTACTACTCCCTTCACAGAACAGCGCAAACTGTCTCTAACCAGAATAGAAAGAGGAATGGGAGCCCTGGTGCACAACTGAGCAAGAGGACAAGTACATTAGAATGTCTAGTTTGAGAAACAGACACCTCACAAGTCCTCAACTGGCAGCTTCATTAAATAGTACCTGCAAAACATCAGTCTCAACGTCAACAGTGAGGAGGATGCTGGCCCTCTAGGCGGAGTTCCTTGGTCCAGTGTCTGTGTTCTTTTGCCCATCTTAATCTTTTATTTTTATTGGCCAGTGAGATACAGTGGCTTGCCAAAGCATTCACTTTTGTTATTGACCAAATACTTATTTTCCACCATAATTTGCAAATAAATTCATTAAAAATCCTACAATGTGATTTTCTGGATTTTTTTCTCTTTTTGTCTGTCATAGTTGAAGTGTACCTATAATGAAAATTACGGGCCTCTCTCATCTTTTTAAGTGGGAGAACTTGCACAATTGGTGGCTGACTAAATACTTTTTTGACCCACTGTAAGTGTCATGTTGAGGTACAGAAACAAACACAAGTTCTTCTTTTGGAGGGACAGTTTGTTCCTTTCATGACACAATGTGATTTCACAAGGTTGTCTC
This sequence comes from Oncorhynchus clarkii lewisi, assembly GCF_045791955.1. NCBI lineage: Eukaryota > Metazoa > Chordata > Actinopteri > Salmoniformes > Salmonidae > Oncorhynchus > Oncorhynchus clarkii. The sequence continues at coordinate 16,347,961 of NC_092148.1, read as the reverse complement.
CTGAACGTTTCAGCAATCAAACACAAATGAACATTCAATTACATGTTATTGACATGTAATCACATTATTTGTTGATGGTTCATGATCACAGATTATAGAAGAAAATACAACAAACAAACGAACCTTAGATGTACATTTTTAAAGCTTGCTGGAGATGATACAGAAAATAGCCTGCATGAATATAGTCCAGCTCACTGTACATGCCTCTGAAATAGTATTATTAACATATTTAAAATATCTTTCCTGAGTCAATTACTTCAGGAAAGTAAGAGGTAGACAAAACTTATACCGCAGTGTGTGCCAAGGTGTTTACCAGCACTTAACAGGGTGCATTTAGCCAAACCCTGTGATTATATGCACTTATGGCTTAAATATAACACACTCCCATCCAGCACAGGCAAGTTGTTCTCTTCATTTGCTGTTTGTCGCACATCTTATGTTTTGGAGAATAATGCCTCATTCAAACTTTGTGTATATTGAAATGTATTTTGTGACCTCTCCTCCTTGACTATGTTGACATTGATGGATGGTTTCTCAACTGGATTATTTTCGATACAGAATAAAAAATTAAAAAATAGAACTACAGCTGAAAAACTACAGCTGCATATTGTTCGGGCCAGTCAAATAGCTCTATCAGCCTTTAGATTACAACATGGTTCTGTCAACAGTTGGGTTGGGTGGATCACCTTTCACCAGAATCAACCAGCAACAACTGCAGCACCTGCAAAATTACACAATTTTGCAATAAGCAGGAAGTAGTGCTTTCCTCTTCTGATAGCAAAGGTCAAAATGTGTGTAAAAAGTCTTATTTAGTCACCCGACATGGGAGTGCACACAGTGGTGTACACACTGTACAATGTGTCACCCAGATGCCCACTTTCTTGAGGCTCCGCAAAACAGAGCTCACTGGATGTGGTCAACAGGCAGGGGAAAAGCAGCAAGAAATATGTCACAGTCCTCTCTTATGCGGCCTGAGGAGGCTATTGACCTTGACAGTGGGCCAGCGCCGCTGCTCACATTTTTTCCACAGCCCTTTTAGTCCGACGAGGGACAACAACCCTTATTCTCCTCATCATCTTCACCATTTGGGGCTAGCTCCTCCTCATCCTGTTTCACCCTCCCAACCCTCCCTACCCATCCATCCCTCCCTACCCATCCAACCCTCCCTCCCCCTTTCTCCCAGATTTGCTGGGACACAGACAGTCAGATGGTCCTCTGCCACAGATCTGTATGGCACACGTCCCCGTCATCTTGTATGATGTCAATCTCTGCCATGTTTGATCATTCTGTGTCTCTTAAGTCTGCCTAGGGGGGCTGGCATTGTGGTCGGAAGTAGGGACATACTGTACAGTGGGGCAAAAAAGTATTTAGTCAGCCACCAATTGTGCAAGTTCTCCCACTTAATTAAAAAGATGAGAGAGGGGCATGCTTCGGGGCTGTTTTTCTGCAAAGGGACCAGGACGACTGATCCGTGTAAAGGAGAGAATGAATGGGGCCATGTATCGTGAGATTTTGAGTGAAAACCTCCTTCCATCAGCAAGGGCATTGAAGATGAAACATGGCTGGGTCTTTCAGCATAACAATGATCCCAAACACACCACCCGGGCAACGAAGGATTGGCTTCATAAGAAGCATTTCAAGGTGCTGGAGTGGCCTAGCCAGTCTCCAGATCTCAACCCCATAGAAAATCTTTGGAGGGAGTTGAAAGTCCGTGTTTTCCAGCAACAGCCCCAAAACATCACTGCTCTAGAGGAGATCTGCATGGAGGAACCTTGTGAAGACTTACAGAAAATGTTTGACCTCTGTCATTGCCAACAAAGGGTATATAACAAAGTATTGAGATAAACTTTTGTTCGTGACCAAATACTTATTTTCCACCATAATTTGCAAATAAATTCATTAAAAATCCTACAATGTGATTTTCTGGATTTTTTTTTCTCATTTTAATTACAGGCCTCTCTCATCTTTTTAAGTGGGAGAACTTGCACAATTGGTGGCTGACTAAATACTTTTTTGCCACACTGTATATAAGGAAGTGGTTTGAGGTAGTGACGATCAGCTCTTTCATTTGTGTGGTGAAATGTTTTGAAGAAAAGTAACGGGTTTGTGCGGTGAGGGGAAGTTTGGTAGTAATTTTGACTCTAAAACAAAATTCCTGACCTCTTTATACGACACTACAGCCTGATTTCCAGTCAGCACCGCAAATAGATCAACAAACGTTGGCGGTTATAGGACAGAATATTCACATTGTGTGTTGGCTTTATGTCTTCAAGACAACTGGAATGTTATGGGAGCTCCAGCAGCTCTCTGCGACATCGTAAGGCTTTCACTCCCTCAACAAACAGATTTGGGAGATGTAGAAAAGCAATGAGCTCACATTTCCGTCCTTTTGACAGCTATGAACACACAGGGTGAATCACAACATGGCTGTGAGCTATGTCATTAGTTTTTCACTACCCTTGGGCTAGGCAATAACACCGTGAATTTAGCTTGGCTGTCTCTTGTTGATGCCACACCCTCTCAATACAGCTGTTGTGAATAATAAAAACCCCAACCCCAGTCCCACCTCCCTCCCCCACATTTCACCACCCTCCCCCAACCTCCACCCCAAAAAATTGAGTTCTCCTCAATTTCTGAGTTCCCCTCAAACTCCCACTGGTTGTTTTACACGCCCAAATTGGTATTTGTGCAGCCCGGCCTAATTACAAGTTTGGTTGGTGAATCAAGAAGTATGGCGAAACATGGTCTGCGAAAGCTTCCCTCAAACTATAGCTTAGGTATAGCTATTAATAGCCACTCCAGACGCTGTCGTTTTGAACCGCTTGCTACAGAGCTGCACAGAATGACTAGATAGCAATCAATTAGAATAACACTTCCAACAATAATAACCAGAGAGATAAGTTGTTATTTTAAAGGCAAAATATATGACTTAAATACAGTATTTCATCTGGTCCGGACATCAGTACAAAGAAATCTACCAGAAGTGTAACATATGGACCACCTCAAGATTAGATAGGCACATATGTAACAGTGCATTCCTTGAGGATAAATCAACAGAGAATAATTTCCTTTATTGCTTTGAACTGTCCCCAGCAAGGCGGAAATAATTGTTTATGTCCCAGTGTCAGAAATCTCTCCTGTGGCAAAAGGTGCAGACGCTGAATACTTATGCATGAGTGAAAAAAGACAGTGATACAAGAAACATGAGTTCTCCCACACACACAAATGAGGATGTTGCTCTGGCTCAAAGCAGAGGTTGACACACACGTGCACACACGCACACAGCCACACCAGCACACACGCACACAGCCACACCAGCACATGCGCGCGTACACACACACACACACACACACACACACACACACACACACACACACACAATGGGCCTTCATTATCTTCCCCTTCACATCTGCTCTTTGGTAGTGTGCAGAGTTCCTGCGTGATATGTTCACTGGCTGGGCATACAGTTTGGGTTGGGTAAACGCTAGCTTTTGGGTTTGATTGCGTTCAAGCAATGTGCAGACAAGTGTCTGGAATGCAAATGCTTTGGATAGTCAATGACGACAAGCACCTGTTGTGGAAAAATATTGACTTAAATACTTATCAGAAACCAGAGCTTGTGAATTCAATTAGACTTTATCACAGAGAGCAACAAAGCCGAGTTAGTTCATGAAACAACTGAATCTTCATTCTTAGTGCTGGGTTTTTATACAGTCTTACCCTTACATAACGTCATCACCACATTTTCAGAATCTTGTCTTACCTAGTTTCCATCCTCTTATTAGCTCAGACATTGGGGCATAGATTCTATTGGTGGCATGACATGCATACCCCTTAGCTAATGTTCCTGTCCAAAGGTTTTCACAAGTTCAGACTGACTTTGTCTTATGTATGAAGATGTGCGTGTCCAGTAGACTTCACAAGATCAGATATGGCCCAGACCAGACACATCTTCTTAGTCTACCTCATCTACACAGATTCTGCTTACGTTCTGTTTTTTATGTCCAATGTCCAACATGTCCAATGGTCAATTCAATGTTGGTCCAGCTTTGTGCACTCACATGGGCTTCAGCCTTCACTCTGCTTACACATGTCTAATATTTAAACTTATTATTTCTACTTCGAAAAGAACAGTACAGGTACTGAGAATCATCAGATGACTGGAAATTCTCAAACACACCCAGCAGTTTTGTGCCGAGTCAGAGTGTGTGTGTGTGCCATGGAAAAATGTCCAAGAACCTGGTTAGACTGTAACTGTGTACTGTTTTGGCAGTGTGAAAGTCCAAACTCTTCCCACGTTCAAACACACACACAAGAGACACCCACATCAAAGCACACCTCCAAGACCCAAGTCTCATTTCCTAATGAGGAGAATTGAAACCGAAGTTCAGCCCCCTTAAAGGATTAGCATAAACTCCTTCTGGTTCCCAAACTCTAGGTCATGATCCAAGTCCAACATCATACTGTCTGCCAGCACTTGTTTAAACACTTTGGACAACTTTCAGTGGAGATGGAGAAAGGTCCACAAAGCATCGGCCAAAATTCACAACCGCCCTCCCCCACAGATGTATGCTTGTCTGCGTGGTGTGGGTGTAAAATGAACGGGGGGGGGGGGGGGGGGGGGGACAGTGGGAGGAAATGAGACGAATTGAATGTTGATCCAAAGTTCTGTACTTCCTCTCCTTTGGACTGTGTGTGTTTGTGGCAGGGCTCAGCTCACAGTTCCTTGGGAAGAAGCGACGGAGGCGGAATCTGTAATCTCAGCAGTCAGCACTCACCCTCCTCCCTGTCTACAGCCTGGACTGATTATGATATTCCCATGTTCCTCTCCCCTACGGTTTATTTCAGGTGGTTTATTGAGCGGAAGAGGACACATGTAAGCTACACACAGTACTTCAGGGCTGATCTCTCCTCCCTGGCCTGGTCTGGATTATGTGTGGGTGGGTGGGTCTATGGATGTGTGCACTGATAAATCTTAAGTGTGATTTACCCCATTTCTGTTGTTTTAAGGGAAAAACATGAGGTTTCTGTCTCATCATTCTAAGCGGTTGTGAAAGAGAGAGATCATAATATTTAGAGAGTGACCAGCTGAATTTCACCCTCACTTGACCAGCACAAATATATATATTTACACAAGCAATCCATACAGATTGGATAAACACAGTGGGCATGTCTCAATTTCCCCTCTGGGATTAATAAAGTATTTATTATTTTATATAATGTTATCTACAGTACGTCAGCATACTTTATGTCAAAGAATTGCGTCTTTCCTCAGAAATAATATGCATGCAAATAGTTAGGGTTCATGTCAAGGTTAGCCTTAATTCTCAATGAGAATTCATGTTGTGCTGTTCTGCACTGTAATGTTCAAACCTAAAAATGTCGAGTCAGTTGTAAAGGCTCAAACATTAACATGAATCAAGTTTCACTGGGTTTGTTTTACAGTGAAATGCCTTTCTTGCAAATTCGATACCCAACAATGCAATAATCAATAACAATTGAATACTAGAAAAAACACACTAGAAATAATATGAAATATGAAGAACACAATAAGTAACTAAATACGCATACTATATACAGGGTCAGTTCCAATACCATGTTTGTGCAGAGACACTGGAGTGATGGAGGTATGTATATGGGTAAGGAGACGAGGTAACAGGATATAAGATAAACAGAGTAGCAGCAGCTTGTATGTGAGTGGGTGTGCGTGTGTAGAGTCAGTAGACATGTACAGTGCACTCGGAAAGTATTCAAATCCCTTGACTTTTTCCACATTCGTTACGTTACAGCCTTATTTTAAAATGGATTAAACAGTTTTTTCCCCCTCATCAATCCACATCACAATTCCCCATAATGACAAAGCAAAAACAGGTTTTTAGAAATGTTTGCAAATTTATTACAAATTTAAAACTGAAATATCACATTTACATAAGCATTCAGACCCTTTACTCAGTACCTTTGGCAGCGATCACAGCCTCGAGTCTTCTTGGGTATGACGCTACCAGCTTGCTACGCCTGTATTTGGAGAGTTTCTCCCATTCTTCTCTGCAGATCCTCTCAAGCTCTGTCAGGTCGGATGGGGAAATTCGCTGCAAAGCTATTTTCCGGTCTCTCCAGAGATGTTAAATCAGGTTCAAGTCCGGGCTCTGGTTGGGCCACTCAAGGACATTCAGAGATTTGTCCCAAAGTCACTCCTGTCTGGTCTTGGGTGTGTGCTTAGGGATGTTGTCCTGTTGAAAGGTGAACTTTTGCCCCAGTCTGAGGTCCGGAGAGCTCTGGAGCAGGTTTTCATCAAGGATCTCTCTGTACTTTGCTCCATTCATCTTTCCCTCGATCCTGACTAATCTTTCAGTCCCTGCCTCTGAAAAACATCCCCACAGCATGATTCTGCTATCACCATGCTTCACCAATAGGATTGTGCCAGGTTTCTTCCAGACTTGACACTTGGCTTTCAGACTAAAGACTTCAATCTTGGTTTCATCAGACCAGATAATCTTGTTTCTCATGGTCTGAGAGTCCTTTAGGTGCCTTTTGGCAAACTCCATCGGGCTGTCATGTGCCTTTTACCGAGGAGTGGGTTCCGTCTGGCCACTCTACCATAAAGGCCTAATTTATGGAGTGCTGCAGAGATGGTTGTCCTTCTGGAAGGTTCTCCCATCTCCACAGAGGAACTTTGGAGCTCTGTCAGAGTGACCACTTGGTTATTGGTCACCTCCACCTCCTGTTTTTTTTTATACATTTGCAAACATTTCTTAAAAAACCTGTTTTCGCTTTGTCATTATGGGCTATTGTATGTAGATTGATGAGGATTTTTTTACTGACATTGAGAGAGAGGTTGTTGCTCTGGCACCACACTGCCAGGTCACTGACCTCCTCCCTGTAGGCTGACTCATTAACCCGGGTGATCAGGCCTACCACCGTCGTGTCATCAGCAAACTTGATGATGGTGATGGAGTCGTGCGTGGCCACACAGTCATGGGAGAACAGGGAGTACAGGAGGGGACTAAGTACACACCTCTGTGTTGAGGGTCAGTGTAGCGGAGGTGATGTTGCCTACCCTCACCACCTGGGGTTGGCCCATCAGGAAGTCCAGGATCCAGTTGCAGAGGGAGGTGTTCAAACCCAGAGTCCTAAGCTTGGTGACAAGCTTGGAGGGGACAATGATGTTAAACACTGAACTGTAGTCAGTGAACAGCATTCTCACATAGGTATTCCTCTTATCTAGGTGGGTGAGGGCAGTGTGGAGAGCAATTGAGATCGCGTCACCTATGGATCTGTTGGGGCGGTATGCAAATTGGAGTGGGTCTAGAGTGTCTGGGATGGTGGAGTTAATGTGTGCCAGCCTCTCAAAGCACTTGATTACAGAAGTGAGTGCTACAGGGCGGTAATCATTGTGACATGAAGCCTTAGAGTTCTTGGGGACAGGAATGAGGGTGGTCATCTTAAAACATGTGGAGATTACAGACTGGGACAAGGTGAGGATGAAAATGACTGTGAATATGCTTGCCAGCTGTTATGCGCATGCTCTGAGAATGCGCCCTGGAATACCGTTGGGCCTAGCGGCCTTGAAGGTGTTGACCTGATTAAAAACCTTTCTCGCGTCGGCTTCGCTGAGCGAGATCACTCAATCCTCTGGGTTGGTGACGCCCGGCACGATGTTGTTGTCAAAGCGTGCATAAAATACATTGAGTTCGTCTGGTAGAGAGGAATCATTGGGCAGATCACGGTTGGGTCTTCCTTTATAATCCGTAATGAACTGTAGCCGCTGCCACATGTCGTCGTTGGAGACTGTGCAAAATTATTTCACATTATTCCTATGTTGTCGTTGTTCTCGTTTTATGACTCTGCGGGACTTCTTGTACTTATTCCTGTCTTTGGCCGTAGACTCAGGGTTGTCTACAACATCTCTGTGTTTAGTTTAGTGCCAACTTCGTGTTAATCCAGTGCTTTTGAGGTGGTTAGCTCGTCAATGTTATCGGTGGAGTCTTGAAACATATTACAGTCAGCGATAGCAAAGCAGTCCCATAGCATAATCTTTGATTCTGGTGAACATTTCTCAACAGAGCAAGTCACGGGTACTTCCTGTTTGAGTTTCTGCTTGTAAACAGGAAGCAGGAGTATGGACTTGTCTGTATGGACTCGTCTGATTTGGCGAATGGCGGACGAGGGAGGGCCCTGTATGCTTGCTTGTGGGTAGAATAGCAGTGGTCATTATCACCCCTCGTGGAGTTGAAGATGATGTGTTGATGGAAGTGGGCATCACGTGTTTTAGTGACGTGGAAATAAAATCACCAGTAACCAGAAAAGCAGCCTCTGTTTGTAGGTTTTCTTGTTGGATATTACTGCACTGTCAGCACTAGAACACAAGCATTTCACTACACTCGCATTAACATCTGCTAACCATGTGTATGTGACCAATACGATTTGATTTGATTTACCCGACTCCACTGTCTTGTCCGCCCGGTGAATGGTGAATCCATCGAGTTGGATAGCCATGGAGGGTATCTTGTCCGAGAGCCATGTTTCGGAAAAGCAAAGAATGTTGTAGTTTAGAGAGTCCCGTTGGTAGCATATCGGCGATTGGAGGTCATCTATCCTATTGTCCAGTGACTGTACTTTGGCCAGTAGAATGGAGGGAAGAGGTTGGCCAGTAGAATGGAGGGAAGAGGTTGGCCAGTAGAATGGAGGGAAGAGGTTGCTGGTTTTCCCTTCGCCTTCCCCTCGACCTAACCCCCCGCCCACCTCTGTAACTCCGACGTTTCCTCTTGGGTAGCCCGAAAATTGAGTCGGAATTACAGAGAGAGCCCAGGGGAGATGAATCGATGTTACAGCTAAAATTGGGATAAGTTTTTTTTTTTTACCTTTATTTAACTAGGCAAGTCAGACAAATTCTTATTTTCAATGACGGCCTAGGAACAGTGGGTTAACTGCCTTGTTCAAGGGCAGAACGACGGCTTTGTACCTTGTCAGCTTGGGGATTTGAACTTGCAACCTTTCGTTACTAGTCCAACACTCTAACCACTAGGCTACGCTGCCGATCTGATGTTCAAAACAACAAAATAATCACAAAATAGCTAAGTTGGGTCAGAGCTTGTAAAACAGTGGCCATCCAATACTGCACCATCTTTCTTTAAGATGTAAGTGAGTGTAATATGCTGTGATTGTCAATGAAAACATGAAATTTGACCATAGAAGTAGTAGTTCATGAAGGTTCCTGTCAATGAATGACTGCTGGTAGGTCAATTTTGGACATTCTTTTACAACGTGTTTAAGGGCAGACATCCAATATGCAAAACTACTAAAGAAAGTGTCAAAAGGTCAGCGGAAGCAATATTCTGCAAACGTTAATAAACACCACAAAGTCCACACTAATCAGGAAAAGGTGAATGACAAAATGACACATTTTCAGCTGGCCTAAATATTAAGATTTTAATCACACAGAGCAGACAAGGTGATAAAATATATGCTTTTCTATTGTAACTTGATAGTAACATTTAGCTTTTAGTGCACTTGTGTAATTCACTCATCTCACCAAACATCGGAGATAAAATAACCTGTGTATGACGTAGGTCTGGGTGTTCAAAATCAAAGGAATTATAAAAGAGGAAGTTGCTTATAAGAAAGTGACCTTTGCTGTTTGCATAAACTCTTAGTCCCATTATATTTTATATCACACATCCGTATTATTGTATGTGACACAATAGATTCTTTAGAAGAATGTAAAACAGTAAAACAGGCCCTTGACAGTAAAACAGGCCCTTGACAGTTACTGAGTAAATGCTGAGACTGGGGTCAACTTGATACTGGAGTTTCTTGGTAATTGTGCCTGAATGTAGCACTATATATTTAGCAAATATACACATTAAAAACAAAGACTACATAAAGTATGGCCATGTTGTGCTGGATCCAGACAACAGGCTTAGTCTGTGTCACCAGAGCTTCTGGTTTCATTTCTAAAATGCAGAGGCAACATTATGCCCATAATGTCCTGTTCAGGACTTTAGTGGACACAGCAATGGAGGGAGTAACCTGCCATTTGAGAGAGCTGTGGTGGCCGCACCAAATGACTGGCAGACGCTGTGAGTTGCTTGTCACATGCTCGGCAGTGCAGAGAGGAATATAAAAAACACTACCGTTCAAAAGTTTGGGCTCACTTAGAAATGTGCTTGTTTTTGAAAGAAAAGCACATTTTTTGGCCATTAAAATAACATAAAATGTATCAGAAATACAGTGTAGAAATTGTTAATGTTGTAAATGACTATTGTATTTGAGTGTCTAGTTTGAGAAACAGACACCTCACAAGTCCTCAATTGGCAGCTTCGTTAAATAGTACCCCCAAAATACCGGTCTCAACGTCAACAGTGAAGAGGCGACTCCGGGATAATGGCCTTCTAGGCAGAGTTGCAAAGAAAAAGCCATATCTCAGACTGGCCATTAAAAAGAAGAAAAAATAACATGGGCAAAATAACAGACACTGGACAGAGGAACTGTGCCTAAAAGGCTAACATCCCAGTCACCTCTTCACTGTTGACGTTGAGACTGGTGTTTTGCGGATACTATTTAATGACGCTGCCAGTTGAGGACTTGTGAGGTGTCTGTTTCTCAAACTAGACATTCTAATGTACTTGTCCTCTTGCTCAGTTGTGCACCGGGGCATCCCACTCCTCTATACTCTGTGTATATTGTTGATAGGACTAATTGCAACCTAAAACATCTCAACAAACTATGCTGAAAATCACCAACAAATCTATAGATACTCCAATAGGCTATTCAAGTTTGAATGTACCCATAGGAACACCCATTTTATTTGGTTACAGATTCCAAACCACATTTCCCTATTTCTCCTCCACGGCAAGGAAAAGCAAGCGTTCCTTGGTTTTGTGCTGCGTTAACGTGATAGTCGGAACTAGGACACTTTTAAACGTACGACTTGCTATATAGTTGTAGTTATACACGTGCAGTGTTCAACGAATCAGTTCCCTGGTTCCGAATAGCATGTGAACGCGGCATATATAGCTTGATGCCTGTGTCAACATTTCAATTAATTTTGTAATTGTGGGTAAGCCAGCAATGTATATTTGTTACGTGTTGAATTATGTGTTTCTTGCACAGAATGTCGATATTTTCATTCGAAAATCATTTAATGTGAAGTGGATCTTACAACTTTGTTTTCCAGCGGAACAAATTAAGAACTGACGTCACACACTTCAAGATACTTCACAGTCTGCGCCCTCCTGACTACAGCAGTGTAGTCGAAGCCGTTTCGTGCCAGACAGCGTCCTTCAAGTCCTTCAAGCCGTTCGCCTGTACTGATTTGAATATACACGTTATTCAAGGTATGTCTATACAAATTTTCACCATTCATTGGAGTAATCAGATTACATTGGTATTTGTAGGCTTCTACGTCAATAGTTGATGAACGAATAGAACAATAGAAATTCTGTACCATCCCTTTTAAAAACTTTTAAAGACTACACGAGCAAAAGTTACATTCATATAATTTGTATGTGTAGCTTGTCTTATGATCATGATATACCAGTTGAGGGTAACATTAACTTATTAATAACAAATAATTGGAAAGAAATGCTATAATAACAGTATGAACTGTGATTAAAAAAAAATACTGAATTAATCCATAATTCCTTCTAACAAATTTGAATAAACAATACTAAATCAATAAATTACTCTTACAGGATAAATAGGTAACTTAAACAGTGCATTTAATAGGCATATTACGCATTATCCAACTAGATGAGAAATATCAACTGAATTACATTTTATTTTTCATTCTATATGAAAAACATTCCTACCTCATTCCACAGTTCTATTCCATAGTATAGAAGATAGGCTGTGAAACTCTGAACAAATTGCTCTCCTTAATTACTCACCAAAAAAACGAATTATAGAGTGCACGTTCTTGACTTTTATAATGATCTTGGGGTTTCCAAAAAAATCTACCTTTGTGGCTTGTGAGGGTAAGTTAAAGAGAAATACTTTAATTATGACTGTCTGTCTGCTTCGTCACATTGGGCTACTTGTCAGAATCCCCAGTGTTGCACAACTTGCATTCATTCTACAAGTACTTCGTTCTGTGATGGATTGCACTACAAAGGCGGACAGGCTACACTGTGAAATACATATCTCACTTACCGGTATATATGGGGATTGGGCAACCAGCTTTGCACATAATAGGTATTTTTGATCAGATCAACTCCTCCAACATTCTCTCAATATTTTAATGTTGAGTAAAATTTCACATTATTGCACAATATTTTTTTTTGCTAAATTCATGCATTATCGGCACATTTAAAGTGTGTCAGTGAACTCTAGGGGATGTAAATAAGAACAGCAAGTAGTGGGGGGAATCAAGTGTAAGGCAGCATGCCTGAAGAGTGGTGAAGATCATTTATCCAAACAATAGAACAACATACTAAATATTAAAATATTAAATGGTTTATGCAGATTAGACAACTTTGCACATACTTAATTTACTGCATATTATCAAACTGTCATCTTCCCTGAAAATAAACAAAAAAAATGTATTTACCCTCTCAGGTTCTCAAACACAATGATGGCCTTAACCACAACTCCTTTGTATCCTGAGATCTGGACAAAGCTGTCTCACAACGACTCATCGCCAGGAAACTCGACAGATGACCATGAGGACTACCCTGACGAGCACGCAGAGCTCCGGCAGTCCCTCAACATCATGTCCCTCATCGTTTACTGCCTGGCCTTTGTGCTGGGGGTTCTGGGAAATGGACTTGTCATCTGGGTGACGGGATTTAAGATGAAGAAGACGGTCAACACGGTGTGGTTCCTCAACCTGGCTGTGGCCGACTTCCTTTTCACAGTGTTCCTGCCTCTAAGCGTGACCTACACAGCCATGGACTTTCACTGGCCTTTCGGCAAGTTCATGTGCAAGCTCAACTCCACGATCAGCTTCTTCAACATGTTCGCTAGCGTCTACATCCTGGTGGTCATCAGCATGGACAGGTGTGTGTCCGTGGTGTGCCCTGTCTGGGCCCAGAACCATCGGAACATACGCAAGGCATCCTATATCAGTCTGGGTGTCTGGCTGTGGGCCCTGGTCCTCAGCTCCCCCTACTTTGTCTTCCGGGACATCGGGGCGTCCTACAAGAACAAAGAAATCATCAACTGCTTCAACAACTTTGCTTTCTCGGATGACTATGACACAACGGAGGTGGCAGAGCTGCGAGTGTTCCGCCATCAGGCCATGATCGTCACCCGCTTCCTGCTGGGCTTCGTTGTGCCCTTCGCCATCATCGTCACTTGCTACGCCGTCATCATCCACCGGCTCAAGAGGAACCGCAACCTGGCCAGCCACTCCGGGCGGCCATTCAAGATCATCGTCGCCGTCATCACAGCTTTCTTCCTGTGCTGGGCCCCCTACCACATCATGGCCCTGATCGAGATGGTGAACATCGCGGCCGCTGAGTTCAGCCACACGTTAGACCACGTCACCACCATCGGGGTCCCCATAGCCACCAGCCTGGCCTTCCTCAACAGCTGTCTGAACCCCCTGCTGTACGTGTTCATGGGCCAGGACTTCAAGGAGAAGCTGCGCAAGTCCATTCTGACGGTTCTGGAGAGTGCCTTCACCGAGGAAGTGTCAAAGTCCAACCACACCTACACAAACTCTGGACTCACAAGCCATAGCAAGGAGAAGTCCTATTCTGATGCTGAGGTATAGGGTCTTATATTATAATGAGAAAAACTTTATTGACCACACAATGTGGAAATTTGACTTTGGCTTTATGATAACATGATTGACATCCTTAGAAGCAAAGAAAATACAAACATTAGAAGCCCCTTATCATCAAGGTAATTCAATAATGTTTTCAAACAGCTCGATACTTAGTTTAAGGGAAAGTTTAAGGCAGGATTTCAGAATTTGAATGCTGAGCATGTACTCAGTTTTAACAAGGTACATCTCCAGGACTGAATTCAAATCAACAAGTTTGATTTCAATAACCTTTTGTGACTCAGAAATGATGGGGTCTGTGAACACATTTCAGCACTGTTTTTGTATGGGCAATACAGTTACTAATGTACACATGTTGAAAGTGGGGTAGACTGATAATAGAGAATACTGGATAAGATAAGAATAATTTGTATGATACACACATGTCATTGTTCAAGCTGAAGATATAAATTGTCTGTCTTTTCATTCAAAGCCACTTTTTGTACATACTTGTTTTTGTTAAAATGAGGCTAATATTTAACAAAGAGACTATTTTCTGTGATTTAAACGTGTATTGTTTTATTGAAGGAATGTTGTTTTTCCTTAATACTTTGAAGTATATGTTTGCATTTGTATACTTTTTTATGTTTGTATGATGTTATTAAATGCTTGAATAGACGACTACTTATTCATTTCTATTTTCCAGAAATCTCCAGAACGCATAACCGTCTCTGCCACATGGTGGCAGCAAAGCTCTGTCACAGTTAGACAGAATAAATGGAAATGTAATGTTGAAAATAAATCACCTTTGGCTCATGTCAAAAATACATCCCTATCGATTTAAGATTATCAGTGTCATGTTTTTTAAATTACAGATTGGATATCAATTCATACTGTATTGCTTTGACCTGTCCAATGTTATTAGATCAATGAGGGAGGAAGCAATTAACAAGTTTAACCTTTTTCCCCCCAACCATTTCTCTTACAATTGAACTTCATGCATTTGCAGCTTTAGAACAATACATGTTTTCATGATGATGATGATCATCATCACCACCACCATCATCATCAACAACGTAATCTAATTGAATATAACTTGACTTGATCAACTCTTTAATCCTTTCACATTTTGTAGAAGTTCAACTTGCTACAGGCAAGATATGATGGTGTCCTTCAAGGTAGCCTGTTTTTATAACTTCAGTCAACCTAGCTATATTTCTGCTTCAGTAGGGTCAAGGCTATAACTGATATTTTGGCCACAATGTATCACAAGAATAATGGTCAGCCCAGCCACAGTGTATGAGTCTACAGGACAGACTGGTGAAATAATAGCTTATGGAGTGGTCATGAGGTGGGAGTAAGATGGGGGACAGGAAAACATTGAGAAAAGTGGAACATACTTTTGTAGTGTATGTGGACACCTGCTCGTCAAACATCTCATTCCAAAATCATGGGCATTATTATGGAGTTGGTTCCCCCTTTGCTGCTTAAACAGCCTCCACTCTTATGGGAAGGCGTTCCACTAGATGTTGAAACATTGCTTTAGGGACTTTCTTCCATTCAGCCACAAGAGCATTAGTTAAATCGGGCACTGATGTTGGGGAATAGGCCTGGCTTGCAGTCTGCGCTCCAAATCATCCCAAAAGTGTTCGAAGGGGCTGAGGTCAGGGTTCTGTGCAGGCCAGTCTTTGTTCTTCCACACCGATCTAGACAAACCATTTCTGTATGGATCTTGCTTTGTGCACTGAGATATTGTTATGCTGAAACAGAAAAGGGCCTTCCCCAAACTGTTGCCACAAAGTTGGAAGCACAGAATCGTCTAAAATGTCTTTGTATGCTGTAGCATTAAGATTTCCCTTCATTGGAACTAAGGGGCCTAGCCCGAACCATAAAAAACAGCCCCAGACCATTATTTCTCCACCACCAAACTTTACAGTTGGCACTATGTATTTGGGCAGGTAGCGTTCTCCTGGCATCCGCCAAGCACTCAGCAGTCCCGTTCTGTGAGCTTGTGTGGCCTACCACTTTGCGGCTAAGCTGTTGTTGCTCCTAGATGTTTCCACTTCACAATAACAGCACTTACAGTTGACCGGGACAGTTCTAACAGGGCAGATATTTGACAAACTGACTTGTTGGAAAGGTGGTATCCTATAACGGTGCCATGTTGAAAGTCACTGAGCTCTTCAGTAAGGCCATTCTATTGCCAATGTTTGTCTATTGAGATTGCATGACTGTGTGCTCGATTTAATACACCTTTTAGCAACGGGTGTGGCTGAAATAGCCGAATCTACTAATTTCAAGGGGTGTCCACAGACTTTTGTATATATAGTGTATTGTAAGTAAATTTGGAATGGAGACAAGCACAAGCCATCTGGAAGATCGATGAAGGAGAATATGGCGGACAGGAAAAAAAGGAGAAAAGTGAAACATGTTTTGAATGAACATGGAAAGGTGGATCACACAGAACTTTTGGAAGAGCTACCAGAAGGAAATTGAATGTGATCAGTGTGAGGATGAATTAACCGCGGTGGCAGGTGCGGTGAAGAACACAGAGTTTGATCATCATCGTGATTATGACAAAGAAGATTCTTGCCCAGTGGAGTGAGATTTTTGGAGAGAATGGATCCTTGCCTTCTAGCAGATCCATATGTGGTGTCAGGTTGGGTGGTAAAGAGGTTGGGGAATGTTGGGTCAGTTAAAGTGACTCGAAGTAGAATCGTGCAAATCTTTTGCATTCCTGCCTTCCAGAGGGAGCGTGCGCTCTGCACCACACGACTGGGGACAAGAACTGTGACACGTTTTCCTCTCTGGAGCAGGGCGCCGTTAAAAGGAGTGATAACTGGAGTGGCGTTAAGTACTAAGTGGATCAACTGAAGTTGAAGATTTGTTTGGTGCTACGCAGAACCGTTGGAGAACGCGTTGAAACAAAAAAGACACTGTCTGTACTACTGAGTGTTGATGCAGAGTTAAGGTTGATTTTTGCAAGAATGGAACGTGAATTACAGAGTATAGATGTTCTGGTGGCAGCTGCTGAGAAGCACTTGGATGTCCGAGATTTTATTGCAGAAGAATTAGAGATGTTTTGAGCGATAATGTCCTCTACTCCCAGGCTGCTGGGCCCCATGTAGGATCAGATAGGTCCAATGTAGTGGAGTAGTGGTGAGGTTGTAATGGGTTTGTTGGTAGTGCAAATTTTCCCAGTGTATAAATTCATCCTACATAATAGTAGGGTGATACACAGCCATTAGAGTAGGTGGCGGCATTCACCTATAATATTTGTTTGCGAACGTCCATAATACCGAAGAAGAAGAAGAATGGCTGATGGTCTCCGCCCCTTTCGCCTCCGGATTCTTGTAATTACTATGTAGAAAAAATGGGAAGAACTAGCGGGGAACCGGTGGATACAACACGATTCGCAATGTAACATAAGTGGAGCGATATAACGAATGGGCAGAGAACGTCTATACTAATCGGACTTTAGAAATGTGGTAAGTACATTCCAGAGTTCGATCCGATACAAGTGGTACCTAACCTTGCTAGCTAGCTTTATGAACGGTTCGATAGGCCTCGCGCAATCTACGCTAGCTAACGTAGTAGTCGCGGTGCCATCATTGTTGCGCAAAAAAAGCGAATAATTGAGCTAGCTATCTTGCAGCTGTCAGCCGGTTGTCTCCTTGCAAGGCATTTCACGCACACATGTCCGCATTTCATTTAAATACATACTTTTTTTCTTTCTAACTAGCTAGCTAAATAGCTTTTGCAGAGTTGGAGGCTAGCAGCAGCCCGACATTTTGTTGGTATCAAGACAGCTGTCACGATGCTTTAGCTATTCTCTGCGTGTGTAGAGCCAGAGTTAACTGACTATGGTATGGCCATTGGCCAGACTGTCATAATGGTAATCTAGTGAAATTATTTTATATATCCAAAAATATAGTTGGTCATACAGGGTTGTGAAATGTACCCCGTTTAGATTATAATACGCTCGCTAGTTAGCCAATTTATTCAAAATGGACACTTCGAGTGTATTTTTGTGTATGGATAGCTAGCTAACTGATTTAGGTAGCTACATATTTTAAAAATCTCTTAACATCTCCAGCGTTTTCAAATGTTAATTACTTATTTTTATTAACTGTATAAAAGTCCTCATGAGCTGTAAAAATAGCTATTTGATAGAACCCAACCGATATGGCATTTTTGGATCAGATTTTAGAATGGAAAAGTTCACAATAACCAATACATCTGCCAACATTTCTATTATTATAACGTTAGCTGGAATAAAACATGTAATTAAATTCTGTAGGGATTGTGCTTAAAACAGCTCTACAAAGGTACTCATAAAGCTGATTTCATAAATTGTGAGGACAGAACAATGTAATAACATTTAGGAGCACCTGAAAGACAATTTTTTTGGGGGGGGGGATAAACTGCAGAGATTCCAGTAAAAATGTGCCTCTTAAAACAGCTGCATCATGCTAGCCAGTTGGAAAACAACGGACGTAGGACACATTTTTCTATGTTTTGGTATTTAGCTATGTTTTCATCAATTGTAGGGCTGTAGACACTGAATTCTGATAGTTGTCACTTGAAAGGAAAAGCTTAAATGAGCATGGTTACATGCACACAATATGATTTATTGTGGCTAGTCATAGTAATATAATAGTTTGTTTTAAAACAATACATTTCTCAAATCCTGTTTACATGGACACTGAAATCAGGCTACCTGATGGGACTCAAATAAATGCAGAAAATTGCTAATAAAAAGAAACGTTCTAACACCGTGACAGTGATATTTTTGCAAAGCCTATTTGTTTCGGATCAAATACACATCTGGAACGCCGATTTGAAGCTTGTTTACATGTCCTAATAAATCGAAAGATTGCTCAGAAAACCAGATGTTTTAATTGGTGAATGCTTACTTTGATTTTGACCATACGCCAATTAAGATAAGCAGATACGTTTCGAGTTTGGTCAGGGTTATGGGTAGGGTTTAGCGTAGGGATGTCCCAAGGATACCAGGCAACACTAATCCTCAGTGAACGGTGTCAAGTACTCTGACACAGCTAGTTAGCTGACTAGCACTCGTTGGGGAAATGGGGGTGGCGAAACATGAATATGGACCAGTCCCTGACAAGTGACAACCCATACATTAAAATATAGCTACCAAGCGCTACTTTGTAACATGCTATATCGTTTGTGCCTATGAAAACATTTGGATGACAGAGCATGAGGAATACCCTTTGCAAAGATGAAATACAGTGCATTCGCGAAGTATTCAGACCCCTTCCCTTTTTCCATATTTTTTTACGTTACGGCCTTGTTCTTAAATGGATTAAAATACAAATCTACACCCAATACCCCATAATAACAGTGAAAACAGGTTTTTAGAAATGTTAGCAAAATAATAAAATATTCTAGAGATATAGAAAACCTTATTTACACAAGTATTCAGACCTTTTGCTATGAGACTCGAAATTGAGCTCAGGTGCATCCTGTTTCCATTGATCATCCTTGATGTTTCTACAACCTGATTGGAGTCCACCTGTGGTAAATTTAATTGATTGGACATGATTTAAAGGCACACACGTCTATATAAGGTCCCACAGTTGACAGTGCATGTCAGAGCAAAAACAAAGACATGAGGTCGAAGGAATTGTATGTAGAGCTCCGAGACAGGATTGTGTTGAGGCACAGATTTGGAGAAGGGTACCCAGCAGCATTGACCTTCCCCAAGAACACAGTGGCCTCCATCATTCTTAAATGGAAGAATTTTGGAACCACCAAGACTCTTCCTAGAGCTGGCCTCCTGGCCAAACTGAGAAATCGGGGGAGAAGGGCCTTGGTCAGGGAGGTGACCAAGAACCCGATAGTCACTCTGACTGAGCTCCAGAGTTCCTCTGTGGAGATTGGAGAACCATCCAGAAGACAACCATCTCTGCAGCACTCCATCAATTAGGCCTTTGTGGTAGAGTAGCCAGACGGGAGCCACTCCTCAGTAAAAGGCACATGACAGCCCGCTTGGAGTTTGCCAAAAGGAACTTAAAGGACTGACCATGAGATAAAAGATTCTCTGGTCTGATGAAACCAAGATTGAACTCTTTGCCCTGAATGCCAAGTGTCACGTCTGGAGGAAACCTGGCACCATCCCTATGGTTAAGCATGATGGTGGCAGCATCAGGCTGTGGGGATGTTTTTCAGCAGCAGGAGACTAGTCAGGATTTGAGGCAAAAATCCCCAAATACCGGTGGGCCAAGCTTTAGGCATCATACCCAAGAAGACTTGAGGCTGTAAACGCAGCCAAAGGTGATTCAACAAAGTACTGAATAAAGGGTCTGAATACTTATGTAAATGTGATATTTCAGTTTAATACATTTGCAAACAATTCTAAATTTGTTTTTGCTTTGTATTTAGGCGGTATTGTGGGTAGATTAAGTGGGGGAAAATAATGTAAGACATTTTAGAATAAGGCTGTAACTTAACAAAATGTGGAAAAAGTCAAGGGGGCTTAATACTTTCCGAATGCAAGGTATAACAGACATATTTTCATGGGCTTAACTAAAGGGCTGTAAGGTTACCACTGAGTTTAACGTTCTCAGAGCGGCATTTGCTTCACATCCATTGTTTGTCACGACACCCAACACCCTTCCATGGCACTTCACGTAACAGTATATTGCCGGTGTGCATTTTGGCACTTTACTGAGCTGGCAAGCTTCTATCTATTCAGCACTCAACCGTAGACGCAGTAACAGTTTGTTCACAGTAGTTCACTGTCCTCCCTGACTGGTTTAGTTGTGTTGGGTGATATTGTCCAGTCTTGCTGTAATTCACCAAAGCAAGTTATCGCTCGCCATGAGCCTGTGTAAAGAGCTCCCTCTTCAGGACAAATAATAAAATGCAAAAAAAGTAATTTTATGAAGAACTGTTTTTTTTAGTTTTTAAGTTTAGTTTTTTTGTTGTTGAATTTTACCCCCTTTTTCTCCCCAATTTCGTGGTATCCAATTGTTAGTAGCTACTATCTTGTCTCATCGCTACAACTCCCGTACGGGCTCAGGAGAGACGAAGGTTGAAAGTCATGCGTTCTCCGATACCCAACCACAGCGCGCATCCAACCCGGAAGCCAGCCGCACCAATGTGTCGGAGGAAACACCGTGCACCTGGCAACCTTGGTTAGCGCGCACTGCGCCCGGCCCGCCACAGGAGTCGCTGGTGCGCGATGAGACAAGGATATCCCTACCGGCCAAGCTCTCCCTAACTCGGACGACGCTATGCCAATTGTGCGTTGCCCCACGGACCTCCCGGTCGCGGCAGGTTACGACAGAGTCTGGGCGTGAACCCAGAGTCTCTGGTGGCACAGCTGAAGAACTAGGTGTTTTAACGGTTTGTGCTTACTTTGCTTAGGATCTTACGCTGATTTAGATAATCAGAGTAAAGTGTTTACATCACTAATGCAAAATTCTGAGTATTGCCATAATCAGTTTAATGTTGTTATTAGTTGGTCCGGGACGATGCATTTTCGCAATACTCATTGGTATCATGGCAAGGAAACAAACACGAAGCAGATTTAATTTCTTTAGGAAGACAGCCCTAATGTTGCAAACAAGCATGATTATGTTGTCATTGAGTCACATTTATTTATTTTCCAAGTTATAGCACATTGTATTTCACATACATCAGGTTTTTAAAGGACCAAAGAGTTTGGTCTGCTTTGTTTTCTTTTCTGCCATAGAAAAAATATTGCGATATTGTTATCGTGTCAGCCCTAATTATTAGTGTGCATGTAAATGTACTCCATGGTTCTCCTCACTTTTGTCAAGTGATTTTTACAAAATTTAGTTGGCTAGCTAATTTGGATATGTCTCGTAAGACACACAGGCCTATGGGAAGCTGCATTTTCCTCAGGGTAGCTACTGTATATGCATTGGTAATCTGTCATTGCTAACATCTTCCATCTGCATTATTCGTAGAGCGGGTACTAAGCTAAGGTTGATGTTAAATGATTGTAATGATGCAATGAAGCCCAACAATTTTAACGTAGCCTAATGTCTGGAAACAGCATGTTGCTGCACTCCACTCTAATAGTCTAGCTAGGTCATTTGTGGAACTTTAACAATGTAACATGTTTTTTGTAAAAAACAGCCAGCCACCAAGCTGCTAGCTATGTAGTGTGAGAGAAAGTCCATGGAAATATCCCGACGTGAACGATAGAAGTAACGTGACATGCAGCCAAAATGGATGTGTGCATTTGCCACACTCAAGGGACACAAATGTTGTCATGGACCTGCTGAATTTCTTTACTCGGTGTACGCCATAAGTGTCCCATTTACCTCACTGCGCCTTGAAGGCGCTGTAAAGCACAAGTCTAAATGCCTTGAAGATTTTGAGGGTGCCCATACTATTCACTTTAGTTGTGGGGAAACTTGTTGAACGACAACTTTTTTTTACTGCAAAAAGTGGACTTGCGTCAAACTGGGTTAAAAAGAAGCAAAAAACATGCATAATTTTAATCATTAGCATGTCCATTTTCTACCAATCTCTGAAATGTGTTAGATTTTTTACACTTATTTAATCTTTATTTAACTAGGCAAGTCAGTAAAGAACACATTCTTATTTTCAATGACGGCCTAGGAACGGTGGGTTAACTGCCTCGTTCAGGGGCAGAACGACAGATTTTCACCTTGTCAGCTCGGGGGACCCAACCTTACAGTTAACTAGTCCAACGCAATAACAACCTGACTCTCTCTCGTTGCACTCCACAAGGAGCCTAGCTTGTTACGCGAATGCAGTAAGCCAAGGTAAGTTGCTAGCTAGCATTAAACTTATCTTATAAAAAAACAATCAATCATAATCACTAGTTAACTACACATGATGATATTACTAGATATTATCTAGCGTGTCCTATAATCTGACTGAGCATACAAGTATCTGACTGAGCGGTGGTAGGCAGAAGCAGGCGCGTAAACATGAATTCAAACAGCACTTTCGGGCGTTTTGCCAGCAGCTCTTCGTTGTGCGTCAAGCATTGCTCTGTTTATGACTTCAAGCATATCAACTCCCGAGATGAGGCTGGTGTAACCGAAGTGAAATTGCTAGCTAGTTAGCGCGCGCTAATAGAGTTTCAAATGTCACACTGAGCCTGTGGTTGTTTCCCTTGCTCTGCATGGGTAACGCTGCTTCGAGGGTTGCTGTTGCTGTGTTGTGTTCCTGGTTCAAGCCCAGGGAGGAGTGAGGAGAGGGACGGAAGCTATACTGTTACACTGGCAATACTAAAGTGCCTATAAGAACATCCAATAGTCAAAGGTTAATGAAATACAAATGGTATAGAGGGAAATAGTCCTATAATAACTACAACCTAAATCTTCTTTCCTGGGAATATTGAAGACTCATGTTAAAAGGAACCACCAGCTTTCATATGTTCTCATGTTCTGAGCAAGGAACTTAAACGTTAGCTTTCTTACATAGCACATGTTGCACTTTTACTTTCTTCTCCAACACTGTTTTTGCATTATTTAAACCAAATTGAACATGTTTCATTATATATTTGAGGCTAAATTGAAATGTTTTATATATTATATTAAGTTAAAATAAGTGTTCATTCAGTATTGTTGTAATTGTCATTATAAAATAAAAAAAAACATGGCAGATTAATCTGTATTGGCTTTTTAAGTACTCCAATAATCGGTATCGTTATTGGCGTTGAAAAATCATAATCGGTCAACCTCTAATAGTTACTGTAAACTTGATCACTCATCAATCCTTACTAGGTGTGGTGAAACCTTATCAAAATGGTTGACCTGAGGGTATTGGAAGCAAACTAAGGTTTCGATCAAGGTTACTGTTTGTCTGCTCTTTTTTAGGCCATTTTGATAATAGGAGGAGCTAGTATCCGGACAATACAGGTGTGTCAATTGTCTCCATCTAATTTGAATGAGACCTAATTCATTTGTTTCAAAAAGTGTCAGCCTTTCTAACAGAATTGAAAGCCGATATAGTAGCGATTTGGCAGCGCAGGAGAGGCTTGGCAATTTGTAGAATCCAATCATTTGTTCCAACTCATGGTGTTGTAATTAAACTGTTATAGTTAGTCAGGACCAGCACCTGCGCCATATGTTTGGTAAAGTAGTAACTTATTTTTTCTCTTTTTCACAGTTCTGACCAGACAAAGGAAGAGTTCTACAAAACAAGGTGCTCATGAAGAATGGAACTAACCATGTTTAACTTTGATCATTGAACACACCCTAATGGATTACGTAAGCTCTGCTGAACCAGATGTTGATGCCTTCATCTGCACAGAATGTGGGGATGGCTTCAGGCGCTACCTCGACTTGGTTAAACACATTACTGTTCATGAACGACTCAGGACTCATGAACAAACAGATTTGTTTTCCCTTGACAGTTTACCCAATGGGTTTCAAGTTCCCCGTGAATATGCTCTCCATGAAAACGGAACTTTCATAGTGGTTGACAGATCTGGACCATCAAACAACCCATCTTCAACTCTTTCACCTTATCAGAATTCAAAGACCATTGTACTCAAAACTAAGCCAGCAAAAACTGATCTACGTGTCAACACAGTGTCTCACTCCCAGTGCCGCAGTGTCTCTCCTCTAAAACAGTACCGATGTGAAACATGTGGAAAATTGTTTAACAACCAGCTGAGTTTACAACGACATCAACAGTATCGTAATTTAGAGCAAGGTTATAAGTGCACCTTGTGTTGCAAGATCTTCACAGATAAAGAGAGGCTAAGGGAACATCTCCAAGAACATGCCCATGAAATATTTTACTGCTGTGGTCTGTGTGGAAAACGCTTTCTGAAACAAGAGACCCTGTATGCTCATCAAAAAGAGCAGCATGGATCGCTGGGGCTCAAACAAATGGGGAAGTCAGACAATGGTCAAGAGAACATAATACAGAAAACATATCCCTGTAAGAAGTGTAATCTGTGTTTTTTCTGGCTCTCCGACTTGCAGAGCCACTTACTGAGTCATTCCAAAGACAAACCATTATCTGTGAACTCTTCATCCAAAATCGAGCAACAGTCTCAGAAAGATGAGCTATCACATACCATCGAGTACAGTGACGGCACCCCTACCGATGTGACTAAACAGTACAGCAGCGGCACCCCTACTACCGATGTGACCAAACAGTATAGCAGTGACGCAACTGTTGATGTGAAGACCCACAATGGCAAATCTGATTCCAAAACACCATCCTCTTTCAGACCATACCGCTGTGGTTTGTGTGGAGATCGCTTCCAACAGTTAACAGACTTGAAGGAGCATCATCTTACCCATCAGACACAAGAAGAAATTGACAAGTTAAATAAGGATTCAGAGTCACAAAGAGTTGTAAAAAGGCGGCGAAGGTATACTGGCATTGAGTGCATCGTAACAAAAGGACCTGCAAGGAAGGGAGGAAGGCCCCCACTTTATAAAAAAGGCTCTGGGACAAAATTACATCCATGCAAGCACTGCCACCGTGTATTCAGTCACTCTAGTAGTCTTTCTCGGCACAATAGATCCCACAAGGGGACTCTTCACACTTGTGTTCTCTGTGGGAAACATTTTCCACAACGCTGTGATGTCCGGAGGCATATAGCCATGTATCACAAACCTGAATTGGAGAAGAAGCCAAGTCTTAAGTACTTGGCATTGCATTCTAAACCAGATGGTGGTTCCCAATTGAATTCTGATGTGTTGGAACAGAATGCGTCATCTGAAGGAAAACCCAAGAAATCTTTAGACGGTGTTGTAACAGAATTGGACAGTGACAATGGTGACGATCAACAAACCACATCTACTGGAGAAGTGTTCGCTGCTCCTAAGGCACGGAGGAACTACAAGTGTGACCAATGTGGGAAAAAGTTTGGGCTGCTGTGTGTGTACCAACGGCATTTGCGGTACCACAAAAGGGAACCGGGTAGTGAAATGGTTAAGTGCCCTCGCTGCCCAAGTCGCTTCCGGAGTTCTTCTGCTCTAGGGCGCCATCTTGAGATTCACCCAAGTCAGTCAAGCGGGGAAACGGCCATGGAAGGACGGGCATCTCCCACTGCTGACTCCAATCCAGACCTGGACTCTGACCAAGACAATGCAAAGGATTTAGTCGGTCATGGGGACATTGACGATGTCAAGGGTGGGAATGGTGAAAACATTGGTCCAGCAGAGGTGCTGTATGAATGCACTGAGTGTACAGAGACTTTTTCTTCCTTGCAGAAGTTTCTGAAGCACCAGAGTTCTCATGGGTCCGATAACCTTGGATAATGGAAACTATATGCATGGTATTTATATCCTGAGGTCTGAACCCTAACTTGAGATCGATGCACATACCACAAATTGTTGCACTGTTATGCAGACCTCAATTCATGATTTACGGAAGTCCGAGTTACTTGCACATGTCTCAAGTTAGGATTGTTTCCTTGATGATGGAGCAGTTAACAAGTGTTTTATGCTATGAATTGAGGAACTACAACCAGTATGGTTCTTGTGGTGGGTGGGTCATTAATTCTGAACTTTGATGTAGCACTGCATAGATCAAGATGGTGACTGGGAATTACTGAGATTTTTTAAATGTATTTTCTACGATCATGTGAATTTGAGGTCTGTTTTGTATCAATGTTTTAGATGGTTTTGGTTACTTCCAGTTAAACCTTTGACATTACCCCTAGAAAGGCCATGGTGTGGGAATAATGCCTTAATATGCTCTGAGAGCATTATTGAAGCTAGTAGTCGAGCACAATTTGCTAAAGACCAAGTGGAAATAACGTTTTTGCAGATAGATTTGGACCCATGCAAAGCGTTAAGATGGTCTGAGGTAACAATGACTGTCCATTTTGTAAAGTAATTAGAAATGTTTTTTTGCAAGTGCAATTCCATTGGGATTTTGCTTTAAAACAATTTAAGATGTTATTTATTTGCATTTGCCAAGTCTTTACAACCATGGTGTCTTTCTCAAGATCAAAAAAACCTGTGAAGGTCAGATGTTCCCAAACTACCAGACCAGGAATATTTATCATTTTGAAAGGCTTTCTCATGTATCATCTTTTCACTATATTGTGTTCTTGTCTCTCAATTCACTTAATGGTTCTGTTATCTAGATTAGTGGTTCCCAATGAGGGGTACTTAGCCTATCCACAGGGGGTACTTGACGACTCATGAGACCATAGGTAGGTCTACTGGTAAAATGCACATGGGGGGGTACTTCAGGGGTTGTCTGGGCAGAGCAAAATTCAGTTGGTGGTACAGTAACCGAAAAAGATTGGGAACCACTGCTCTAGATGTTTTCTGCTGCCAGTCCTCCGGGTGGCCACTGATCTGTTCACATGATCAGCATGTTTTTCCATAAGGCACGACAAAGTCCAGTGATTCCAATGCAAGCCACACGTAGCATTGTGATGTAAATTAACATTTTCAAATGGTACTGTTGCTTCCTTTATTGCCTACCAAACGAGAACACATGCATTGGCCCTGATTTTATGTTAATTTTGTGCCATTAAAGTTGAAAGAAATTTATATTTTCCTAAAAATCAAATGATTGACCTATTTAAATGACCCATCCAGTCATGGTTTTCAACTAATGATGAATGTGATAAGGT
Organism: Oncorhynchus clarkii lewisi; assembly: GCF_045791955.1. Lineage (NCBI taxonomy): Eukaryota > Metazoa > Chordata > Actinopteri > Salmoniformes > Salmonidae > Oncorhynchus > Oncorhynchus clarkii. The sequence continues at coordinate 16,320,668 of NC_092148.1, read as the reverse complement.
GGAAATGTCAGTTTTGTGACTTTCCAACTCGTGGTCAGCTAGATCCTTTTCTGCCAGTACTTTGTGTTGCCTACACTGAAATATTCCTCCTACACTTATAGAAGCACCATGTCTGGGATCCATAGGATGATGGTTTATATCAATTATATGTAAGATGGGATGTAGTTTCTCAACTATAAAGAAACATCATGGCGGGTTCAGACTTTTAAATGAATCTGTGTCCCAAGTATTGAACACAAGAAATTCAGTAGATCAGACTTGTTCAGAATCATGTAGCAAGGACAGAGGTGTCTTTGGGGGGAAAATAAAATTGCCTCTGACAAACGTGATCTTGTTCCCAGAAACTTCTGCCCAAATGCTCAGAGTCTGGTGGATCAGCAAGTCAAACTTGGCCTTTGTTAGCCAATACAGAAAGACAGGGAGAAACTCACAGTGCATAGGCATTGGTTCAATCTGCTTAATCTACCAAACAATCATCTCCCACAAACACTTCCCCATAACCTCGCAGTCGTGTGATTCGCTCAAATTAAATGATGACAAATACTTTACGCAAGTCACTATTCTAGAATGTTATGATCACTCCCACTAAGGACAACTTTGAATCGTTCATATCCCAGGCTTAGATGCACTGTGCACATTAGCCTGGGGACAAGGTTATGACCAGCGTCATTGTCCTTTGTACTGGTCACTCCTATTGTGCCTTTCCTTCACCTGGCAGGTCTCCCTAGGGCTGCTTCCCGATTCCTGACCCTTCTCCCGGAAGTGGGCACTGCCGTCTATACAATGGAAACTAATGCTTACACTAATCCAATGCCTTGAGGGAGCATGAGCAAGTGCACACTTCGGTGAGAAAGGTAGAGGATCGGATTGTATCCAATGGCCCAATCCAAAATCGACCCCAGACCCTACCTCCTATGCACTTTTGGGGATTTGACTGTGTTTGCAACATTGTGAAACTTCCACCTAGCTCATCGGTGAGCAAGTGGAGCTATTGCCCTATTGCTTACAGAGCGTTGGACTAGTAACCGGAAGGTTGCAAGTTCAAATCCCCGAGCTGACAAGGTACAAATCTGTTGTTCTGCCCCTGAACAGGCAGTTAACCCACTGTTCCTAGGCCGTCATTGAAAATAAGAATTTGTTCTTAACTGACTTGCCTAGTTAAATAAAGGTAAAATAAAAAAAAATGTCAAATCTCCACAAGTGCGTGGGGTCGATTTGGGATTGGGACAATGTGCGCATGATTTAGCTCGCTGGATGGGTGGAGTTCACACTTTACACCAAATGGAGTGGTTCCAAAAGTGCATACTCAGTCAACAGGGGGTGCTCAGCTTAAGTGAGTGCATTTAAGCTCAAGTTATTGGTTGTGTTCCCTGTTGACTGAGTATGCACTTTTGGAACCATTCCATTCTGAGCAGAGGAACACGGCCATTGTTTCCACAGCCGCGAAGGTCCGCGCACATGACTCATTGACATACCGGATTAAATACAGTCCTGGAGCATTACCTATTGCTCCACAAAAGCAATGTCCTGTGCAAAGCAAGGGAAACCGCAACACTTTCATGATAGCCTCTACTAGTGCACCACCAACTAGCTAGTGATTCCACATCGGCTACATAAGTGTCCATGTAAAGCACGTCATTCTGCTTGCTAAATTCCTCCTGATTAGGCTTGTACTGAGGCTCAGACCTTTGCCTTACTAGCACACTTACTAGCCCTCCTGAAGTGTCTTACCATTTGGTGCCATGCAAAAAACGAGCTATTTGCAGGCAGAAGTGGGGACACTTCAGGCTGAGGAGTAATTTTCACACATGCCCAAGTGCTACGCTAACCCATCAAACTTACTCAAAGTGACCCCAGTGCAACTATAAATCTGGGTCACGGAACCATTGTAAAGGATGTCATGCTGCTTGCTTAGCGAGTACCACTTTTGCCTGATTTGGCTCACACGAGGCTCAAACCCAGGATATCTACCTTGCAAGCACACGTGACCGCCCTCCCGAAGTGTCTTACCAGTTGGTGCCATGCAAAAAGATAGCTATTCGCTGGCGCAAGTGGGGACAGTTCAGGTTGAGGAGTAAGTTTCACACACCCCCTAAATCCACAAATTAGACTTTCACGTAAATCATTCATTAACGCCAATGGGAGACTTACAGAGAAATTTGTTTTAAGGGTACGGATCTCAAGGCTGAGTAAGCTTATTTACTTCTCTACAATCATTGGTTAGCTTGTACGAACTTTGAGACCTGTCTTTACACCGAAGACCAATCGGTAATGAGTCAAGAATGCCTTGGGTTTTCTCTACATGATCAGTCAAAAGCACACTTCATTCCAAGAAGCTATGCTGATCATCATGGACGCACCCACTTTAACTTACTGTACACAAATTCAATCATGCTGTTTCATCCATAAAATGGTGACAGTTTGCTTGCAGGCCTGTCTCTTTTTAAAATGTTTTTTTTTACTGATGTTACATTTATTTGGGTCATTGTTCCTCACGATGTCCACACTCAAGGGAAATGCTGACCTCCGGATTAGAGCAAAAAACAAATGTGGATAGCAGTTCTGCAGCACGTTCTGTGCATTCTATGATTAGTGTGAAAAGTGCATTTGTTACTTGTGTTGACCACGACATCAGCATCTCCCATCTTACCTGCCTCGTTATTTGTCCAAAAGACACTTTCGTCATTGAACCTCTTACAGATCCCCCCCCTGGTCATGAATATGTCCAATTTGTGGCCTTGTCAAACCAGTTTCTAATGATAGATTGACTCGATTTGTTTCTTCTTAAATCACCCGTAAATAGCATATTGGTTTGCAGAACCATGCAGTCCAAACCATCTCAGGTCATACCACTGGCTATCAAGTTGCATTGGAGGTGCATATAGTATTACACAATTCCTATTGTTTATGCCATACTGGCCCTCAATTTGTATCTTAGGGAGAGAGTCTAGTTTTACTGGCCAAACCCAATAGGCTTAGTTCTTAACTGGATTGATTTGACAGAAGAATGCTTTACATTAGGGGGGTAGCTTAGTTGTTGGTTAAAGAGTGGTGTGTACAGGTCCTTGACAACCCATGATGTTCTCAACCCTTAATGTAGACTTTTTATCTTATCAATAGCACCATTCCAACCTATTGCTTGGTTAAATATTGTGGCTTTGCAGTTGGTTTTGGAATAAACATACCCCAAAAGACAGTGAATAGCAGTAACTGGTCTATAGTAATGCACTTGCTCATAGATGACATGAGTGGTTTCTCTTTTTTGTACAAATTCAACTATAGGTTTGAAATACTGTCCTTACCAGGACATGGCACGTCATTGTGGTATTTTACTTCACTGGTATGATGTAAAGTGGTGCAGTTGCTGGAGCACATAAAAAAATAGCCACCATTTTGTCCTCCAGTCCTTGATTCTTGCAACTAAGATGGTGGCCACGAGGCAGAAGCAATCCAGGGCAGACCTAAAGCAGGCAGACTGCTGATGTTGTTCTGCTATGTAGACCGATTTACCTAAAGGGCTGCTCTGAAATTGAGGTGGGTTTCCACATTACACATTGGTTCATAACAACACAAGTGAGCAGAGCAACACAGGACATCAGAGTCGTCGCCTGCACTGCCTGCTTTTGAGTGAACGGAGTCATGGCCCTCCGCAGTAGCAGCGGTCGTCCTGCACGCATAGCGATCACACAGAAGCCTTGATGCACGCGGCAGGATGTGCGCAGAAGCTGTACTGCGCAGCCATAGAACGTGTAGGGCGGGTACTTACAAGGTTCTCTTTCCCTTTCATTGGTTCTAATAGCATAGAGTCATAAATGTTCCCGGGGTTCGGGCACATTGTGTGATTCGATAAAGAGAAAAACAAGAAAAAAAGACATTCTGAAAACGACAAAATTAGCAATATGGTTGTTGTGTTCACGGAAATGTCTAGCTAGGTAGTTACCTAAAGCATCGTGGGACCGTGGACAACAACAGGAGTCAGAACGGCAGCACGCAAAACTGCATTGCCTGGTGAGTGCGGTTCTGAATTGAGTTCTAGATTAGAACCATTGTAGTTTGTATGGTGGTAGCTAGTTAGCTAGCCTGCCCGGAGGCAGTAGATGACAATTGCCAAGCGAACACAAGCACATTTTAAGCATTGCAAGGGATGCCAACATTTCGAGTTATTTTGTTTATTGAGTGGTTAGTTAAATGCATGCTTCTTCAGACATTCTCTGCTTTCTCACGACATGGCTGGGGCTTCACCCCTATCCACTGGGCACAGACCATACGTCAATTCAGCGTACATTCCACGTTGGTTGAACGTCATTTAAATGAAATTACGTGGGGAAAAAACGTTGATTTAACTAGTGTGTGCCCAGTGGCAGTGGGTACGGTCTAACGTTATTGTAGTTGCTAGAGAGAGTACATTTAGCAATTCAATACAAACCTACCAGGGGTATGGTATATTAATTACGACGGTTCTGTTGCAATACGTTTGAAACCGTTCACTCCAACTCAACATTTTTCAACTTCAGTTGGTCCGTTTCGTTCCGTTTGGTTCTTTAACGGTAAACTGTTTCCGTTGCAAGACGTAATGAATACACCCCCGGATGGCACATTGACGTGATCTGTAACTAGCCAGGTAATTAAATGCATGATATCATGCATAGTTAACGTTAACCGGCACTCAATTCCTAATTCTGTGTATTGTTAAGCAGAGAATAGCTAAATCAATTTACTTAGATCTAGTTTCACGTTTCCTCAATGTTTGGGAGATAGGCATGGGTGCATGTTGAACTGTGCAACCCATGCAGGTACGTGTGTGATGGAAATACTGCTACACGTGGGCTATTGTAGGAAATTCCATTTAATTTTGGCAGTAAACAACCTCATCTGATTCTAGACAAATTATATTGTATTTCTGCATGTGGAAAGCTGAAACATCGTTTTGTTGTCACCACACAGGGTAACTAGGGTAGGCCTAGTTACTAATATAAGTATGGCATTATGCCATATTTATTGGCGTTATTGATGTAATGATGCTAATGTAAGGAAATCAAACACCCCTGCCATTATAAAATTGTGTTTTTGAGTATGCAGCTTAACTCAAATATTGCAGACACTTTCAGGCTGCTTTTCTGCTGTTACCAGTGTTAAACTAGTTGTCTACACCTTGATGTTATACTAGGTAAATTGTTTCCATAACTAGGACTGACCATGAGGACTTGTGAAGAGCAGAATTAACAACCTCTGCATGATCAAGACCTATGCTTTGTACGATGTTAACCATCAAATGTGTTCACAGCCATTTATGTAAATGACAGCTGAAAAGTACCAGTGGCCTAACCTTGGCTCCATGTCAGAGCAGATCCGTCGGAGCCATGGCCTAGTGAGACACGGCTGCCAACCTGCGTAGATGGAAACAAGTCTGAGGCTTTTGTGTAAAACACTGGGGTAAATCCTCATTGGAAATGCACTATCAGTGCTTGGGTGACACTGACAATATACACTGAGTGTACAAAAGATTAGGAACACCTTCCTTATATTGAGTTGCAGCCCCTTTTGCCCTAAGAACAGCCTCAATTTGTTGGGGCAAGGACTCAATAAGGCGTCAAGTGTTCCACTGGCATGCAGGCCCATGTTGACTCCTAGTTGGCTGGATGTCCTTTGGGTGGAATACCATAATTGATACACACTGGAGCGAGTTGAGCGTGAAAAACCTAGCCGCGATGCAGTTCTTGACCCACTCAAACCGGTGCGCCTGGCACCTACTACCATACCCTGTTCAAAGGTACTTAAATCTTTTGTCTTGCCCGTTCAACCGGTGTATTTTCATCTTATACGCAGTGGTGAATTTAGAATGTAAATCTGGGTGGGGTACACATTTTTTTTCAATGCATGCCAGCAAAGCCACTACAACACTAAACAATGCATTAATTGCACAGAAAGCTGTCCCAACACCTTACCACTGCTATACCTGGCTATTAGTGGAGCCTTGTCTATCAGCGATACAGTTCATTCAGCCTTTTAAAAAAACATAGCTAATATGGCTGATTTGCTTAACCAGATGTGGTTTCTACTGACAACTGAGATGTACAAACCATGGAATAAAGGGACAACGAGCGGATAAGAGGCACTCCGTAATTACAATTTAAGACCTTAATGAGCGAGCTAGAACAGATGTAGTCAACTATTTGTTCTGCACTTTTGAAATGTACAGCGTCAGAATTCAGAACATGTGCTGTTCTTAGTGTTCTCCCTGTACACCAAGTCAGAATCGCAGGATAAATAGGGGGTATATAAGCAGACAATGAAATCGCTTAGAATATTTGATGATTACTTTTCTCTAAAACAGGCTATAGGCTACATGTGCACCACCAAGTCTGAACAGTAGGTGAAATGAAGAGGTGGTTAATATACCAAATTATTAGGGAGGCATATGGGCTACTAACAGCTTACTACACAACATACACTTAGTATTACTTTCTTAGCCACAGTATACATATCTCCCTGGCATATTACATAATTTATGCAGCAGCATACAATACATTTTTGGACTCAATTTGTTGCCCTGTGCTCACTTGAACAGGAAGATGGCACAGTGGTCCTTCGCGGGCAAATTCTGTCATCAAAGTCTGGTGTTGTCTGGATTTATGGTGTTCCCAGTTGACTTGAAGCACAAGGTTGAATCATGACGTTAGTGATCTTCAGGTTGGAGCTCTAGAGCATTACTTCCGACAGAGATGGCCGCCTCGCTTCGCGTTCCTAGGAAACTATGCCGTATTTTGTTTATTTACGTGTAATTTCTTACATTGGTACCCCAGGTAATCTTCGGTTTTATTACATACAGTCGGGAGGCACTACTGGATATAAGAGCAACGTCAACTCACCATCATTACAACCAGGAATACGACTTTCCAGAAGCGGATCCTGTGTTTTGCCCACCACCCAGGACAATGGATCAGATCCCAGCCGGCGAACCAAAACAACGGCGCCGTAAAAGGGGCGGACAAAGCGGTCTTCTGGTCAGGCTCCGAAGACGGGCACATCGCTCACCTCTCCCGAGCATACTACTCGCCAATGACCAGTCTTGACAATAAGGTTGATGAAATCCAAGCAAGGGTAGCATTCCAGAGAGACATAAGACTAACGATCTTTGCTTCACGGAAACATGGCTCACTCGAGACACGCTATCGGAGTCGGTACAGCCAGCTGGATTCTTCACGCATCGCGCCAGCAGAAACAAGCATCTTTCTGGTATGAAGAGGGGCGGGGGGGTATGCCTTATGATTAACGAGACGTGGTGTGATCATAACAACATACAGGAACTCAAGTGCTTCTGTTCACCTGACTTAGAATTCCTCACAATCAAATGTCGACTGCATTATCTACCAAGGGAATTCTCTTCGATTATAATCAAAGCCGCATATATCCCCCCCCCCCCAAGCAGACACATCGACCGCCCTGAACGAACTTCATTTGACTCTATGTAAACTGGAAACCACAAATCCTGAGGCTGCATTCATTGTAGCTAGGGATTTTAACAAGGTTAATCTGAAAACAAGACTCCCTAAATTCTACCAGCATATCGATTGTGCTTCCAGGGCTGGTAAAACCCTGGATCATTGTTATTCTAACTTCCGCAACGCTTAAGGCCCTCCCCTGCCCTCCTTTTGGAAAAGCTGACCACGACTCCATTTTGTTGCTCCCAGCCTATAGACAGAGACTAAAACAGGAAGCTCCCGTGCTCAGGTCTGTTCAACGCTGGTCCGACCAATCTGATTCCACGCTTCAAGATTGCTTCGATCACGTGGATTGGGATATGTTCCGCATTGCGTCAAACAACAACATTGACGAATACGCTGATTCGGTGAGCGAGTTAATTAGCAAGTGCATCGGCGATGTCGTACCCACAGCAACTATTAAAACATTCCCAAACCAGAAACCGTGGATTGATGGCAGCATTCGCGCAAAACTGAAAGCGCAAACCACTGCTTTTAACCAGGGCAAGGTGACCGGAAGCATGACCGAATACAAACAGTGTAGCTATTCTCTCTGCAAGGCAATCAAACAAGCTAAGCGTCAGTATAGAGACAGAGTAGAGTCACAATTCAACGGCTCAGACACGAGAGGTATGTGGCAGGGTCTACAGTCAATCACGGACTACAAAAAGAAAAACAGCCCCGTCGCAACTTATTTGCTTGCTTTGAGGATAATACAGTGCCACTGACACGCCCGCTACCAAAACCTGTGGGCTCTCCTTCACTGCAGGCAACGTGAATAAAACATTTAAGTGTGTTAACCCTCTCTAGGCTGCAGGCCCAGACGGCATCCCCAGCCGCGTCCTCAGAGCATGCGCAGACTAGCTGGCTGGTGTGTTTACTGACATATTCAATCAATCCTTATCCCAGTCTGCTGTTCCCACATGCTTCAAGAGGGCCACCATTGTTCCTGTTCTCAAGAAAGCTAAGGCAACTGAGCTAAACGACTACCGCCCCGTAGCACTCACTTCCGTCATCATGAAGTGCTTTGAGAGACTAGTCAAGGACCATATCACCTTCACCCTACCTGACACCCTAGACCCACTCCAATTTGCTTACCACCCCAATAGGTCCACAGACGACTCAATCGCAACCACACGCACACTGCCCTAACCCATCTGGACAAGTGGAATACCTATGTGAGAATGCTGTTCATCGACTACAGCTCAGCATTTAACACCATAGTACCCTCCAAACTCGTCATCAAGCTCGAGGAGGTGAGGGCCCTCGGAGTGTGGTGACAGGAAAATAACCTCACACTCAACGTCAACAAAACAAAGGAGATGACCCCTATCCACATTGACGGGACAGTAGTGGAGAGGGTAGTAAGTTTTAAGTTCCTTTGCGTACACATCACTGACAAACTGAATTGGTCCACCCACGCAGACAGCGTGGTGAAGAAGGTGCAGCAGCGCCTCTTCAACCTCAGGAAGCTGATAAGATTTGGCTTGTCACCAAAAGCACTCACAAACTTTTACAGATGCACAATCGAGAGCATCCTGTCGGGCTGTATCACCGCCTGGTACGGCAACTGCTCCACCCACAACCGTAAGGCTCTCCAGAAGGTAGTGAGGTCTGCACAACGCATCACCGGGGCAAACTACCTGCCCTCCAGGACACCTACACCACCCGACGTCACAGGAAGGCCATAAAGATCATCAAGGACAACAACCACCCGAGCCACTGCCTGTTTACCACGCTATCATCCAGAAGGTGAGGTCAGTACAGGTGCATCAAATCGGGGACCGAGAGACTGAAAAACAGCTTCTATCTCAAGGCCATCAGACTGTTACACAGGCATCACCAACATTGAGTGGCTGCTGCCAACATACTGACTCCACTCCAGACACTTTAATAATGGAAAAATTGATGTAAAAAATGTAGCCACTTTAAACAATGCCACTTAATATAATGTTTACATACCCTACATTACTCATCTCATATGTATATACTGTACACTATACCATCTACTGAATCGTGCCATCTTTATGTAATGCATGTATCACTAGCCACTTTAACCTCTTTGATCTCTAGGGGCGCTATTTCATTTTTGGATAAAAAACGTTCCCGTTTTAAGCGCGATATTTTGTCACGAAAAGATGCTCGACTATGCATATTCTTGACAGTTTTTGAAAGAAAACACTCTGAAGTTTCAGAATCTGCAAAGATATTGTCTGTAAGTGCCCCAGAACTCATTCTACAGGCGAAACCAAGATGATGCGTCAACCAGGAAATGAGCAGAATCTCTGAAGCTCTGTTTTCCATTGTCTCCTTATATGGCTGTGATTGCGCAAGGAATGAGCCTACACTTTCTGTCGTTCCCCCAAGGTGTTAGCAGCATTGTGACGTATTTGTAGGCATATCATTGGAAGATTGACCATAAGAGACTACATTTTCCAAGTGTCCGCCTGGTGTCCTGCGTGGAATTCGGTGCGCAAACGCCAGCTGCTTGTACTTTTCCATTTGATTGAGGGGAGAAACCATGCTTCCACGAACGATATATCATTGAAGAGATATGTGAAAAACACCTTGAGGATTGATTCTAAACAACGTTTGCCATGTTTTCAGTCGATATTATGGAGTTAATTTGGAAAAAAGTTTGCGTTTTGAGGACTGAATTTTCGTTTTTTTTGGTAGCCAAATGTGATGTGCAAAACGGAGCTATTTCTAATACACAAAGAATCTTTTTGGGAAAAACTGAGCATCTGCTATCTAACTGAGAGTCTCCTCATTGAAAACATCCGAAGTTCTTCAAAGGTAAATTATTTTATTTGAAGGCTTTTATGTTTTTGTTGAAATCTTGCGTGCTGGATGCTAATGCTAACGCTAAATGCTACGCTAGCTAGCCACTTTTACACAAATGATTGTTTTCCTATGGTTGAGAAGCATATTTTGAAAATCTGAGATGACAGTGTTGTTTACAAAAGGCTAAGCTTGAGAGATGGCATATTTATTTCATTTCATTTGCGATTTTCATGAATAGTTAACGTTGCGTTATGGTAATGAGCTTAGGTCTGTAAATAGAATCCCGGATCCGGGTTTGGTAGACGCAACAGGTTAAACAACGCCACTTAATATAATGTTCACATATCCTACATTACTCATCTCATATGTATATCTGATATGTATCTACTGCATCTTGCCTATGCCGTTCTGTACCATCACTCATTCATATATCTTCATGTACATATTCTTTATCCCTTTATGCTTGTGTGTATAAGGTAGTTGTGAAATTGTTAGGTTGGATTACTCGTTGGTTATTACTGCATTGTCGGAACTCGAAGCACAAGCATTTCGCTACACTCGCATTAACATCTGTGTATGTGACAAATATGATTTGATTCTAGAAAGAGACCCGACTTGCATTCCGAGTTGGATGACCGTTCAAAACGTATTTTCCCAGTCGTAATTCGTTCTTTTTTTTTAGTTCCCAGTTGTCTTGAACTCACTGAAGTCTGAGATTTCCCAGTTCCGCATTTTCTGTTGTTTTGAATGCAGCAGACGTCATCCTGGATCGACAGCATGGCCAATGTTGAATGTTTATCCCTTTAAGCTTGGAAAATAGACCCTTCTAACGGGACTTGGACCTTACACCCACTCCCCTGAATACCAGGCTTAGTGATTGCTTTGCAATGATTGCAGTTAGCCACTGATTCCTTCCAGACTGTTGAATTAGTGATTTTCAACTTGTTGTATAAGATTTATGTCCATTGGCTGATCATCACCGATACGGCCATCTTTGCCATCGGTCCAAACAATTAGCCAAGCAAGGGAAGTTGGCAATGTAAGCCCCTCAGTTTTCCAATTTTCAATTCTGTTCACCCTGGGGCCTAAAACTAGAGGTCGACCAATTTGAATCGGAATGGCCGATTTTAATTCGGGCCGATTTCAAGTTTTCATAACAATCAGAAACTGTATTTTTGGACACCGATTTGGCCAATTTGTTTTGTTTTTTCAACTTTATGTAACTAGGCATGTCAGTTAAGAACACATTCTTATTTTCAATGACGGCCTAGGAACGTTGGGTTAACTGCCTCGTTCAGGGGCAGAACGACAGATTTTTACCTTGTCAGCTCGGGGGATTCAATCTTGTAACCTTACAGTTAACTAGTCCAACGCTCTAACCACCGGATTACATTGCACTCCACGAGGAGCCTGCCTGTTACGCAAATGCAGTAAGCCAAGGAAAGTTGCTAGCTCGCATTAAACTTATCTTATAAAAAACAATCAATCAATTAATCATAATTAATCACATAATCACTAGTTGATGATATTATTACTAGTTTATGTAGCGTATCCTGTGTTGCATATAATCAATGCGGTGCGTATCGTTGCTCCAATGTGTACCTAACCATAAACATCATTGCCTTTCTTAAAACCAATACACAGAAGTATATATTTTTAAACCTGCACATTTGGGCTAAAAGAAATCCAGGTTAGCAGGCAATATTAACCAGGTGAAATTGTGTCACGTCTCTTGCGGTCATTGCACGCAGAGTCAGTGTATATGCAACAGCTTGGGCCACCTAGTTTGCCAGAATTTTACGTAATTATGACATAACATTGAAGGTTGTGCAATGTAACAGGAATATTTAGACTTATGGATGCCACCCATTAGATAAAATACGTAACGGTTCTGTATTTCACTGAAAGAATAAAAGTCTTGTTTTCGTGATGATAGTTTCCGGATTCAGTCATATTAATGAGCTAAGGCTTCTATTTCTGTGTGTTATAATGTATGATTTGATAGAGCAGTTTGACTGAGCGATGGTAGGCAGCAGCAGGCTCGTAAGCATTCATTCAAACAGCATTTTTGTGCGTTTGCCAGCAGCTGTTTAGGCTTGAAGTCATATCAACTTCCGAGATTAGGCTGGTGTAACCGATGTGAAATGGCTAGCTAGTTAGCGGGGTACGCGCTAATAGCGTTTCAAACGTAACTCGCTCTGAGACTTGGAGTAGTTATTCCCCTTGCTCTGCATGGGTAACGCTGCTTCAAGGGTGGCTGTTGTCGATGTGTTCCTGGTTCGAGTCCAGGTAGGGGCGAGGAGAGGGACGGAAGCTATACTGTTACACTGGTAATACTTGATTTTATTGATGTATTAAGTTAAAATAAGTGTTCATTCAGTATTGTTGTAATTGTCATTGTTACAAATACATTAAAAAAACGGCAGATTAATCGGTATCGGCTTTTTTTTTGTCCTCCAATAATCGGTATCGGCGTTGCAAAATCATAATCGGTCGACCTCTACCTAAAACGCCCCATAATTCAATTTGCGATGGTTGTACATCCACTAGAAATGTCAGCCAAAACGCATTCGTTTTTACATACACTTGTAAGTAGATTAGAAGTTGTGCTACTGATGCACATGACGATACAAACACATCGTAAAAGTAAGGATGTTTTTGTTTGGTTAGCTTTCCCCGACATCACACTTATATATTTGTAATTTTTCATTTACCTGATATCGTCAGATTGCTAGCATTTAGATGTCAGAGGATGAGTTGTCTTCTAGCAAAGATTTGAAATGCAGTCATAATTGACTGTTGTGCATATAAAGCACACACAACAGCTACCGGTTGTACCATCATGACTGAAACAACCGTGGGACGAAATGGTGACATTTCTGGGCATGGGTGGTCCATTGAATTCATTCATTCTTCCCTTGCCCTGCAAGTGTCAACTCATCATACGTCATGATATGTCATCAGAAGTGTTAACTTAATTTGAGGGCTGCGGGGAGAGGGTGTGTCTTTTACGTGTTTGAAATGCAGCCAATGCATGCCTCAATGTAGGGTTCAGTTGCAGTTCCGTCTGGCAGATGCCCCTATGAGTGCATGAGAGCAAGTGCACAAATTTGAGAGCAAATAGTTTGTTGCAGAAAGTTACATTTTAACAGGCTAGAGTATAGGTCTGGGGAAATACATCAGTTATCATCTTTTTTTTTAATTTTTTTTTTTTACTCTGCCTGCAAATCCTTATCTCAGCTACAGATTTAGTTGCTATGTTTTCTCATGGAGGCTTCACCGTTCAGAGGAACATTTTTGCATTTTGTGCACGGCATGAGCTGTATTTACTAATGTCTTGTCTGGGACGATGTGGACCAACCAGAGTTTCGATGCAACAATTGTTTGCTTGCGGAGGACTAGGGAGAAGAAGTGGGTATTTAGCAAACAGATTAAGAACTTGCACAATATACTGTGGAAAGCACTGTCACTTCTGGTTGCTTTAGCGGATGATACTGTCAGCATTCCTTCTGCGTAGGCCAATTGGAGGGAAGCAGGCTGTGGGGCTTCTTGGGCGTTGGGAAGACCGACCCAAATCCAGTTGTCGAACATCTTTGCCCTCCTGGCTTCGGAGGTTCCAGTGCTATCGTCCCCTATCTGGATTCCTTCCCAGGGAGATTCTGCCTCGGGCTCAGATCACCGGACCTCAATGGTGTCTGATGTACTGACTCCTCGGTCAGCCACAATGGATTTTATAATCGGCAGCTCTATGGTGAGAAACATCTCGGTTCCCGGGGGGGAAATCCTGGGGCTCGGGTACAGGACATTTTACATGGGTGCTTTGTGCCGTTTTACAACAGAACAAGGGGTCTGTCACTGTCGTAGTTTGTGGGATTTAATGACATTAGGATGGCTAGCTCGGAATGTCTGAAACCTGATTTTTCTAACTAATAGGAACTCTGAAAGACACGTACAAGCGTCCAATTATTTCAGGCCCAGTGCCATCACTAAATCAGGGCATGGAAAGATTCAGTAGGTTGCTGGTACCACATGACTGGCTTACGACTGGAGTTACTTTTCTGCATTACTTTAACACCTTTCGGAAACAGAATATGCTCTACAGAGAGGATGGGGTCTATCCAAATGATCTTGGTGCCTGGACCCTGTCCTCACATTTCAAGGATACGCAAAGACCTTGACTAATCACTCCAAGTCCCACTCAGGTAATCCCTACCATAACAATACTGATTTATCATACTGCAGTCCCTCAACAGGGAACTATTTTGACTATTGACTATTTTTAACCCAAGTCCTCGCTCGAGGCATAGATACAATCCTTCAGTTCAAGACAATCTTGTACCTATACCAATTCAAACCAATCCTATGGTATTTTAAAATAAGGGGTAGCCAACTGATCATAGCATGCTTGTATTAGAGACTCCATCTGACCTTTAAATCCTGCAGCTGTGGTTTTGAATTAGTTCATGTAAATACCAGAAGTTTGATTTAAAATATAGATTTAAAAAATAATAATAATCTGGCTACTTAATCTAATGTGGACATTCTGGTCATTTCTGAAACTTGGTTGAATCATTTTGTGCTGGTCTTTGTCTAGTTTTAACGTTTACAGATCGGACAGAATTGGTGGGGGTTGGGGTTGCACATTTTGGGGAATATTCAGAGGTGGAAACTTTCCCGTGGGAATTAACAGGAATATATTATTAATACAATTTAAATGTAGATGTTTTTTGCGTTTGATTGTTTCCATATGCTATGGTAAATATGAAAAACTGTTTACCTTATAAGTAGACATCATTGCAAATTGTTAAATCCTTCCAATAGAATTGAACTTTATTAAATGAGGTTAAACAACTCCTTTGTAACGATAAATGTTTTAAAAGGAAATGTATGGAAACAGGTGAATTAACACTCCTCAGTTAGCAGGCTCGAACTAGCAGAAATTGTTAACAAGTTAAAAAATTATTTAAACACACTTTGCTGTAGGCTACTATTTACTAGTTTACAAAAAATCATGTTTGTCATATAAAATATATTCACCTCACCCAGTATTGTAATCAAAATCAGAAAGCATGTAGTCATTGGATCAGACAGTGTAGTAGTGTGTGCTCAATAGCGTCTCATTAGTGTGCAAGATCTTGAGAATCAGCTGTGCGTGTGACTAGTGATGCACCGATATGACATTTTTGGCTGATACCGATATCCAATATTTTCCTTGCCAAAAAAAAAAACATACCGAATTTAAATGTGAAAAAAAAATATATTTTTTGCGGCCTTTTAAGCATTCTGGGACAGTTAAATAGTTAACACACACACATGGACGCAGCGATCTAAGGCACTACATCTCCGTGCAAGAGGTGTCACTACAGTCCCTGGTTCGAATCCAGGCTATCTCACATCCGGCCGTGATTGGGAATCCCATAGGGGGGAGCACAATTGGCCCAGCGTCGTCCGGGCCGTCATAGTAAATAAGAATTTGTTCTTAACTGACCTGCTTAGTTAAATAAAGGTCACACACCCACACGGACCAAAAAGTTATTTTGTTGGCATTTACGTATGTCCCCATTACCAGTAAAACATAATCCATTTATTTCACTTACTTGCTCTGCTGTTTGGTTGTTCAGTCGTTTCATTCTCAGCCAGGATTTCTATAGAATGCCGTTTAGGTCTTTGCGTGTCAAAAAAACATACACGTCAAATAACACTTTGACCAATCAGGACCTGAATATGACTTCACATCAAATACATTTTATAACGTAGTTATTACACATTGATTACACTCACTCGTATTTCATATGTCACAAAGATTTGTCGATACCCATGCTATGATGCTGGTAAAGTTGTCTCGCGCACCTACAGTGCTGGTCATAAAATAAAAAAGCTAGCTTGCTCATGAATGCAAACAATGTAGTTCTTCCCCAAAAACATAGCTACTGAAACAGATTGTTGTTTTGCTATTGTTAGCTAGCTAACAATATAGCTAGCTAGGTGTCATCTAAAATAACCCTAATTTACAAGACAGTTCTTATTTGATTAATGGTTGTCGGACCCATCTGTGAAGCTAGCCACAATAGTGGACTTTGTGGTTAGCCTTAAAAATAAAAGTATGGCATAATTCAACTTTTCGTATTAATTTGCATCACTGTCAATGACACTTTTATTTTGAAGGCAAACTGCAAATGCCATTTATTGTGGCTAGCTTCACAATATATAACCTGTCCGGTCGAGCCTCACTAGCCAGATGAAACTAGCTGGCTGCTTATAATGTTAATTTTGGGCAACAGGGTTAAGTAGCTGGCAAGCTACTCATTGTCATGAACTGAAGTTCAATTTCAATAGGCGAACAAGTGGCAACCTAGCTAATACTTACTTACAAGGATTCCTAAATCATTGCTAATAATAATGAATGACTGTTTTCAGGCTGGTTGTATTGGTGCTAGCTAGGTACCAAGCTAAAGCTAGCTACCCTAGAAGTTGCGGTCGAACAAATTTAAGCTTTATTACCAACGCGGTATTGAAAACGCATCGTTCGTGGCCGGTGTTTGATTGTTTGCAGACTTTTTTTGTGTACAGCTTTGACGGTGCTACTGTATCTCTTTTGACACGCAAAGACCCAAACGGCGTTCCATAGTATGTTTGTCGTGAAGCTAATAGCAGTGACGCTATTGATGTGTAACTCCGGTAGGGCAACATCTGAAAAATAGCGCACTTGGTAGTGTGTACCGGTGCTCGACCAGTCAGCGAAAGCCAACATCACCCACGACAGAGAACGGTTGATTGTCAAGGGCAATGAAATCCATTATTTTGGCATTAATGGATTTCGCCGTTGCGTTGTCTCGCTTAAATTTTCTTACTCTTTCAAATGACTGCTTGATCCAAGATTTTGTGGGAGGAATGCTGTGTTGCACGTGTAGAGCAACATTTTAATTGGCGTCATTACGTCCTCTCCCTAAGTTATATAGGTATGCACGGTAGCTTTGACATCGGTTTTTAACATCGCTGTTAAACTAGACATCAGGCCGATACCGATGTTGACATTTTTAGCTAATATCGGCCGATTCTGATATGTTTACTGATATATCGTGCATCCCTACATGTGATGGGTGAGTGCACTGCACATGTGATGGAAGAATGCACTGTGCATGCAGAGGGTTGCAATTGGGGATAGTTTGACCAAAATATTCCACAAGACCTAGAAGATTCACTGTTATAAGTTCCATAAAATAAAAATAAAAACATTTAAGCAGAATTCCCACACTTAACTTCCCATGAAAAATTTACCGGAGAGTTTTCGACCCTTTGCAACAAGTGGGGGTGTTTACGATGTACAATTTAATTGTTTCTATCTCTTGTTACCTCTGTCCCTAAGCCGTTTGATTCTCGTTCTTAATGTGGGCCATGGTCATTATAACCAGAGGACACTAGTAGGAGTGTATCGTTCTCCCTCATGCTCTTAATGTATCTCAAATCACATTTTATTTGTCACGTGCACTGAATACAAGGTGTAGACCTTACTGTGAAATGCTTACTTACAAGACCTTAACGAACAATGCAGATCAAGAAAAAGAGTTCAAATATTTTTTTTAATCAAAAAGTAACTCAAGAAAATTGAATAACAATGACAAGGCTATATACAGGGGGTACCGGTACTGAGTCAATGTGCAGCAGTACGAGGTAATTTGTAAAGTGTCTATGCATAGATAATAAACAGGGGGTAGTAGCCACAGTGTAAAAACGATGGGGGGTTCAATGTAAATAGTCTGGGTGGCCATTTTGATTAATTGTTCAGCAGTCTTTTGGCTTGGGGGTAGAAGCTGTTAAGGAGCCTTTTGGTCCTAGACTTGATGCTCTGGTACCGCTTGCCGTGCGGTAGCAGAGAGAACTGTCTATGACTTGGTTGACTGGAGTCTTTGACCTTCTTTTTGGTTCCTTCCTCTGACACTGCCTAGTATATGGGTCCTGGATGTCAGGAAGCTTGGCCCCAGTGAAGTACTAGGCTGTACGCACTACCCTCTGTAGCGCCTTACGGTCAGATGCCGAGCAGCTGCCATACCAGGCGGTGATGCTCTCGATGGTGCAGTTGTAGAACTTTTTGAGGATCTGGGGATCCATGCCAATTCTTTTGAGTCTCCTGAGGGGGAAAAGGTTTTGTTGTGCCCTCTTCACGATTTTTTTTTTTATTTTTTTTTATTTCACCTTTATTTAACCAGGTAGGCTAGTTGAGAACAAGTTCTCATTTGCAACTGCGACCTGGCCAAGATAAGGCATAGCAGTGTGAACAGACAACACAGAGTTACACATGGAGTAAACAATTAACAAGTCAATAACACAGTAGAAAAAAAGGGGAGTCTATATATACATTGTGTGCAAAAGGCATGAGAAGGTAGGCAAATAATTACAATTATGCAGATTAACACTGGAGTGATAAATGATCAGATGGTTATGTACAGGTAGAGATATTGGTGTGCAAAAGAGCAGAAAAATAAATAAATAAAAACAGTATGGGGATGAGGTAGGTGAAAATGGGTGGGCTATTTACCAATAGACTATGTACAGCTGCAGCGATCGGTTAGCTGCTCAGATAGCAGATGTTTGAAGTTGGTGAGGGAGATAAAAGTCTCCAACTTCAGCGATTTTTGCAATTCGTTCCAATCACAGGCAGCAGAGAACTGGAACGAAAGGCGGCCAAATGAGGTGTTGGCTTTAGGGATGATCAGTGAGATACACCTGCTGGAGCGCGTGCTACGGATGGGTGTTGCCATCGTAACCAGTGAACTGAGATAAGGCGGAGCTTTACCTAGCATGGACTTGTAGATGACCTGGAGCCAGTGGGTCTGGCGACGAATATGTAGCGAGGGCCAGCCGACTAGAGCATACAAGTCGCAGTGGTGGGTGGTATAAGGTGCTTTAGTGACAAAACGGATGGCACTGTGATAAACTGCATCCAGTTTGCTGAGTAGAGTGTTGGAAGCAATTTTGTAGATGACATCGCCGAAGTCGAGGATCGGTAGGATAGTCAGTTTTACTAGGGTAAGTTTGGCGGCGTGAGTGAAGGAGGCTTTGTTGCGGAATAGAAAGCCGACTCTTGATTTGATTTTCGATTGGAGATGTTTGATATGGGTCTGGAAGGAGAGTTTATAGTCTAGCCAGACACCTAGGTACTTATAGATGTCCACATATTCAAGGTCGGAACCATCCAGGGTGGTGATGCTGGTCAGGCGTGCGGGTGCAGGCAGCGAACGGTTGAAAAGCATGCATTTGGTTTTACTAGCGTTTAAGAGCAGTTGGAGGCCACGGAAGGAGTGCTGTATGGCATTGAAGCTCGTTTGGAGGTTAGATAGCACAGTGTCCAAGGACGGGCCGGAAGTATATAGAATGGTGTCGTCTGCGTAGAGGTGGATCAGGGAATCGCCCGCAGCATGAGAAACATCATTGATATATACAGAGAAAAGAGTCGGCCCGAGAATTGAACCCTGTGGCACCCCCATAGAGACTGCCAGAGGACCGGACAGCATGCCCTCCGATTTGACACACTGAACTCTGTCTGCAAAGTAATTGGTGAACCAGGCAAGGCAGTCATCCGAAAAACCGAGGCTACTGAGTCTGCCGATAAGAATACGGTGATTGACAGAGTCGAAAGCCTTGGCAAGGTCTATGAAGACGGCTGCACAGTACTGTCTTTTATCGATGGCGGTTATGATATCGTTTAGTACCTTGAGCGTGGCTGAGGTACACCCGTGACCGGCTCGGAAACCAGATTGCACAGCGGAGAAGGTACGGTGGGATTCAAGATGGTCAGTGATCTGTTTGTTGACTTGGCTTTCGAAGACCTTAGATAGGCAGGGCAGGATGGATATTGGTCTGTAACAGTTTGGGTCCAGGGTGTCGCCCCCTTTGAAGAGGGGGATGACTGCGGCAGCTTTCCAATCCTTGGGGATCTCAGACGATATGAAAGAGAGGTTGAACAGGCTGGTAATAGGGGTTGCGACAATGGCGGCGGATAGTTTCAGGAATAGAGGGTCCAGATTGTCAAGCCCAGCTGATTTGTACGGGTCCAGGTTTTGCAGCTCTTTCAGAACATCTGCTATCTGGATTTGGGTAAAGGAGAACCTGGAGAGGCTTGGGCGAGTAGCTGCGGGGGGGGGGAGCTGTTGGACGAGGTTGGAGTAGCCAGGCGGATTGTCTTGGTATTTTGGGTGGATTTTCCTCAGGTTTTCACATGCAATATCATTTCTGTTACAGTTTTAGAAACTTCAGAGTATTTTCTACCCATGCTACCTATTATATGCTTCTGGGCCTGAGTAACAGGCAGTTTACTTTGGGCACGTCATTTATCCGAACTTCCGAACACTGCCCCCCTAGCCCTAAGAGGTTTAAATGGACCAAAAGCGTTCCAACACCCTTTACTGAGCCATCTTACGTTGTTGTGCAGCAGTAGGTCTTTTGCCTCTTCTTTCAGGAATTCTCTCAGCAGGCGATGTTGATGAGATGAGGATGCCCTGAGGAAGTTTGAGTTTCATTGTATTCATCACTTCAGCATACTCTTCTGACAGATTGGCGCACAGGACAAACTGATGAATGATGCAGTAGTAAGCTGTGAGATCAGGGTTGTCCTCATTCAGCAGTGCCACAGCTCCTCTCTCTTCCTATCATGGCAGGGGCCCCGTCTGAGGTGATAGAGACCACTTGTTTTAGATCTATCCTCTTTCTCAGCATCTCCTTTATGGCCATGTATATGTCCTTTCCGCTTGTATGTGTCTCGAGTGGTGTCTTCAGAATTCCTTCTTCTCTGTGTGGTGAACTCTAACATTCACCAGAAGCTGGGCATTATCACTCACATCAGTAGATTCATCAACAGCTAATGCTATGCATGGATCACTCTGAATAGCTTCATTATGCTGCAATAATACATTCTCTGTTAGTATTTTATTCTTTCTTGCTGTTGTTGTACGTGACATTGGGATTTGCTTGATCTTTTCACCATCAAGTAAAGTTTCAGCAACAGCATTCATGCACTCCATCACTCCCCTGCCCAGTAAATGGCTTTTGGTGTTGACCCAAAATCAAAGCTATTTTTAGTGAACATTTGCACGTTGTTGGGCAGTGAATGCATGGGAGAGGACTCTCGTGGACCGATCGTACTGGGCTTTGAGTTAGTTTATTTTGCGTGCCCTCACCTCAGACTGCTGTGGATATGTTTGCTCAAAAGATCTGTGCTTTGTCTCGTAGTGGTGCTTCACATTGGCACTTTTTATTAGAGCCACGGTCTCTGAATATATCAGGCAGTGTGGTTTTACACTCGCTGCAGGAAGGATAAACATAATTTGTCTGTCCACTCCTCTTTGAAAGCTCAATTTTTCTGTATTGTCTTTCCTGACTTTTGCCATTCTATAATTTATCCTCTCGCTTTTGCTTCTCTCGTTGTCTTGCTCTCTGACGTCAGTCTCCTAACATGCATTGTAAACATTTGCTTTGGTTGAGTTTCGTGACGTGATTTAAATAACGCACGTGCTTGGACAACACAGAGTAGTATGGGGTGCTGTCTGGGACCTTCCCAGCTGGGCTGAGCCAGCACAGTATGTGCACATTGAGAAAAAGTTTTGCTTCATCAGTATTTCATTTAACAATTATTTATGAGATGTGTCGAGGTCCAGGTAGAACCTTCACTTGGTCCGACCAAGGTCCGCCAATTGTGCACCTCTGCTATAGGCTGTCTCATCATTAACGGCGTCAGCAAAACTTAATGATGGTATTGGAGTCGTGCTTGGCCACGCAGTTGTGGGTGAACAGGGAGTACAGGAGAGTACAAAGCATGCACCACAGGGGCCCCAGTGTTGAGGATCTGCGTGGTGGATGTGTTGTTGCCTACCCTTACCACCTGGGGCGGCCCATCAGGAATCCAGAATCCAGTTACAGAGAGAGTTGTTTAGTCCTTAGCTTAGTGATGAGCTTTGTGGGCACTATGGTGTTGAACACTGAGTTGTAGTCAATGAATGGCATTCTCACATAGGTGTTCCTTTTTTCAGGTGGGAAAGGGCAGTGTGGAGTGCGATTGAGATTGCGTTATCTGTGGATTTGCTGGATCTGAATTGTACTTTTACCCCTTTTTCTCTCCAATTTCGTGACATCAAATTGGTAGTTAGTCTTGTTCCATCGCTGCAACTCCCCTACGGACTCGGGAGAGGTGAAGGTCGAGAGCCATGCGTCCTCCGAAACACGACCCTGCCAAGCCGCACTGCTTCTTGACACTGCTCGCTTAACCTGGAAGCCAGCCGCACCAATGTGTCGGACTAAACACCGTCCAACTGACGACCGAGAGTCAGTTTGCAGGCGCCTGGCCCGCCACGAGTCGCTAGAGAGTGATTGGACAAGGAAGTCCCAGCCAAACCCTCCCCTAACCTGGACGACGCTGGGCTAATTGGGTGATGCCTCATGGTTCTCCCAGTCATGGCCGGCTGTAACACAGCCTGGGATCGAACCCGGGTCTGTAGTGACGCCTTAAGCACTGCAATGCCTTAGACCCCTGCGCCACTCGGGAGGCCTATGGCAGATTTTTTATATTTTTTAATATTAATTGGAGGATGCCAGTGACAATTGCTCTGCGCTAAACCTGACTCGGCTTATTTTGAGAAGTACTCAAGACAAATACAGTGCCTTGCGAAAGTATTCGGCCCCCTTGAACTTTGCGACCTTTTGCCACATTTCAGGCTTCAAACATAAAGGAATAAAACTGTATTTTTTTGTGAAGAATCAACAACAAGTGGGACACAATCATGAAATGGAATGACATTTATTGGATATTTCAAACTTTTTTAACAAATCAAAAACTGAAAAAATTGGGCGTGCAAAATTATTCAGCCCCCTTAAGTTAATACTTTGTAGCGCCACCTTTTGCTGCGATTACAGCTGTAAGTCGCTTGGGGTATGTCTCTATCAGTTTTGCACATCGAGAGACTGAAATTTTTTCCCATTCCTCCTTGCAAAACAGCTCAAGCTCAGTGAGGTTGGATGGAGAGCATTTGTGAACAGCAGTTTTCAGTTCTTTCCACAGATTCTCGATTGGATTCAGGTCTGGACTTTGACTTGGCCATTCTAACACCTGGATATGTTTATTTTTGAACCATTCCATTGTAGATTTTGCTTTATTGTCTTGTTGGAAGACAAATCTCCGTCCCAGTCTCAGGTCTTTTGCAGACTCCATCAGGTTTTCTTCCAGAATGGTCCTGTATTTGGCTCCATCCATCTTCCCATCAATTTGAACCATCTTCCCTGTCCCTGCTGAAGAAAAGCAGGCCCAAACCATGATGCTGCCACCACCATGTTTGACAGTGGGGATGGTGTGTTCAGCTGTGTTGCTTTTACGCCAAACATAACGCCTTGCATTGTTGCCAAAAAGTTCAATTTTGGTTTCATCTGACCAGAGCACCTTCTTCCACATGTTTGGTGTGTCTCCCAGGTGGCTTGTGGCAAACTTTAAACGACACTTTTTATGGATATCTTTAAGAAATGGCTTTCTTCTTGTCACTCTTCCATAAAGGCCAGATTTGTGCAATATACGACTGATTGTTGTCCTATGGACAGAGTCTCCCACCTCAGCTGTAGATCTCTGCAGTTCATCCAGAGTGATCATGGGCCTCTTGGCTGCATCTCTGATCAGTCTTCTCCTTGTATGAGCTGAAAGTTTAGAGGGACGGCCAGGTCTTGGTAGATTTGCAGTGGTCTGATACTCCTTCCATTTCAATATTATCGCTTGCACAGTGCTCCTTGGGATGTTTAAAGCTTGGGAAATCTTTTTGTATCCAAATCCGGCTTTAAACTTCTTCACAACAGTATCTCGGACCTGCCTGGTGTGTTCCTTGTTCTTCATGATGCTCTCTGCGCTCTTAACGGACCTCTGAGACTATCACAGTGCAGGTGCATTTATACGGAGACTTGATTACACACAGGTGGATTGTATTTATCATCATTAGTCATTTAGGTCAACATTGGATCATTCAGAGATCCTCACTGAACTTCTGGAGAGAGTTTGCTGCACTGAAAGTAAAGGGGCTGAATAATTTTGCACGCCCAATTTTTCAGTTTTTGATTTGTTAAAAAAGTTTGAAATATCCAATAAATGTCGTTCCACTTCATGATTGTGTCCCACTTGTTGTTGATTATTCACAAAAAAAATACAGTTTTATATCTTTATGTTTGAAGCCTGAAATGTGGCAAAAGGTCGCAAAGTTCTTGGGGGCTGAATACTTTCGCAAGGCACTGTATGTTGCAAATGGGGTTTTCCCACTGGATTTTAGTGACCATTGTCAGATGTGAAAATGCATACATCTAAGCCTCATCATTACTAAGAGGCAGATTTGTGGACTGAAGTCACTTGACTAGGACTCGTTTGAGTTGACACTCGACTTGATAGAAAATGACTTGACTTGGAGACTCGACTTTGAATTGAGACTGATGAATTGAAATTATCTGGCCAGGATTTGTAATGTTTTGTCACTCATTTTGTGGCAGTCTTTGTGGATTACTCTACACGTAGCCGGAGTATCGCCTTTGCAAAAACAAGTGCAACAGATTGGCTAGTGAAACGCACACTGATTGGACCGGCAAACTGTCAACTTATGTCGGGTGAGCTAGCGAAAAGATTTTTAATTTGCTGTACAGCTATAGGATCGGGTGCAGCGTTAACGTCAAATTGTGGGGAGGGGGGATTACCATAAATATTAGAGGTCGATCGATTATGATTTTTCAACGCCGATAGCGATTATTGGAGGACCAAAAAAAGCCGATGCCGATTATATTTATTTGTAATAATGACAATTACAACAATACTGAATGACCACTTTTATTTTAACTTAATATAATACATAAATAAAATCAATTTAGCCTCAACTAAATAATGAAACATATTAAATTTGGTTTAAATAATGCAAAATCAAAGTGTAGAAAGGTCATTTTGCACTATGTGCCATGTATGAAAGCGGGTGGTTCCTTTTAACATGAGTCTTCAATATTCCCAGGTAAGACGTTTTAGGTTGTTGTTATTATAGGACTTTTTCTCTCTATACCATTTGTATACCTTTGACTATTAGCTATACTGTTACACTGGCAATACTATAGTGCCTATAAGAACATCTAATAGTCAAAGGTACATCTTTCGGGATATTTTGTCAGGACAAGATGCTAGAATATGCATATAATTGACAGCTTTGGATAGAAAACACTCCAAAGTTTCCAAAACTGTAAAGATATTGTCTGTGAGTACAACAGAACTGATGTTGCAGGCGAAAGCCTGAGAAAAAAACAATCCGGAAGTGCCCCATATTTTGAAAGCGCTGCGTGCCAATGAGTCCTCATTGAGCTGTGAATGTGCTATGAACCAGCTTACGTTTTACGCATTTATGTTGAAGAATACCCGTAGGGGGCTACATTGCGCAAGTGGTCACATGACCACTTGCGCAATGCAAGTCACAGCCTTTGGTTTTCTTGCTCCACATGTTTGGCAATGGACAGAATTTTTTTTTAGTTGACTTTTGTGCATATTTATGTTTCTGTGCAATATGTATTATGCTGTATTTTAATTGGATGACATCTTTCTGTATATTATGAAATGCTATATGCAGGGCTCCCTTGTAAAAGCCACACTGGTCTTAACAGTGACTCCCTGATTTAAATAAAGTAATAGAAATTGTGAAGAGAAATTATTGGCAGGTTTCAACTCTAAGCAGGAAGTCACACTGTGTATGATAATGGCTAAATTTAAGATTGGCTTTGCTTACTGGGACATTAGTTAGTGTAATTAGCCATATGCAAAGATGCTGTGTATGCAATCCACCTGTTGCTCTTGCTGCGGGCGATTCCCTGATCCACCTCTACGCAGACAACACCATTCTGTATACTTCTGGCCCTTCCTTGGACACCGTTTTCTAACCTCCAAACGAGCTTCAATGCCATACAACACTCCTTCCGTGGCCTCCAACTGCTCTTAAACACTAGTAAAACCAAATGCATGCTTTTCAACCGTTCGCTGCCTGCACCCGCACGCCCGACTAGCATCACCACGCTGGATGGTTCCGACCTAGAATATGTGGACACCTATAACTACCTAGGTGTCTGGCTAGACTATAAACTCTCCTTCCAGACTCATATCAAACATCTCCAATCCAAAATCAAATCTAGAATCGGCTTTCTATTTCGCAACAAAGCCTCCTTCACTCACGCCGCCAAACTTACCCTAGTAAAACTGACTATCCTACCGATCCTCGACTTTGGCGATGTCATCTACAAAATGGCTTCCAATACTCTACTCAGCAAACTGGATGCAGTTTATCACAGTGCCATCCGCTTTGTTACTAAAGCACCTTGTACAACCCACCACTGCGACCTGTATGCTCTAGTCGGCTGGCCCTCGCTACATATTCGTCGCCAGGCCCACTGGCTCCAGGTCATCTACAAGTCCATGCTAGGTAAAGCTCGTAGCACCCGTAGCACGCGCTCCAGCAGGTGTATCTCACTGATCATCCCTAAAGCCAACACCTCATTTGGCCGCCTTTCCTTACAGTTCTCTGCTGCCTGTGACTGGAACGAATTGCAAAAATCGTTGAAGTTGGAGACTTTTATCTCCCTCACAAACTTTAAACATCTGCTATCTGAGCAGCTAACCGATCGCTGCTGCTGTACATAGTCCATCGGTAGATAGCCCACCCAATTTACCTACCTCATCCCCATACTGTTTTTATTTATTTACTTTTCTGCTCTTTTGCACACCAGTATCTCTACCTGCACATGTTCATCTGATCATTTATCACTCCAGTGTTAATCTGCTAAATTTTTATTATTCACTCCTATGGCCTATTTATTGCCTACCTCATGCCTTTTGCACACAATGTATATAGATTATTTTTTTCTACTATGTTATTGACTTGTTTGTTTACTCCATGTGTAACTCTTGTTGTCGGCTCACACTGCTATGCTTTATCTTGGCCAGGTCGCAGTTGCAAATGAGAACTTGTTCTCAACTAGCCTACCTGGTTAAATAAAGGTGAAAAAAAATAGAAAGTGATAAAACATCTGAAGATCTGCAGTAAAACACACGCTTTACTGTATGAGGGTGACCGTAGTTATGTTTCACAACTGTCCTAATTTAACTAACGGCTCTACTTAACCCTCCTCCAGTGGTAATCAACCATAGCCTTAGTGTGGGTTTTGTCTTTGAGTTGTGTAAATAAATTATCTACGTTTAATTCTCACCTGATGGGAGTTTAGTTACAAATGTAAAATGTCATTGTGCCTCAGGGCAGTGTTTCCCAAACCCAACATCGAGTAGGCCTACTTTCAAACATTTCACTTAGGCTATTTTATCTACCTAACACTTTGATCAATTCCAGTAGCTTAACTAATCATCAAGCCCTTGATGTGTTGAATCTGGTCAGCTAGTACTGGAATAGACCAGATAAGGGGAATAGCTGGGAGAGGTTTAGGAAACACTACCTCTGTCATATTACGGAGTCTACCCAAGAAGAAGACTATGACCCTGTCCAGAAACAACCCTCTACCTACCCCCTAGGTCTGAGAGCAGCCTAGCTTATCAAAGGGAAACATAAATTGCACCCATCCGTAACCTTCAGAAGTGCCTAAGCTCTAGGGGGTATAGGGTTGTGCCCCCATTGAATTGGTGGAGGCATGGGCTAGTATAACAATAATTTCCTTTTCAAATTAGTGAAGGGAAGTGAAGAACTGCACGCACACATTGGGAGAAAGGGGAGAGAAATGGTGCATTTGGAAAGTATTCAGAACCTTTACTCAGTAATTTGTGGAAGCACCTTTGGCAGTGATTACAGCCTCTAGCCTTCTTGGGTATGACGCTACAGGCTTGGCACACCTGTATTTGTGGAGTTTCTCCCATTTTTCTCTGCAGATCCTCTCAAGCTCTGGCAGGTTAGACGGGGAGCATTGCTGCACAGCAATTTTCAGGTCTTTCCAGAGATGTTTGATTAGGTTCAAGTCCGGGCTCTGGCTGGACAACTCAAGGACATTCAGAGACTTGTCCCGAAGCCACTCTTGTGTTGTCTTGGCTGTGTGCTTAGGGTCATTGTCCTGTTCTAAAAACCTGTTTTTGTCCTGTTAGAATGGGGCGAAGGTTCACCTTCCGAGGTCCGAACCCATCTGGAGCAGGTTTTCATCAAGGATCTCTATGTACTTTGCTCTGTTCATTTTATCCTTAATCCTGACTAATCTCCCAGTCCCTGCTTCTGAAAAACATAATCACATTCAGGCCAAAGAGTTCAATCTTGGTTTCATCAGACCAGATAATCTTGTTTCTCATGGTCTGAGTCATTCAGGTGCCTTTTGGCAAACTAAGTGGGCTGTCATGTGCCTTTTACTGAGGAGTGGCTTCCCTCTGACCACTCTACCATAAAGGCCTGATTGGTGGAGTGCTGCAGAGATGGTTGTCCTTCAGGAAGGTTCTCCCATCTCCGCAGAGGAACTCTGAAGCTCTGGCAGAGTGACCATCGGGTTCTTGGTCACCTCCCAGACCACGGCCCTTCTCCCCTGATTGCTCAGTTTGGCCGGGCAACCAGCTCTCGGAAGACTCTTGGTGGTTCCAAACTTGTTCCATTTTTAAGAATTATGGAGGCCACTGTATTATTCAAATCAAATGTTATTTGTCACATGCGCCGAATACAACCGCTGAAGACCTTACAGTGAAATGGTTACTTGCAAGCCCTTAACACTTATTTCTATTAAAACGGCATGGTTAGTTAAGTAAAAAATGGATCAATAAAAGTATCAAATAATTAGAGCAGCAGTAAAATAACAATAGCGAGGCTATATACAGGGGGTACCAGTGCGGGGGGCACTGGTTTGTCAAGGTAATTGAGTTAATATGTACATGTAGGTTGAGTTAAAGTGATTATGCATATTTAATAAACAAGAGTAGCAGTAGCTTAAGAGAGTGCAGGGGGGGCAATGCAAATAGTCTGGGTAGCCATTTGATTAGCTGTTCAGGAGTCTTATGGCTTGGGGTAGAAGTTGTTAAGAAGCCCTTTGGACCTAGACTTGGTGCTCTGGTACCGCCTGCCGTACGGTAGCAGAGAGAACAGTCTATGACTAGGGTGGCTGATGTCTGACAATGTTTAGGGCCTTCCTCTCACACCGCCTGGTATAGGGGTCCTGGATGGCAGGAAGCTTGGCCCCAGTGATGTCCTGGGCCGTCTGCACTACCCTCTGTAGTGCATTGCGGTCAGAGGCCAAGCAGTTGCCATACCAGGCAGTGATGCAACCAGTCAGGATTATCTCAATGGTGCAGCTGTAGAACCTTTTTGAGGATCTGAGGACCCATGCCAAGTCTTTTCAGTCTCCTGAGAAGGAAGAGGTTTTGTCATGCCCTCTTCACGACTGTCTTGGTGTGATTGGACCATGATAGTTTGTTGATGTGGACACCAAGGAACTTAAAGCTCTCAACCTGCTCCACTACAGCCCTGTTAATGAGCATGGGGGCGTGCTCGGTTTTCCTTTTCCTGTAGTCCACATGCATCTCTTTTGTCTTGATCACGTTGAGGGAGAGGTTGTTGTCCTGGCATCAGACGGCCAGGTCTCTGACCTTCCTAAAAAGCTGTCTCATCATTGTCGGTGATCAAGCCTACCACTGTTGTCATCTGCAAACATGATGTTGGAGTTGTGCATGGCCATGCAGTCATGGGTGAACAGGGAGTAGAGGAAGTGACTGAGCACACAACTCTGAGGGGCCCCCGTGTTAAGGATCTGCGTGGAGGATGTGTTGTTACCTACTCTTACCACCTGGGGGCGGCCCATCAGGATCTAGTTGCAGAGGGAGGTGTTTAGTCCCAGTGTCCTTAGCTTAGTGATGAGCTTTGAGGGCACAATGGTGTTGAACGCTGCTGTTCATTGACTACAGCTCAGGTGGGAAAGGGCAGTGAGGAGTGCAATAGAGATTGCATCATCTGTTGGGGCGGTATGCAAATTGGAGTGGGTCTAGGGTTTCTGGGATAATGGTGTAAAAATCACATTTATTTATAAAGCCCTTCTTACATCAGCTGAAATCTCAAAGTGCTGTACAGAAACCCAGCCTAAAACTCCAAACAGCAAGCAATGCAGGTGTAGAAGCATGGTGGCTAGGAAAAACTCCCTAGAAAGGCCAGAAACCTAGAGAGGAACCAGGCTATAACGGAACATGGCCAAGATGATCAAATGTACATAGATGACCAGCAGATTCAAATAATAATGATCACAGTGGTTGTTGAGGGTGCATCAGATCAGCATCGAGCGTGCAAAATGTCAGTTTGCTTTTCATAGCCGATCATTCAGAGTATCTCTAGCCCTCCTGCTGTCTCTAGAGAGTTGAAAACAGCAGGTCTGGTACAGGTAGCACGTTTGGTGAACAGGTCAGGGTTCCATAGCCGCAGGCAGAACAGTTGAAACTGAAGCAGCAGCACTGCCAGGTGGACTGGGGACAGCAAGGAGTCATCAGGCCAGGTTGTCCTGAGGCATGGTCCTAGGGCTCAGGTCCTCTGAGAGAGAGAGAGAGAATTAGAGAGCATACTTAAATTCACACAGGACACCGGATAAGACCGGAGAAATAATCCAGATATAACAGACTGACCCTAGCCCCCCGACACAAACTACTGCAGCATAAATACTGGAGGCTGAGACAGGAGGGGTCGAGAGACACTGGCCCCGTTCGACGATTCCCCCGGACAGGGCCAAACAGGCAGGATATAACCCCACCAACTTTGCCAAAGCACAGCCCCCACACCACTAGGGTGATATCTTCAACCACCAACTAACCATCCTGAGACAAGGCCGAGTATAGCCCACAAAGATCTCCGCCACGGCACAACCCAAGGGGGGCGCCAACCCAGACAGGAAGATCACGTGAGTGACTCAACCCACTCAACGGCATGGAAGAGCACCAGTAAGCCAGTGACTCAACCCCTGTAATAGGGTTAGAGGCAGAGAATCCCAGTGGAGAGCGGGGAATCGGCCAGGCAGACACACCAAGGGCGGTTCATTGCTCCAGTGCTTTTCCGTTCACCTTCACACTCCTGGGCCAGACTACACTCAATCATAGGACCTACTGAAGAGATGAGTCTTCAATAAAGACTTAAAGGTTGAGACCGAGTCTGCGTCTCTCACATGGGTAGGCAGACCATGCCATAGAAATTGAGCTCTTTTGGAGAAAGCCCTGCCTCCAGCTGTTTGCTTAGAAATTCTAGGGACAGTTAGGAGGCCTGCGTCTTGTGACCGTAGCGTACGTGTAGGTAGGGGGATATAGAGGGATATACACTGCTCAAAAAAATAAAGGGAACACTTAAACAACACAATGTAACTCCAAGTCAATCACACTTCTGTGAAATCAAACTGTCCACTTAGGAAGCAACACTGATTGACAATAAATTTCACACGCTGTTGTGCAAATGGTATAGACAACAGGTGGAAATTATAGGCATTTAGCAAGACACCCCCAATAAAGGAGTGGTTCTGCAGGTGGGGACCACAGACCACTTCTCAGTTCCTATGCTTCCTGGCTGATGTTTTGGTCACTTTTGAATGCTGGCGGTGCTTTCACTCTAGTGGTAGCATGAGACGGAGTCTACAACCCACACAAGTGGCTCAGGTAGTGCAGCTCATCCAGGATGGCACATCAATGCGATCAGGTCAGAAACAGACTCCATGAGGGTGATATGAGGGCCCGACGTCCACAGGTGGGGGTTGTGCTTACAGCCCAACACCGTGCAGGACGTTTGGCATTTGCCAGAGAACACCAAGATTGGCAAATTCGCCACTGGTGCCCTGTGCTCTTCACAGATGAAAGCAGGTTCACACTGAGCACGTGACAGACGTGACAGTCTGGCGACGCCGTGGAGAACGTTCTGCTGCCTGCAACATCCTCCAGCATGACTGGTTTGGCGGTGGGTCAGTCATGGTGTGGGATGGCATTTCTTTGGGGGGCCGCACAGCCCTCCATGTGCTCGCCAGAGGTAGCCTGACTGCCATTAGGTACCGAGATGAGATCATCAGACCCCTTGTGAGACCATATGCTGGTGCGGTTGGCCCTGGGTTCCTCCTAATGCAAGACAATGCTAGACCTCATGTGGCTGGAGTGTGTTAGCAGTTCCTGCAAGAGGAAGGCATTGATGTTATGGACTGGCCCGCCCGTTCCCCAGACCTGAATCCAATTGAGCACATCTGGGACATCATGTCTCGCTCCATCCACCAACGCCACGTTGCACCACAGACTGTCCAGGAGTTGGCGGATGCTTTAGTCCAGGTCTGGGAGGAGATCCCTCAGGAGACCATCCCCCACCTCATCAGGAGCATGCCCAGGCGTTGTAGGAAGGTCGTACAGGCACATGGAAGCCACACACACTACCGAGCCTCATTTTGACTTGTTTTAAGGACATTACATCAAAGTTGGATCAGCCTGTAGTGTGGTTTTCCACTTTAATTTAGAGTGTGACTCCAAATCCAGACCTCCATGGGTTGATACATTTGATTTCCATTGATAATTTGTGTGATTTTGTTGTCCGCACATTCAACTATGTAAAGAAAAAAGTATTTAATAAGAATATTTAATTCATTCAGATCTAGGATGTGTTATTTTAATGTTCCCTTTATTTTATTTTTTTATTTTTTTGAGCAGTGTATATGGCATGACCAAATAGGAAAGATAGGTAGGAGCATGCCCATGTAATGCTTTGTAGGTTAGCAGTAAAATCTTGAAATCAGCCCTTGCCTTAACAGGAAGCCAGTTTAGAGAGGCTAGCACTGGAATAATATGATCACATTTTTTGGTTCTAGTCAAGATTCTAGCAGCCGTGTTTAACACTAACTTGTGTTTATTTAGTGCTTAATCCGGGTAGCCGGAAAGTAGAGCATTGCAGTAGTCCAACCTAGAAGTGACGATCTGCATTTTTGGACAAAGTTTCTGATTTTTGCAATGTTACGTAGATGCAAAAAAGCTGTTCTTGAAACAGTCTTGATATGTTCGTCAAAAGAGTTTAGGGTCCAGAGTAACGCCGAGGTCCTTCAGTTTTATTTGAGACGACTGTACAACCATCAAGATGAATTGGTGTTGATATGAGCCATGACCAGCCTGTCAAGGCACTTCACGTCTACAAATGTGAGTGCTACGGGTCGGTAGTTTAGGCAGATTAACTTTGTGTCCATGGGCACAGGGACTATGGTGGTCTGCTTCAAACATGTTGGTATTAGACTGTCAGCGACAGGTTGAAAATGTCAATGAAGACATTGGCCAGTTGGTCCGCGAATGCTCCAAGTACACATCCTGGTAATCCATCTGGCCCTGCAACTTGGTGAATGTTGACCAGTTTTAAAGGTCTTACTCACATAGTCGTCCGGAACAGCTCATGCTCTCATGCGTGTTACTTTCCTCGAAGCGAGCATTTAGGTAATTTAGCTCGTCTGGTAAGCTTGTGTCACTGGGCAGCTCGCGGCTGTGTTTCCATTTGTAGTCTGTAATAGTTTGCAAGCCCTGCCGACGAGCGTCGGAGCCGGTGTAGTACGATTCAATCTTAGTCATGTATTGACGCTTTGCCTGTTTGATGGTTCGTAGGAGGTCATAGCGGGATTTCTTATAAACTTCCCAGATTAGAGTCCTGCTCCTTGAAAGTGGCAGCTCTACCATTTAGCTCAGTGCGGATGTTGCCTGTAAATCCATGGCTTCTTGTTGGGTTATGTACGTACGGTCACTGTGGGGACGACGTCATCGATGCACTTATTGATGAAGCCAATGACTGATGTGGTGTACTCCTCAATGCCATCGAAAAAATCCCGGAACAGATTCCAGTCTGTGCTAGCAAAACAGACCTTTAGCTTAGCATCTGCTTCATCTGACCACTTTCTTATTGACTGAGTCACAGTGCTTCCTGCTTTAGATTTTGCTTGTAAGCCGGAATCAGGAGCATAGAATTATGGTCAGATTTGCCAAATGGAGGGCGAGGGAGAGCTTTGTGTGTGGATTAAAGGTGGTCTACAGTTTTCTTTTTCCTCTGGTTGCACATTTAACATGCTGGGAGAAATTAGATAAAACAGATTTGAGTTTGCCTGCATTAAAATTCCCCAGCCACTAGGACTTACGCCTCGATGAGTGTTTTCCTGTTTGCTTATGGTGGTGTACAGCTCATTTAGTGCGGTTCTTGTCCCAGCATCGGTTTGTTGTGGTAAATGGACAGCTACAAAGAATATAGATGAAAAACGTTTGGTAAATAGTGTGGTCTACAGCTTATCATAAGATACTCTACTTTGCGCGATCAAAACCTTGAGACTTCCTTAGAATTTGTCTACCAGCTGTTTACAAATCCACACAGACGGCCACCCCTTGTCTTTCCAGGGGCAGCTGTTCTATCCTGCTGAAAAAGCGTAAAACCCGGCAGCTGTATGTTATTCATGTCGTCGTTCAGCTACGAGTCGGTGAAACAGTTTTTAATGTCCCGTTGGTAGGATATACGTGATCGTAGTTTGTCTATTTTATTATCCAATGATTGTATGTTGGCTAATAGGAATGGAGGTAAAGGCAGATTACCCAGTCGCCGTCGGATCATTACAAGGCACCCAGACCTGCTTCCCCGATATATCTTTCTCCTGCGAATGACGGGGATAAGGGCCTTGTCGGGCGTCTGAAGTAAATCCTTCACGTCCAACTGGTTAGCCCCTGTAGGGTATGTGGGACGCTAGCATCCCACCTGGCCAACTTCCAGTGAGATTGCAGAGCGCCAAATACAAATGCAGAAATACTCATTATAAAAAATCTGAAAAGATACAACTATTTTACATGAACTTCTTTTGAATCCAACCACGGTGTCAGATTTCAAAAATGCTTTACGGCGAAAGCATACCTTACAATTATTTGAGAACATAGCCCAGAAGACAACCATTACAAACAGTAACCAGCCAAGTAGAAAAGTTACAGAAGTCAGAAGTAGAGAAAATTAAATCACTTACCTTTGATCTTCATATGGTTGCACTCAGAAGACATTCATTTATTCAATAAATGTTCCTTTTGTTTGATAAAGTCTCTGTTTTGTTCCCGTTTTCTAAAGTAATCCACAGGCTCAAACGCAGTCAAAACAGGAAGACGACAAATCCAAATTGTATCCGTAAAGTTCATAGAAACATGTCAAACGATGTTTATATTCAATCCTCAGGTTGTTTTTAGCCTAAATAATCGATAATATTTCAATCGGACAATAACGTCGTCAATATAAAAGGTAAACAAGAAAGGCACTCTCTCGGTCGCGTGCATGAAAAAGCTCTGACACGGCAGGGTGCACGCATTCAGACTGCTCTTACTCGCTCATTTTTCAGAATTCAAGCCTGAAACAATTTCTAAAGACTATTGACATCTAGTGAAAGGCATAGGAACTGCAATTTGAGTCCTAAGTCAATGGATACTGTAATGGTATTGAATAGAAAACTACA
Source organism: Oncorhynchus clarkii lewisi (assembly GCF_045791955.1). Lineage (NCBI taxonomy): Eukaryota > Metazoa > Chordata > Actinopteri > Salmoniformes > Salmonidae > Oncorhynchus > Oncorhynchus clarkii. The sequence goes on along the minus strand of NC_092148.1, from coordinate 16,284,951 downwards.
ATAACAAAAAATCCTACTTCCTGAATGGATTTTTCTCAGGTTTTCGCCTGCCAAATCAGTTCTGTTATACTCACAGACACTATTTTAACAGTTTTGGAAACGTTAGTGTTTTCTATCCAAATATACTAATTATATGCATATCCTATCTTCTGGGCCTGAGTAGAAGGCAGTTTAATTTGGGCATGCTTCTCATCCAAAATTCCAAATGCTGCCCCCTACCCTAGAGAAGGGTAACTAACTTCTTATCCGGTGAAATTGCAGAGCGCGAAATTCAAACTCCAGAATTATAAATATTTAACTTTCATAAAATCACAATTATAATACATTAAAATACGCTGTGTCAGATTTCAAAAAAGGCTTTACGGCAAAAGCACACCATGAGATTATTTGAGGACAGCGGTCCCCGCATACAAAAGCATGAAAAACATATTTCAACCAGGCAGGTGCGCCACGAAAGTCAGAAATAGCGATATAATAAATGCCTTACCTTTGATCTTCTTCTGTTGGCACTCCAAAAGGTCCCAGATACATCACAAATGGTCCTTTTGTTCGATAATGTCCTTCTTTATATCCATAAAAACTCAGTTTAGCTGGTGCGCTTCAGTCAATAATCCACTCAGTTTGCCTCCTTCAAAATGCATACAAAATGAATCCCAAACGTTACTAATAAACTTTTCCAAACAAGTCAAACAACGTTTATAATCAAACATTAGGTACCCTAATACATACATAAACAACATTTAAGACAGAGAATTGTTATAGTCTTTACTGGAGAAAAATACCAAAGAATGCCACGCGTTTGGAAACACTACTGCCAAAATGGGAGCCACCTAGAAAAACTACAATTTCTGGCTAATTTTTCCAAAACCCAGCATTAAACTCTTTCTAAAGACTGCAGTTCCTAGGGCTTCCACTAGATGTCAACAATCTGGGAGGATTTTGCCTTGTAATAAAAGTGACCGCCATTGAAAACAGTGGTAGGCTGAACATTTATTTGGGGGATGGTTTGTCCTCAGGGTTTCACCTGACATATCAGTTCTGTTATACTCACAGACATAATTTTAACCGTTTTAGGTACTTTAGAGTGTTTTCTATCCAATTATATGCATAACCTAGCTTCTGGGCCTGAGTAACAGGCAGTTTACTTTGGACACGCGTTTCATCCGGATGTGAAAATACTGCCCCCTACCCAAGAGAGGTTAAAGAAAAACTCTTCTTCCAGTATGGGTTGAGTAATCGCTGTCCTGATATCTGGGAACTATTTTTGTTCATTAGAGATAGTGGCAGAAACATTTTGTACAAAATAAGTTACAAATAACGCTAAAGAAACCACACAGTAGTACAATTTGGTTAGGGGACCGTAAAACGTCAGCCATTCTTCAATTATTTTCTTGGGGCCCTTCAATGCTGTGCCTCGATACAATCCTGTCTTGGAGCCCTATGGACAATTCCTTTGACCTCATGGCTTGGTTTTGCTCTGACATGCACTGTCAACTGTAGGACCTAATATTGACAGGTGTGTGCCTTACCAAATCATGTCCAATTAATAGAATTTACCACAGGTGCACTCCAAGTTGTAGAAACATCTCAAGGATATTCAATGGAAACAGGATGCACCTGAGCTCAATTTTGAGTCTCATAGGAAAGGGTCTGAATAGTTCTGTAAATAGGGTATTTCTGTTTATTTTTTTATACATTTAAAAAATGACAACCTGTTTTTGTTTTGTCATTATGGGGTATTGTGTGTAGATTTAAGGGGGGGTGGGGTGATTTAATCCATTATAGAATAAGGCTGTAACGTAACAAAATGTGGAAACTGAGAAGAGGTCTGAATACTTTCCGAATGCAACTGTAGCTTTTGGGTTGTTTCTGGACATTGCCATCTTACTACTGCTCTTAGCTGGTAGATCTCTCTAGTAAAGACTATGACGGTGTAGCCTAATACCCCTTTCTCTACCGTGCCAACCAAGATTGTACTTTGCTGGCTTAGATATTTTCTTTTCACATTGTTGGAACTGTGCTGGAAAGGACAACTATGGTGGATGCATAATCAGGCCGGCAAAGTACAGCTTGGGTACAGGGCTCCACAAATGCTTCTAAATTGACTACCCTACCTCCAACAAGGAAAAGGTTTGCAAACTGTGGAAAAATAAACAGTGCCTATACTGAGCCAGAGGAGTTTGTGAATTTGAAATCCTTTTGTATTTCGACTCATGAACCTCTGCAAGCTCTGTTCCAATGACATTGGCCCATTCAGAAATGGTTAAATGTAATGACGTCCTGATTTGGTGTTACTTTCTATCAACATAAAAAAGTTTGAAGACCAATTTTGATGACCTTTTCTGTTTCATTTTCTAGCTTCATGGGTAAATGTAGCCTTACCCACATCAACCTGGACCCCATACACACATGCTAAAGCAGGTGGTGAGTATTTGGTCCAATTGTTTTGCATGCAGAGACAAACGTGACAAGAAATGTAGCCTAACGAATGTAGACATTTGCCTTAATCTTGATATGGTGTACTCTCCTTATACAGCTAACATTTGATCACCAATACCCACTTCTACCAAGGTATTTTAATGAACTGTATGTGGTATCAGTGTGTGCAATATTCAATATCTTTCATGTATATGTATTCTCTTTCAGGATTGGGTTTTGGAAAACAGTGTTCCCAGGTCACCTGTGGAGGTCGAGCATGGCTCAAGGATTTAACACTTGTTTTCGGAACCTTCCGCCATTGTCGTCGGATTCAAGGACTTTGAATGTGCCTTTGGAATCTGAAGATAGTTTGGCGCACCACCTTGAAAGTCTCATTGAACATAATGACCTTTCCAACACCGTGGTTTCACCGGAAAACATTTCCTCAGACTTGAACTTGAGTTCAAACTTTTTCTCAAATTCCAATACTAGTTCTGATTTTGTACAACAGAAATACTATGATGACGTCGTTTGGCAAGATGAGGGTCAACCAGTACATCATGAAGGTCAGTTTAACCACACAAGCAACAGCCTATTTGCCTCAGCTAGAGCAGCCAGTTCAAGTAATTGCCTCTCAACTTCAGGTGCAAACCTAAACCCCCATGATCTTAAACAAGAATGTGACTTATTGAACCTTTCCATTCCAGAGGACTACTCAGATGTTAGTAGCTGCTCAGAGTCCAATGTTGACAGGAAAGGGCCTTCTTGTGAAATGTTAAAACATGGTTCAAATGATTCTCCACTGGTTGCAGATGACCAGAAGGAAAATGAATGTGCATGGAAGAGCCCAAAGACCACCACAGGTTCCCCAGAAAGCATGTCTACAACAGAGAGTGAGGTAGAGGAGGATCAAGATGAACCACCAGAGAAGGAAAAGGAGACATTCATGATGCAAGAGAATAAATACTCGGAGACCTCCGGTGCTCCAGAAAGCCTATCTGTTTCAGAGGACGAGGGAGAAAAGGATCATCTGGATGGAGAAGCACATGAGAAAGATGAGACTTGCATGGAGCAAGATGATCAACACACAGACTCTCCCTCAGGTGGCGAAAAAAGTTTGACTGCCTCAGTGAATGAGAGAAAAGAGGAACTGGATGATGAAGCACAGAATGCGGAAGAGGAATGCATGGAGGAAGAGGATCGGTACTCAAATGTCAGTAGCCTAGAGGGCCAAAATGAAGGAACCATTGTAAGCGAGAGCTTTAAAGAGGAAGAGCATTCATTATCCCAAGGAACTATGGACTCGCAGGGTATCGATGCATCCAATGCTCAAGATTCTGCTCACAAGCTGAATGATAATACCTGTGCCTTTGAATATCAGGATCCAGTAAAGGATAATGACTCTTTAAAGGTTGCTGGTCAAGAAAATGGCAAAAGTTCCTCTGTCATTTGTGGATTAGGCCTTGGGGGTAGCAATCAAACGTTTGAGTCTTGTTTGGAATTCCCTGAAAATCAATCGCTGAAAACTAGATTTCAGGAGATCGTTGGTAGTGGCACTCAAAGTACAAACTCAACCTATGAGGAAAGTGCAAGTGATTCCATTCGTGGAAGTGGAGGGAAAGAGGATCACAGTAGCTTTGATTTTTTGGAGCGTTGTTTAGGTCTGAACAACTTTGGAATTGAACAGAAGTCCTGTATTGAAAATGAGTGGCTAAGACCTATCGATGAGTCAAATGTATCATCTTGTTTGGACGAGGACCAGGCATCCCAACAGAACCTAATGCGCCATATCAAGCCACCAGACCTTGTGAGAGCTGGTCTTGAAAACACAAGAAAGACATTTCATAAAGTATACACAGCAGATGATGAGCAAGAACCCCCAGTGCTAAGTGAATGCTACGGTGAACCATTGTCAAGAGAAGATTGTATGAGTGACACTGAGGGTAATCAGGAAAGGGGGGAGACCGGGTCTATTGATTCAACTGAGTTGAACCAGGAGGGAGGAGATTCAACTATTGATAACATTGAAGACGAGAGGGATTTTGAGGACCAAGCAGCTCAGTTGAAATCCTCACTGCATATGAGGAAATGCATGCACCCTATTGTACTGCTCAGGAACTCTGAACTAAAAAATGACACAGGTGGGGCTTATCAGTGTGCAGCATGCCAACAGGCTACACAAAGTATAGACCATCTAATTGAGCACCACCATTGTAACCACTCTGAGAACAAATTCAATTTCTGTCAGACCTGTGGTACTTACTTGACATGTGATTCACTAGCCAAGAAACATCAGTGTGGTATTATTGATGAAAATGCACAACTCTCTTCTAATATGAAACCCCAGAAGAGAAAATCAACCGGGCATGCTTTTCACAAATGTAGATACTGCACACATACATTTTACAGACTCTGTGATTACAACAAGCATGTGCAGAGGCACTCGGGTAGAACTGAACATAAGTGTCATAGGTGTGGCTGTAACTTTTCACAATGTCGTAGTCTGAACAGACATTTACGTGAAAATAAATGCCGGCGTCGAAATTCACAAGTTCCTGTTAAACAAATTCAAACAACCCCACGTCTCAGCATTTACAAAAAGGGAACTGTCCTCCCACCAGACAGCCCCTATGCCAATCTTCCAGATTGTTTTGTGAAACTAGTGGACATTTGCAAGGAGCATGTTTGTCGTCTTTGTGGGAAAAGCTTTGCAAGCAGTGCAAAACTCTACAAGCATGGATACAATGTACACCATACAAAAACCAGGTCATATAAGGTTCGGCCTAAGTGTCAGAACACATACAGGTCATATAAGTGTCAGAAATGCCTGATGACATTCAATTATTCAAGCAATTTTAGCAGGCACAAGAAAAGATGCAAAGGAGCTGAGATGAATGAGAAATTCAAGTGCCCTCTTTGCCCACGCCTTTTCAAATATTCCTACAACCGGTCCCGCCATTTGCGTGAGCAGTGCATTAAAGACTTTACACAGGGAATCTCAGGGAAAGTTGACATGAAATTTCGATGCCCCTTCTGCACCACCACCTTTACTAATGCTTCTAACCGACATAGACACATAAGACTGGTGTGCCTCAAGGAATATATACACAATGAGACTTCAAGGACCAAAGCTGAACGCCAGGAAAACATGGCCCAGAAAGAAACACAAAAGCCGCCACTGAAAACAGCACTGAATCAAAATGAGCCGGGTCTCAAATGCAACTACTGTCCGGCCGTTTTTGCTCATTCTTCTGGAAAGTACAGACACATGAGGAAACATAAGTTGTTTGAAAACACTGGAAAGAAGATCAAGTTCAGGTATTCAAACATAATTCCAATTTCTAACAAGTCCAAGGCTAGTATTGTGGAGCCCAAAGACGGTCCACTCTCCAGTGAAGCCAGCAGCCAGCCCTTTTCCTGTCTCTTCTGTGGAAAATGGTTCAACACTTCATATTCCCTGAAGAAACACATCTGTAGTATGCACATGGGTGACAAACCATATCGCTGCCTGGAATGTGGAAAACGTTTTGGGAAAGAGATCCATCTTGTTGCTCACAAAAAAGTGCACCAGCGAAGGATACAGTGTACTGTTTGCAAGAAGATACTTCCTACCATTGGGGACTTGATTCAACACAGGCAATCTCACATCAAAAAGGGCATGCTTCAGTGCCCAGACTGCCCATCGCAGTTCCAGTACCCAGTGTATCTTCTTCGACATATGGCATCACATCACAAACTTCAGCAAGAGCAGCCACTCAAAGAGAAAAAACAGAGGCACCCCTCAAAACTTGAGCCGCTTGGGTCCTTGCCACCAGTCAAAGAGCAGGAAGAGGGAGAAAAGTTGGGGTGCCCCATATGCCCAGAGGTCTTTCACAGTGGCACAGAACTGAGTAGTCACTGCCTAAACCATGTATCGGAGTCCTCTTCAAGTCAGTGTCCGTTTTGTAAACGCCTCTTCTCTTCCCGCACATCTTTGGTGCGTCATATACGCATTCATACAGGGGAGAAACCATTTTCTTGTCAGAGTTGTGGAGAATCTTTTCGTCGAAAAGAATATCTCCAGTTGCACCAAGAAAAGTGTACAGGTCCACAAAGCAAACAAGAACTGCCCACTATCAAAGAAAGTGAAGATGTCTCATCAAAATCTTTGGTGACAAGAATAAGGAAAGTATACAAATGTTCATACTGTCCCCGGGAATTTGAAAAATTGCCCCGTTTATTATTGCACCACAATGGCCACATGCAAAATACAGTAACCCCCTGTCCAAAATGTGGTAAATGTTACAGACAAAGGCGGAAGTTACATGAAAGACTTTGCAATGGCTCAAACATAAAATCTATAGAGCCAGTGAGCACTGTCTGGCATCCTTGTAGGAATTGTGGGAGGAAGTTTTCAAGAGATTATAATCGAGATGTCCATGAGAGGATTTGCAACTCTGTAAAGCCCTTGCAAAAAAACACCAGCAATTCTGGCAACTCAAACATGCATCCTTGCAGGAATTGTGGAAAGTACTTTACAAGGAGTGATAATCGGAATTTCCATGAGAAGACTTGCAACTCTGCCAAGCCCTTGCAAAAAAACACCATAGAAATTAGGACCAGTAGCAGGGACAAGTTGCAGCACAAATGCCCCCACTGTCCAAGCAAGTTCAAGTACAGAAGTTTTCTCCTGAGACATATTGGGTCACACACTGGAGAAAAATCATATCCATGCATGCACTGTGGTCACAGCTATGGAATCCAATCACGATGCTTACAGCATGAAGCTTTCTGTGATGGTGTTAATAGACAAAAGCCACCAAGCGCCAGCCTTGGTGAATATAAGTGCAATATCTGCACAAAAATCTTCATGAAATCCCGAAACTTAAGGCGGCACATCCTAACGCACACAGAGGTAAAGCCATATCGCTGTAAGGCCTGTGACAGCTGTTTCTCCAGACATGATCATCTAAAACTGCACCAGAGTCGCTGCAAAGGGAAAAGACAACGTTTAGAAGTTCGCATTGCCAAAATTAGTCTGGCAGATGTTGGAATGGGCTGGCAAAATAACCTGAACATTACCGATTCAGGAAAGCAACAAGGGTTTGACTGCAGCATATGTTCAAAGATCTTCCCCTCTCACAGCATTATGTCCCGACATATTGCCATGTCACATGCTATAAGAACCGTCAGTTCATTTACTCATGAAAAATCACTTAAGAGACATATAAACATTGGTGCATGTCAAAGATTTTACGCAAAATCAAAGCTTTCAGAAAAGCTAAATGTTACAAGCCCACCATCTAGAGAGACAAACCGACTTCTACAGAGGATCCAGCTGCAATATAAAGACAAACGCAAATTCAAATGTACCTTTTGCCCTCGCCTTTTCAAAAGTGGTGAGCAATTGAGGGTTCACACCCGCTTGCATACAGGGGAGAAACCTTTTGGATGTTCTAATTGTGGTGAAAGATTTATCCGTAGGGACTACCTGCAGCGCCATTTGAACAGGTGCAAAGGGGAATCTCTTGACAGAGTGCTTTGTGACAGATGTGGCAATGTATTTTCGCAAGACGAACTCGAGAACCATCAACTGACATGTGTTGTCAAGTGTAAATCACCTGCCCGTAGTCGAACTGAGTCCACTGCTGGCAGTCCACCAAAAGGGTTCTCCTGTGCTAATTGCAGTGCCCGCTTCCTGCTGTTCTCACAGCTCCAGCAACACTTTCTCAACACGCATAGAGACACTCCAACAAATCAGGCTTCACCTCTACAGGAGCAGTTGTCTAGCATGGTGAACATAAAAGAGGAGCCTATGGATGAAGGATATGGTGACACTCGGCAGAATAGTGATAACAATCTCATGCTTGATCAAGACAGTGATCCAAACGATATGAACAAACCCATTAAATGTCCACAGTGCAACTTGCACTTTGGAAATAAGGGTGGATTTTCCAGACACATGCGTACACATTTAGGAGAGTACCCATTCAACTGCAAGAAATGCAATAAAGGCTTTTGGAACAAAAACTTATGTCGGAAACATGTAAGGAAATGTAGACTTGTAAAGGTCACGAAGGAAGAAGTTAACACGGACTCTGTAATTACTTCAGAGCTGGATCCTACTCTTAAAGAGACTGTTCTAGTCTTCAACCAAGGTTACAAAACAACAGGCACTGGGGTTTTGCAGACTAATTTCTCCTGCAAAGATGACTTGAAGGATTTAACACTGCAGAATTCCTCTGGAAATCAAGGCAAAGGAAGATCTTCCCATGATAGAAGACATAGTGGTCAACAAGTCCCAGGCAACAAGTACCAGTGCTCAGAGTGCGATAGAAGTTTCACAGATGGGCTTCTGCTCATCAGCCATTTAGAGGACCATGGGCGTGAGGAGCTAGAAAGAAAAAAGAAATTCTGCCAGCCTTGTGGTAAGACGTTTGCTAATCCTTCAGACCTAGCAAGGCATATGAGAGGCCACTGGAATGAGAAGATATTTTCTTGCCCACAATGTCCACAGACTTTTCCCTGTCCTTCTGACCTTGACATCCATAGAACTTGTCATGACTCAAATAGACCATTTGTCTGCAAAGAGTGTCAACAAAGGTTTTGGACTAGTCAATCTTTAGAAAACCATCAAAGCCAAGCTCATTCAAAAGAACTAATTCATACATGCCATGTCTGTAACAAGAACTATTCAATCAGAAGTTCACTTGTTAAACATATTAGGATGAAGCATCAAACCCAGAAGAACATGGATGTTGTTATCCACGTGAAGGAAAAGGAGACTGCAGTGCAAGAGAAATTTGACATGGACGTTGATGTGGATGGAGGAAGTAATGCAAGTAATGATGAAGATGAAAATGATGCTAATGAGGACTCTGACTCTGCAGACTACTTCCCCTGCCATGTCTGTGGGAAAACGTTCACCACATCAGAAAGCCTTGAGGATCACCAACGCTGTCACCTCGGTGAAAAACCTCATGAGTGTGCAGAATGTGGCAAATGTTTTTTCCAGGCAGGGCAACTGCAACAGCACCTTCGGAGCCACAAGTCTGAGTATCAGTGTCAAATATGTGGCAGAGGCTTTGTCTCACTCTTTGCCTTACGCAAACACAAGCATACTCATGGAAAGAGCCGTCAACACCGTTGCTCCAAGTGCCCGCTCAGCTTCACAGGGCCCTCGCAGCTGGCAGAGCACATGGGCACCCACCGCGATGACAATTTCCCTTGTGATATATGTGATCGCACATTCTCCTGCAAGATGAGTCGGGCAGAGCACCGGAAAATCCACACTGAGACAGAGGATGTTCCACCAGAGAGGACTGCATCCCCCTCTCCTACTGCCTCTTCCTCTACAATGAAACACCTTCAATATCGTTGTGGGGTTTGTAATGAACGTTTCAAAGAACCAGAACAACTTTCTGAGCATGGGTGCATGGCTGCCAGAGAGCGACCTTATTCATGCCATGAATGTAATAAGCATTTCTTGCAAGCGTCTCACTTAAATAAGCATGAGCTCAGTCACTACCAAATACCACAATCATACGTGTATCGGTGCAATCAATGCCACATGAGTTTCAACTACCGTCACAATTTTGTCAGTCATTTAAATAAACACGGTGACGATGAGGCTGCAGCAGACGCTCTGAAAGGAGGCTCAGTGACAAATGCTTGGGAAACTGTTTCAGAGAAGAGAACAATTTACAAATGCCCAATTTGCCCTCACAGGTTTGCTCATGCTATAGAATTGGCAAGTCACCTTTCAATACACTCAGAGAACACGTTTGCTTGCAGTGTTTGCAAGTTGACATTTCCCAACAAAAGCAAGCTTGCTGAACATGAGCGGAGCCATCTGACTGCTGCAACACAATACGAGTGCACTGAGTGTGGTCAGAGCTTCTTGGGCAGTGATTTCCCCCAGCACCACTGTGCACGTCGGCAACATGCTGTTATAGACCATGAACGCCCACATCTGTCTAATAGACAGTCAATGGAGGAGGAGCTGGATGTTGGGGAGGACTTCTTTAATTGTACTGTCTGCTTAATGCGATTCTCTTCTCGCGGTAGTCTCCAGCAGCATCTAAACAAAGAGCATCACAATGAACGGCCATTCAAGTGCCAGTCTTGTGGAAAGACCTTTGCTCTGAAGAGATATCTCAGAGACCATGAGCGAAGACAACATAAGTTTGGCACTGAACGAGCCGACCCGACATACAAAGCCACAGACAGTGAGAGCCAGTACAAGTGCTCAGTTTGCCCCAAAACATTAACCTCGGCACACGACCTGTCATTGCATATGAAAGTGCACACCGAACAGGAATCTGGAGGAGACCACCGCTGTGACATGTGCTACAAATCATTCAGTCGACTGTCTCTTCTCAGGCAGCATCAAGAAAGTCATGTTGGGCAAGTTGTATATGAATGCACAGAGTGTGACAAAGCGTTTGCTTTCCCACATCTTCTAGAGGAACATCAAATGTCTCATGCTGCTGGACCATAAGTATTTTCCCACCATCAAAAACCTCCCACTTAACTAAATGTAAAAAGACAAGCTTGACAATGGACATAGAAAAGACCTCCCGCCTCACTGATTGTGTTCAATTATCCAATGAACTCAGTCATGTCATAGAATTTATTTTTATTTTTTCTGGTGCTGTTTGCAGTCAACAAGCAATTTTGTGTTCACACATCCATCTTAATCGTTTAAAGTTTTTGATTGGCTCACAAGATGCTTAACTGTGTTTTTACCCCATGTCTTCTCAAATGTTTGGCCTACAACCTGGTTCGTGGAAAGGTTTAGATTATATTTACAGATTTCCTCCTATTTTAACATTTTATATCTGGTCAGAACTGCAGTTCATTGATACTATTACCTTTCCATAGAGCACTAATTTGTAATAACCTCCATGTTCAATTGTATATAGTTGTTTAAATGTCTTATGTGCCCTGAATGCAATTATAAAAGTTTCAGTTCACATTACACAAAGTGAAATGTAAGCTTTTGACCATGGAATGAATTCCTGACTCTGATAAAGTATAATGGGCTGTCATTGACAGTTTTAGGAATCCATATTGACCAGTTTCTCTTTTTTTTTTCTTTTCTGCTTGCTAATCCATTACTCTGCCTAACCTTCTAAACATATTATCACTTAGACTTTAATAATGACGTGGGATACTTTTAGCCATGTATGATCCATGTAGCTCTTCTAAACATTTGAAAACTTTCCAAATCTAAAACCACAGCATTGTACATTATGTAAATATTACATGATCGTAAACCATTTAAGTATTTGACATGAAATTGACCATTGTTGTAAGCTATTCATTTTCCCTGTGTTAAACATTCTATCATTCATTCAAATGCCTTGTGTTTTGGATGTAGTAGTTCAAGGGCAACATTTGACATTTTTTCCTTATTGGGTGTTACTTTTGTATGAATGGTGTTTCAATCAAAAGACATTAATAAACAAAATAAACCAGTCAACTGGTCATCTGTTGTTGGATTCTTATTGATAACTTTATTTTTAACTGAGTGTATGATTTGTCTTTTTGATTATAAAGTAAGAGGATCTTGAAACTAGTTGTCACAAGCAAAATAATGTTTGCTCATGCATTGGTTATATATATATATATTTTTTTTTTTTTTAGGTTGACTTAATTAGATTTTACACTACATCTTTTGGAAATTTGAATGGGTAAAATCAATTATTTATTTTATTTAACCAGGTAGGCAAGTTGCGAACAAGTTGTCATTTACAATTGTGACCTGGCAAATTGTGCCATGCCCATGCTACATACACTGAGTATACAAAACGATAAGGAACACCTTCCTAATATTACGTTGCACCCCCTTGCCCTCAGAACAGCCTCAATTTGTCGGGGCATGGACTACAAGGTGTCAAAAGCGTTCCACAGGGATGCTGGCCAATGTATATGTCAATGCTTCCCATAGTTGTGAAGTTGGCTGGATGTCCTTTGGGTGGTGGACCATTTGAATGTTTTTTTATTTAATTTAACCTTTAACTAGGCAAGTCAGTTAAGAAAAAAATATTTACAATGATGGCCTACTCTGGCCGATTGTGCGCACCCCTATGGGAATCCCAATAATAGTCGGATGTGATACAGCCTGGATTCTATCAAGGTACTATAGTGACGCCTCTTGCACTGAGCTGCAGTGCCTTAGACCGCTGCGCCACTCGGGAGACCGAGTGATACACAAGGAAAACTGTTGAGTGGAAAAACTCGGCAGCATTGCAGTTCTTGACACACTCAAACCTACCCTGTTCAATGGCACTTAAATATTTTGTCTTGCCCATTCACCCTCTGAATGGCACACATGCACAATCCATGTCTCAATTGTATCTGGGCTTAAAATCCTTTAACCTGTTTCCTCTCCTTCATCTACACTGATTGGAAGTGTATTTAACAAGTGACCTCAATATGGGATCATAGCTTTCACCTGGTCAGTCTGTCATGGAAAGAGCAGGTGGTCCTAATGTTTTGCACACTGTAGATTTTCTGTCCATCCATGTCTAATCAGTGATTGTGACAAAGGTTGTGTTTGTAACATATTCAAACAGTTAATGGGGCAATTGGCAGTTGCTACATACATTTTTGGATTAATGATACAGTGCCCTCAAAGTATTTATACTCCTTGACTTATTCCACATTTTTTTGTTACAACCTGAATTAGAGGTCGACCGATTAATCGGAATGGCCGATTTCAAGTTTTCATATCAATCGGAAATCAGTATTTTTGGGCGCCGATTTGCCGATTTTAAAAATAAATATATATATTTTTTAGACCTTTTAATTAACTAGGCAAGTAATTTAAGAACACATTCTTATTTTCAATGACGGCCTAGGAACGGTGGGTTAACTGCCTCGTTCAGGGGCAGAACGACAGATTTACCTTGTCAGCTTGGGGGATCCAATCTTGCAACCTTACAGGTAACTAGTCCAACGCAATAAGGACCTGCCTCTCTCTCGTTGCACTCCACAAGGAGACTACCTGTAACGTGAATCAGGAAGCCAAGGTAAGTTGCTAGCTAGCATTAAACTTATCTTATAAAAAACAATAAATCATAATCACTAGTTAACTACACATGGTTGATGATATTACTAGATATTATCTAGCTTGTCCTGCATTGCATATAATCTGACTGAGCATACAAGTATCTAAGTATCTGATTGAGCAGTGGTAGGCAGAAGCAGGTGTGTAAACATTCATTCAAACAGCACTTTCGTTCGTTTTGCCAGCAGCTCTTCGTTGTGCGTCATGCATTGCGCTGTTTATGACTTCAAGCATATCAACTCACAAGATGAGGCTGGTGTAACCAAAGTGAAATGGCTAGCTAGTTAGCACGCACTAATAGCGTTTCAAACGTCACTCGCTCTGAGCCTTCTAGTAGTTGTTCACCTTGCTCTGCATGGGTAACGCTGCTTCGATGGTGGCTGTGGTCGTTGGGCTGCTGGTTCAAGCCCAGGGAGGAGCGAGGAGAGGGACGGAAGCTATACTGTTACACTGGCAATACTAAAGTGCCTATAAGAACATCCAATAGTCAAAATACAAATGTTATAGAGGGAAATAGTCCTATAATTCCTATAATAACTACAACCTAAACTTCTTACCTGGGAATATTGAAGACTCATGTTAAAAGGAACCACCAGCTTTCATATGTTCTCATGTTCTGAGCAAGGAACTGAAACGTTAGCTTTCTTACATAGCACATGTTGCACTTTTACTTTCTTCTCCAACACTTTGTTTTTGCATTATTTAAACCAAATTGAACATGTTTTATTATTTACTTGAGACTAAATTGATTTTATTGATGTATTATATTAAGTTAAAATAAGTGTTCATTCAGTATTGTTGTAATTGTCATTATTACAAATACATTTTAAAAAATCGCCCGATTAATCGGTATCGGCTTTTTTGGTCCTCCAATAATGGGTATCTGTGTTGAAAAATCATAATCGGTCGACCTCTAGCCTGAATTCAAAATGGGTTAAATGTATACATTTTCTCACCCATAATGACAGTGAAAACATGTTTTTAGAAATGTTTGGCAGTTTATTGAAAATGAAATACAGATCTCATTTACATACAGTTGAAGTCGGAAGTTTACATACACCTTAGCCAAATACATTTAAACTCAGTTTTCACAATTCCTGACATTTAATTCTAGTAAACATTCCCTGTCTTAGGTCAGTTAGGATCACCACTTTATTTTAAGAATGAGAAATGTCAGAATAATAGTAGAGAGAATTATTTATTTCAGCTTTTATTTATTTCATCATTCCCAGTGGGTCAGAAGTTTACATACACTCAATTAGTATTTGGCAGCATTGCCTTTAAATTGTTTAACTTGGGTCAAACATTTTGGGTAGCCTTCCACAGGCTTCCCACAATACGTTGGGTGAATTTTGGCCCATTCCTCCTGACAGAGCTGGTGTAACTGAGTCAAGTTTGTAGGCCTCCTTGCTCGCACACGCTTTTTCAGTTCTGCCCACACATTTTCTATGGGATTGAGGTCAGGGCTTTGTGATGGCCACTCCAATACCTTGACTTTGTTGTGCTTAAGCCATTTTGCCACAACTTTGGAAGTATGCTTGCGGTCATTGTCCATTTGGAAGATCCATTTGCGACCAAGCTTTAACTTCCTGACTGATGTCTTGAGATGTTGCTTCAATATATCCACATAATTTTCTTCCCTCATGATGCCATCTATTTTGTGAAGTGCACCAGTCCCTCCTGCAGCAAAGCACCCCCACAACGTGATTCACCGTTGGGATGGTGTTCTTCGGCTTGCAAGCCTCCCCTTTTTCTTCCAAATGTAACGATGGTCATTATGGCCAAACAGTTCTATTTTCGTTTCATCAGACCAGAGGACATTTCTACAAAAAGTACGATCTTCGTCCCCATGTGCAGTTGCAAACCGTAGTCTGGCTTTTTTATGGAGGTTTTGGAGCAGTGGCTTCCTTGCTGAATGGCCTTTCAGGTTATGTTGATATAGGACTCGTTTTACTGTGAATACTTTTGTACCTGTTTTCTCCAGCATCTTCACAAGGTCCTTTGCTGTTGTTCTGGGATTGATTTGCACTTTTCACACCAAAGTACGTTAATCTGTAAGAGACAGAATGTGTCTCCTTCCTGAGCGGTATTACGGCTGCGTGGTCTCATGGTGTTTGTACTTGCGTACTATTGTTTGTACAGATGAACGTGGTACCTTCAGGCATTTGGAAATTGCTCCCAAGGATGAACCAGACTTGTGGAGGTCTACAATTTTTTTTTTAGGTTTTGGCTGATTTATTTAGATTTTCCCATGATGTCAAGCAAAGAGGCACTGAGTTTGAAGGTAGGCCTTGAAATACATCCACAAGTACACCTCCAATTGACTCAAATTATGTCACAACTTCTGCCGAATTCGGGTCCTCTCCTTGTTCAGGCGGCGCTCGGCATCACCGGTCTTCTAGCCATCGTGGATCCACTTTTAATTTTACATCTGTTTTTTCACACCTGGTTTCAATTCCCTCATTTACTTGTTGTGTATTTAACCCTCTGTTCCCCCCATGTTTTTGCGTGGGATTGTTTATTGTAGTGCTTGTGAACGTTCCCCGTGAGCGCACAACGGGTTATTCTTGTGCCCATTTATCTTGTTGTTCTGGATGGCGTTGGTTTTGCTTAATAAATCTCCGGTTATTACCCAGTTCTGCTCTCTTGCGCCTGACTTCTCTGCCGCCAATTACGCACCCCGCTACAGAATCCCAAACCAAAACATATGGGAGTCAGCAGGAGCAGGTGCCCTGGAATAGGGGTGGAGGAGCGCGTCCAGGAGATCGCGGCGATGCTCCACCATCGCGGCGCCGCCATGGATCGCGTTGTTCAAACCATGAACCGCTGGGAGAGACGGAGTTCCTCCAGCTCCTCGACCAGCACAACCGGGATCTCCACTCCTCTCCCCCCTTCACCCGGTCCCAGTGGGATTCGTCTCGCCCTTCCCCGGGAGAACGACGGGACGGCTGCACTCTGCCAGGGTTTCCTTTTGCAGCTCGACCTCTTCCTGGCAACCGTCCACCCGGCTCCTTCAGGCTGTGAGAAGGTGTTCGCCTTCGTCTCGTGCCTCTCTGGGAAAGCCTTGGAGTGGGCCAACGCCGTGTGGGGAGAAGGAGATGCGGCGCTGGATCATTTCGAGGATTCTCTTCCATCTGAGACAGGGGACGAGGAGCGCCCAGGAGTTCGCCATGGATTTTCGGACCCTGGCCGCCGGCGCGGGATGGAACGATAGGGCCCTAATCGACCACTATAGCTGCAGTTTGCGCGAGGACGTCTGTCGGGAGTTGGGCTGCAGGGACACCACCCTCACATTTGACCAGCTGGTGGACCTGTCCATTCGGCTGGATAACCTGCTGGCTACCCGCGGTCGTCCAGATCGGGTTCTGTCGGTTCCATCCCCCAGCACCGCCGCTCCGGTGCCCATGGAGCTGGGAGGTGCTGTGCGTAGGGAGATTGGAGGAGGTTCCGTCTCGTGCACCATCTGTGGCCACAGAGGTCACACTGCCGGTCAGTGCCAGGTTGGTTCCTCTGGGGATCGAGGCAGCAGGCAGGGCACGCTGGCGTCATTTCAGGTGAGCCGGTATCATTCTCACCCATAGCCCTCTGTTGCAAACATGTTTTTGTATGTTACTTTTCCTGAGTTTTCCCCGCATTCCCAGCATAAGGCACTCATCGATTCAGGCGCAGCTGGGAATTTTATAGACAGGTCGTTCTCCCTTAATTTAGGGATCCCCATTGTTCCTGTGGCTGTGCCCTTCCCCGTTCACGCCTTAGACCAGGGGTGTCAAAGTCAAATGGACGGAGGGCCAAATAAAAAAATCAGCTACAAGACGAGGGCCGGACTGTTCGAATGTTCATTGAAAAATTTTTAAATGACGCATATAGTCTAGTGAACCTAATTGAACCTACTGAAAACCTAACAAATATATTACAATATGATCAGATAAATAAAGCAATATTTTCTTATGGCTCTGTCAGTAATCTTTAATTTTCAACAGACACAAAAGACAAATTTCCTTTATATAAATATCCCCATAACATGAACATTAAATGAAAGAAACCGGTATTCAAGGCACCATCAGTAGACTATATTTTCTATTTTAGCAAAAGTGGGCTAAATTTACTTCAAAGAAAAAACAATAATAGCAATTTTCTATCATCCACTCAACTGAAATATTTTTAAAATATAATTGGATTGAAATACAAAAAAATAAAGTGCAAAAATCTATTAATCAAAAACAACACTTTGTTTAAGGAGAAGTAACATGCAGTGAAAACAAATATTAAATTTTAACTTTTAAACTTGAACTGAGTAAAAACTCTAAATATGTGATTGCACAGTAATGTTCACTTGTTTGAGGTTGAGGGTGATACTTGGTGGTGTCCCATCTTTTCCACAAGTTCATCAATGTTCGGGGTAAGGCTCTGAGCTGAAGAAATCCTCAGAATTGAGTGGAGGTGTTCAGCAGTAAGTCGACTTCTGTGTGATGTTTTGTTCAGGTTCATCAAAGAAAACAGTTGTTCACACAGGTATGTGCTGCCAAACATAGACAACGTTTGAGCAGCCTGGATGCGCAGCTGGGGCATTGTGCCGGGGAGGAAACGGGCGAACTCCGCAGCACCCACTGCCGCATATTTTGCCCTCAGTGCATCATTGCATTGGAGGTCAATCAACTCCATTTGGAGGTTTGGTGGTGAGCTTTCCACGTCAACAGCAAATGGGTTACCGAGCAGTTCCAACCTGCTTTTTTGTGCTTCAAAGTCAGCAAATCGGCGTCGAAAGTCAGCGGCAAGCATACCTATTTTATCAGCCAACTGTGTGCTCGGGAACGCACTGGTAGAGAGCTTCTCTTTCATGGTCTGGCAGCTGGGAAAGTGGCTCAAATTTTCTTTCCGCATCTGCGTCTCCCACAGAGTCAGTTTGGTTTTAAATGCCTTCACTGTACTGCACATATCAGAGATGACACGATCCCGACCCTGCAGCTGCAAGTTTATTGCATTCAGATGACTCGTAATGTCACACAGAAAAGCCATTTCACACAGAAACATTTCGTCTCGGAGTTGTGTTGTGTCTTTCCCTTTGCTGTCCAAGAACAGACAAATCTCCTCACGAAGCTCGAAACATCTTTGAAGCACCTTTCCCTGGCTTAGCCATCGCACCTCTGTGTGATAAGGCAAATCACCATGCTCCGTTTCTAACTCCGTCAGAAATGCCTTGAACTGGCGGTGATTCAAACCTTTGGCTCTGATAAAGTTAACTGTGCGCGTGATGATGCTCATTACATGCTCCATTTTCAAGGCTTTACCGCACAACGCTTCCTGGTGTATGATACAATGATAAGCTGTCAGCTCACCTGTCGCGTTTTCCTCTTGCATCTTTTCCCGTATCTTCGCCACCAGTCCGCTCCTGTGTCCACACATCGCAGGTGCTCCGTCGGTTGTCAAACCCACGAGTTTTTCCCAAGGCAGCTCCATCTCATTTACACATCTTGACACCTCTTCATACAAATCATGCCCCGTAGTTGTGCCATGCATAGGACGTAAAGCCAAAAACTCCTCTGTCACGCTTAGGTTGGAGTCCACTCCGCGGATGAAAATTGACAACTGGGCAATGTCAGAAATGTCGGTGCTCTCATCCACAGCCAAGGAATATGCAATAAAATCTTTTCCCTTTTTCACAAGCTGCTCTTTTAGATTGATGGACAACTGGTCTACTCTCTCGGCAATGGTGTTTCTGCTCAGACTCACATTTAAAAAGAGTTGCCTTTTTTCTGGGCAAACTTCGTCACAAACTTTAATCATGCAGTTTTTGATGAAATCCCCCTCCGTAAATGGCCGGGCTGATTTAGCGATCTCTTCTGCCAAAATAAAACTGGCCTTGACAGTTGCGTCCGCGTGTGTGTCCGCGTGTTTCGTTTCATAATGTCGTCTCAGATTATACTCTTTCAGTACCGCCACACTTTCTCCACACAGAAGACACACAGGTTTTCCAGCTACCTTCGTGAACATATACTCCGACTCCCACCTTGTTTGAAACCCCCGGTTCTCAGTATCCACCTTCCGTTTTGCCATTTTTGATGGGTATCTGAAAGTTAATTTTACTGTGATGCTGACGACTGCTGTGCCAATAAATATTGAAATGAAGCAGCCTACTGCTCGGTGCGTCACCTTTGCATTGTGGGAAATGTAGTATTGGTGCGTGTAAAAGATCTGCGGGCTGCCGGCTTGCTGCGGGCCGGTTCTAATAATAAATCAAGATCATCCCAGGGGCCGTAAAAAACCTTCTTGCGGGCCGGATGTGGCCCGCGGGCCTTGACTCTGACATATGTGCCTTAGACAGTCGACTATTAGGGTCAGGGTTGATTAGGGAGGCCACCGCTCCTCTGGTTATGGTGACGCAGGGGGGGGTCACAAGGAGAGAATCAGTCTCTTCCTCATTGACTCTCCTGCATTTCCCGTGGTGCTAGGCCTACCCTGGTTAGCTTGTCATGACCCCACTGTTTCTTGGCAACGGAGGGCTCTCATAGGGTGGTCGGGGAGGTGTTTAGGGGTTTCCGTTGGTGCTACTACGGTGGAAAGTCCAGACCAGGTCTCCACCGTGTGCATTCCCCCTGAATATGTCGATTTGGCTCTCGCCTTCTCCAAAATGAAGGCGACTCAATTACCACCCCATCGACGGGGCGATTGTGCGATAAATCTCCTGGTAGACGCTGCACTTCCCAGGAGTCACGTGTATCCCCTGTCATAGGCGGAGACGGCAGCTATGGAAACATGTCTCCGAATCCATGCATCAAGGGTACATTCGGTCCTCCACTTCACCCGCCTCCTCAAGTTTCTTTTTTGTGAAGAAGGAGGGAGGTCTGCGCCCGTGTATTGACTATCAAGGTCTAAACCAGATCACGGTGATGTACAGTTACCCGCTACCTCTCATCGCCACAGCGATTGAGTAAATGCACGGGGCGCACTTATTCACCAAACTAAATCTCAGGAGCGCTTACAACCTGGTGCATATCCGGGAGGAAGACGAGTGGAAGACAGCGTTCAGTACAACCTCAGGGCATTATGAGTACCTCGTCATGCCGTACGGGTTGATGAATGCTCCATCAGTCTTCCAAGCCATTGTAGACGAGATTTTCAGGGACCTGCACAGGCAGGGTGTAGTGGTGTATATTGATGACGTTCTGATATACTCCACTACACGCGCCTAGCATGTGTCCCTGGTGCGCAGGGTGCTTGGTCGACTGTTGGAGCATGACCTGTACGTCAAGGCTGAGAAATGCCTGTTCTTCCAGCAGTCTGTCTCCTTCCTAGGGTACCGCATTTCCACCTCGGGTGTGGAGTTGGAGAGTGACCGCATTTCAGCCGTGCGTAATTGGCCGACTCCCACCACGGTAAAGGAAGTGTAGCGGTTCCTAGGGTTTGCCAATTACTACTGGAGGTTTATCCAGGGTTTTAGTCAGGTAGCGGCTCCCATTACCTCACTGCTGAAGGGGGGCCTGGTACGTTTGCAGTGGTTGGCTGAGGCTGACAGGGCTTTTGGTCACCTGAGGGCTCTGTTTACCTCGGCTCCCGTGCTGGCACATCCGGATCCCTCTTTGGCGTTCATAGTGGAGGTGGATGCGTCCGAGGCTGGGATGTGAGCCGTGCTCTCTCAGCGCTCGGGTACGCCACCGAAGCTCCGCCCCTGTGCCTTCTTCTCGAAGAAGCTCAGCCCGGCGGAGCGAAACTATGACGTGGGGGACCGGGAGCTGTTGGTTGTTGTCAAGGCTCTGAAGGCGTAGAGACATTGGCTTGAGGGGGCTAAACACCCTTTTCTCATCTGGACTGACCACCGCAATCTGGAGTACATCCAGGCAGCGAAGACACTGAACCCTTGCCAGGCAAGGTGGGCCCATGTTTTTCACTTGTTTTGTTTTTTCCCTTTCCTACAGACCAGGCTCCCAGAACATGAAGGCAGACGCACTGTCCCGACTGTATGACACAGAGGAGCGGCCCATGGATCCCACTCCCATACTCCCGGCCTCCTTCCTGGTGGTGTGGAAGATGGATGGGGACATTGAGCAGGCGTTACGTGCAGAGCCTGCTCCCCTCCAGTGTCCCGCTGGGCAAAAAATGGTCACTGTCCCAATACTTTTGGAGCTCATTGTAAATGGCTAATTGAAATGCATGACTTAAAAAAATTCATGTTCCGTCTGTTGTCCGTGACTGGTTGATCTATTGGGCCCACGCGTCACCCTCCTCTGGTCATCCTGGGATCGGTCGGATGGTGCGCTGTTTGGTTGGGAAGTAATGGTGGCCTACCTTGGTCAAGGACGTGAGAGATTGTTTCCTCCTGCTCGGTGTGAGCTCAGTGTAAGGCTCCTAGGCACCTGCCCAGAGGGAAACTACACCCCTTACCCGTTCCACAGCGGCCTTGGTCGCACCTATTGGTGGATTTTCTTACCGATCTCACCCCCTCACAGGGAAACACCACGATCCTGGTCGTGTATGTATTCACAACCCTGAGTCAATACTTTGTAGAAGCACCTTTCGGCAGCGATTACTGCTGAGTTTTTCTGGGTACGTCTAAGAGATTTCCACAACGGAATTGTGCAACGTTTTCCCACAATTTTTTTTTAAAGTCTTTAAGCTCTGTCAAATTGGTTGTTTATCATTGCCTGACAACCATTTTCAGGTCTTGCCAAAGATTTTCAAGTAGATTTAAGTCAACCCTATAAGTAGGCCACTCAGGGGCATTAACTGTCTTTTTGGTAAACAACTCCAGTGTAGATTTGGCCATGTGTTTTAGGATATTGTCCTACTGAAAGGGGAATTCATCTTCCAGTGTCTGGTAGAAAGCAGATTGAACCAGGTTTTTCTCCAGGATTTTGCATGTGCTTAGCTCTATTTAATTCATTTCTTTATCCCGGAAAAACTCCCCAGTCTATTAACAATTACAAGCATACGCATAACATGATGCAGCCACCACAATGTTTGAAAATATGAAGATTGGTACTCGTGTTGTATTGGATTTATCCCAAACAACACTTTGTATTCAGGACAAAAGTGAATTTGCTTTGCCACATTTTTTGCAGTATTACTTTAGTGCCTTGTTGCAACCAGCATGCATGTTTTGGAATATTTTTATTCTGTACATGCTTCCTTCTTTTCACTCTAAGGTTATTATAGTGAAGTAACTACAATGTTGTTGATCCATCCTTAGGAGAAAATTATCACAGGCATTAAACTCTGTTGTAACGTCACCATTGGCCTCATGGCAACTGAGTTAGGAAGGACGCCTGTATCGTTGTAGTGACTGGATGAATTGATACACCTCCAAAAGTGTAATAACTTCACTATGCTCAAAGAGATATTCAATGTGCATTTTTTTTACCAATAGGTGGCTTTTGCGAGACAATGGAAAGCCTCTCTTGTCTTGTTGGTTGAATCTGTGCTTGAAATTTACTTCTCGACTGAGATACCTTAAAGATACTTTTGTGTGGGGTACAGAGATGAGGTAGTCATTGAAAAATCATGTTAAACACTATTGCACATAGTGAGTCCATGCAACTTACACTGAACAAAAAAATATAAAAGCAACATCTGAAATGTTGGTCCCGTGTTTCATGAGCTGCAAAAATGATCCCAGAAATGTTATTTCTCTCATTTTGTGTACAAATTAGTATACAACCCTATTAGTGAGCATTTCTCCTTTGCCAAGATAATCAATCCATATGACAGGTGTGGCATATCAAGAAGCTGATTAAATAGCATAATCATTACACAGGTGCCCCTTGTGCTGGGGAAAGTAAAAGGCCACTCTCTAAAATGTGCAATTGTGTCACACAACACAATTCCAAAGATGTCTCAAGTTTTGAGGGAGTGTGCAATTGGCCTGCTGACTGCAGGAATGTCCACCAGAGAGAATTGAATGTTAATTTCTCTACCATAAGCTGCCTCCAACATCATTATAGACAATTTGGACCTCCATATCCACCCAGGACCTTCACATCCAGTGCCCCAGCCCAGTCATGTGAAATCTATAGGTCAGGGTCTAATTTATTTATTTCAATTGACTGATTTCCTTATATGAACTGTAACTCTGTAAAATTGTTGCATTTTTGTTCAGTATTTATCTACATACAGTACCAGTCAAAAGTTTGGACACCTACTCATTCCAGCGTTTTTCTTTATTTTTACTATTTTCTACATTGTAAAATAATAGTGAAGACATCAAAACTATGAAATAATATATGGAATCATGTAGTAACCCAAAAAAGTGTTCAACAAATCCATCACTCTCCTTCTTGGTCAAATAGCCCTTACACAGCCTGTTTTGAGTCATTGTCCTGTTGAAAAACAAATGATAGTCCTACTAAGTGCAAACCAGATGGGATGGCGTATCGCTGCAGAATGCTGTGGTAGCCAAGCTGGTTAAGTGTGCCTTGAATTCTAAATAAATCACTGACTGTCACCAGCAAGCACCATCACACCTCCTCCATGCTTCACGTTGGGAACCACACGAGGAGATCGTCCGTTCACCTCCTCTGCGTCTCACAAAGACACGGTGGTTGGAACCAAAAATCTCAAAAAAGGACTCATCAGACCGAAGGACAGATTTCCAACAGTATATTGTCCATTGCTTTTGTTTCTTGGCCCAAGCAAGTCTCTTCTTATTGGTGTCCTTTAGATGTGGTTTCTTTGCAGCAATTTGACCATGAAAGCCTGATTCACGTAGTCTCCTCTGAACAGTTGATGTTGAGATGTGTCTGTTACTTGAACTCTGTGAAGCATTTGTTTGGGCTGCAATCTGAGGCTGGTAACTAATGAACTTATCCTCTGAAGCAGAGGTAACTCTGGGTCTTCCTTTCCTGTGGCGGTCCTCATGAGAGCCAGTTTCATTATAGCGCTTAATGGTTTTTGCAACTGCACTTGAAGAAACTTTCAAAGTATTTTACATTTTCCAGATTAACACGTGAAGGTCAGTCAAAGTAATGATGGACTGTCGTTTCTCTTTGCTTATTTGAGCTGTTCTTGCCATAATATGGACTTGGTCAAGAAATTCCACAAATTAACTATTAACTTTTAACAAGGCTGTTAATTGAAGCTGGTTGAGAGAATGCCAAGCGTATGCAAAGCTGTCATCTAGGCAAAGGGTGGCTACTTTGAAGAATCTCAAATATAAAATATATTTTGATTTGTTTACTACATGATTTGGTTACTACGTGATTCCATATAGATTATTTCATAGTTTTGATGTCTCCACTATTATTCTACAATGTATAAAATAAAATAAAGAGTCTGAACTTTTGACTGGTACTGTATTCCTGTATTGTATACATGTATTCTGACTGGAGAGTAAATCATAATCAAATAAAGACCAGAAAAGAAGACCCCCTTTGCTTAACAGGTGGGATACAACTTCCAATGTGTTGGCAATCTTTAGCCATAACCATTCAGGCCTACACTGAGCAGAGAACAATATCATTAACATTTTTGTCTATTTTAAATGGCAGTAAAAACACATCTCAATAGTAAATATAAAGCGCCACAGTTTCAATGGTATAATGTGCAGGGATTACATTTGTCAATGCAGTGAGCCGCCATCAAATTGAAATACAAAAAGTAGGCTAGAGAATAAAGTTATAATATAGAAATTTACATTAAACGACGTTTTTGACCTGAATAATTATTTACAGTTATCGTCAGTATGCCATTATTAGTTTGGGTTTATCACTCTGACTCGAGTCGAAAGTTGGCAGAATGTTCTAAGATTTCTGCAGTCTGCTGCCCAGTTCTTTGGGAGGATTTAGAAAAAACTCCCCCAAAGCGACTGGTTACGTTCCAGTCCGTTTATAATGTAGCCACGCTGCGCAGATGATCAGATTTGACAAGTCCATGAGCCACAAAGACGATACAAGTGCGCGCGACTGGTGATGAAGACCACCTGGAACGCACCCATTTTTGCTACAGCTGTGCAGCAGCACACATCAACCGAATACACGACCTGAACAGCAGTGTGGCTGCAAATAATATTTCTAAAATATGCAAATGAATCGGTATTGAACGAAAGTAGCCGTGGATGATACAACATACTGTAATAAATTAAATTACTGATGGTAAGTTTACTAAATATATTGTCTGTCATTGAACGACGAGGAAATTTCAGAATGGCATACCTAAATCGTACTTTCTGACGTTAGCATTTTCCCACATCTTGTCAATATGTTAATTTGACCTGTTATGCTTAATAAGCGAAACTTTCACAATCATCTGGAAGAATTGTATTGAAAGATGTCGGGTAACATTAACGTTACCTAATCACATTATGGTGTGTTGTTAGCAAGGCTAGCTAGTTGGCAAGCTAGCTGGCTTTTGTTCACTACACTAACGCTTTCTTGGACATCATCAATGCGTGTTTTTTTTTTTTGCTAGGTATTTTTTTTTAACTACACACGGCACATACATATGTTTTTGTTAGCTAGCTGTAGTTTAAAAACAGTAGTTAGGTCACTCATTTCTGGAACTAGTTAGCTAATGCAATGGTTGATTGTGTGGCTAACATTAGCAAGCTAACGTTACGTCTGCCATCGTCGATTTGAATTGCTCTACCAAAAGCTCGTGGCATTTCTAAACTAGTAACGATATACCTGCTTAGTTTCATTGTTCTGTACTATATGTACTTTTCAAAACACTTAGCTAATTTGCCAATTTATTAGACATTTAATGGATTATTATAAAGCTATAGATACTCCACCAATATGGCGTGAAGTGCGGTTTTGCTACAAAAACAAATGTCATTGCAATCATGCATGCTTTTTTTCTTATATTAGCGCGCTCTTGTCAGGTGCAAAGTTCATAATTTTAGGGAAGTCGATAGATTTTACTAGATTGTGTTGATGTGCAGTAAATCAGATGCATACATTTCTTTCCTTCAGGGCCCAGCGTTTTTCTTGACTTTTGCATAAATATCCTAAAATAATGATTTTGCCCTACACCATTGCTCCATATAGCATATACCGTCTAACCCCGTATCACCTGAAATCCACATAGCACGCTGGGGGCGATATAAACAACAGCCCCATTCATGTTAAATGAAAGCTAAGTGGCCAGGAACGTTAGCGAAATGTCCATTAAGGGCTGCGCAATTCGGGGAGTTCCTGCATGTGGGCATTTCTGTATCTGCAGAAATCCCACTTTATACTAATATTGGGAACATTTTAAACTAGGACGGGCGTGAAAGAGGGCCGCTCCTGTACAGTAGGTGGTCATAATGCACAATAGCAATAGCCAACGGCTAGCTACAACTGTAGACCGTGTCCTTCTACCCCGCCTGTCGGGCACAATTTTTTTCCCAGATACGTTGACTACAACGAGGGCGTGTATTTGGCACGCGGGAGCAAAGGACACTTAGCTAGTAAGGAGGTCTCCGGTACACAGCAGACTCCGGTACAGCTACCACACGACCGGGGGCACAGTTATGTTTTTAACGACGGTGAGGGCAGCTAGTAAGGAGGACTCCGGTACATAGCAGTTTGGAGTGAAAAGTATTATCAGAGTTTTTATTTCCATTTTTTAGCCACATTCAAGTGTCACACAAGCATGAAGATGACTTTCTCAAATGAAGGAACCAATGGGATGTGGGGGTGCGTTACTGCAGGTGGGCTAGGCAATTTCATGAATATTCATGAGTATCGACATACTCTGACCTCCTACCAAAACAGAAAACATGGCGGATCTGAAACCAGTAGTAACCACCAATTTCAATGAATGTTAACATAAAATGTAAATATGAATCTGACCTTCCCACGCCCCAATAACGTGGAGGGCATGCTAGCTAGCTACAGTTTGATTCATATTGTAACGACCCTGGGTTTATAAGCGCGGAAATCGGCTCTGCTGCACGAGCCTGCTTTTGCGGCACAGTCGAGTCGGGCTAGAAGGTCGAGACCTGCTCCCTTCTGTTTCATTACATTGGTGTCAGAAGTGGGATCGCAGTCTCCCTTGGAGGCATGGGTAATGTAACGAAACAGCAGGGAGCAGGTCTCGACCTTCTAGCCCGAAGTCCAGTTCGCTATCAACTGTGCCGCAAAAGCATGCTCGTGCGGCAGAGCCGATCATCTGTTTTCTTCTAAAAACGGTTAGCTAGCGAGATGCTAATTTGCGATGCCAGTTAGCTAATGTTAGCTAGACTCGGGAGCTCATGGGGTTTCAGGAGCCAGCGGGTTAGATGCGTTTCCACCAGTGTTGGCTGGTGGGAGGAGCTATAGGAGAACAGGCCCATTGTATTGGCTGGAATTAACTAATGGAACGTAGTCAAACATGCGGTCTCCATATGTTTGACGTTTGAAACTGTTCCATTAATTCCATTCCAGCCAATACAATGAGCCTGTCCTAAAGCTTCTCCAACCAGCCTCTGGTTTCCACCATGGGAAACAACTGGCTACTAGTTTTTCAGCCAAATATGTTCAACTCATAGCTAGTTTGTCCGGTGACCACCTCGCTCGCGAACGCCACCCTCTGGGTATGGTATAAAGATTTGGAATTTATTGATAGACCACAGTAGAGTAATGACGTGTATCACGCGCAGTTAGTGCATTTCACTTAAGCTTTTTCAGTAGCACTTGGAAATGAAACATTTGCCAACTATACACATTGGAGAGTTATAATGTTGCAATCACTAGGCAGCCAATAGTATATAGGAAACTTAACAATAAGCCACCTATATCACATGACACAAGTCACCAACCGTTGATAGTTAACATTTCAATAAACAATATTTATTCACATCATCCAGTGGAACTGTAGAAAGCGTGAGATGTACACTGAACAAAAATATAAGCGCAACATGCAACAATTTCAAAGATTTGACTGGGTCGCCGTATATAAAAGGATCAGTCAATTGAAATGAATTCATTAGACCTTACTGCCCTAATCTACAGATTTCACATGACTGGGAATATAGATATGCATTGGTTAGTCACAGATAACTTTTTTTTTTTTTTAAGTAGGCCATGGATCAGAAAACCAGTCAGTGTCTGTTGTGACCACCATTTGCCTTATGCAGCGAGACACATCTCTTTGGCATAGAGTTGATTAAGCTGTTGATTGTGGAATGCTGTGCGAAATGCTGGATATTGGTGGCAACTGGAACATGCTGTTGTGCAAAGTCGATCCAGGACATCCCAAACTTGCTCAATGCGTGACATGTCTGGTCAGTATGTGGGGTTGCACATTTTGGGGAATATTCAGAGGTGGAAACTTAATGTGGGAATATATGGGAATTAACTGTTTAAATGTAGATGTTTTTTTGCATTGGATATATTTACCATATCATATGGATAAGGAAACAAACCGTTTACCATAAGTAGACATAATTGCAAATGATTAAATCCTTCCAATAGAAAAAAAAGCAACAATTGTTACGAATTGAACTTTAATTATTTAACTCTTCACATGGGATGATTTCACTGAACAACAAAAGGGAATTTTGAATGATCATCGCATCTTCCAAAAACGTTTTCAACATACATAAAATGATAGTCTAGAAACTAAAGCTTTAGTTGTCTTCCTCTCAGGCTTCCATGTATTCTCCCTGGACCTCCTCAATGTCCACCTCTTGAACATCAGACTCTGAGGCCTCATCCACACTGTCACTTTCCAACCTTGTTGAGGATGGCTCGTTGTCATGCTCAAAAAGCCTCAAATTTGCCCGGGTGTCCACCAATGTTTTCAACCCTTGTATTGGTCAGCCTGTTGCCTGCTTTTGTCTGTTCCCAAACAAGACCAGTTGCGCTCTGAGGCGGCTGATGTTGGTGGGATTTGGGGGGTGATGGAGGCAACAGGGGAAGGAGCCTCAGATCCACAAAGTCCCTTCCACCAGGTGGCTGATGAGATATGTTGGCACGACTGCCATATTGCATCTCCATCCCAAAGCCCTTGCTTAGAAGTGTACTTTGCCAGACTGCCAAGAACCGTGCCCTCATCCAGGCCAAGGTGGTGAGACACAGTAGTGATGACACCATAGGCCTAGTTGATCTCTGCACCAGACAGGATGCTCTTGCCAGCATACTTGGGGCTTAATCGAGCCACCGTGTCAGATTTCAAAAAGGCTTTACGGCGAAAGCAAACCATGCGATTATCTGAGGACAGCGCCCAGCACACAAATGCATAACAAATCATTTTCAACCGGGGAGTTGCGACACGAAAGTCAGAAATAGCTATATAATATATTCCTTACTTTTGAAGATCTTCTGTTGGCACTCCAAAAGGTCCCAGTTACATTACAAATGGTCCTGTTGTTCGATAAACTCCTTTTTTATATCCATAAAAACTCAGTTTAGCTGGCGCACTTCAGTCAATAATCCACTCGGTTTCCTTCCTTCAAAATGCATACAAAATGAATCCCAAATGTTACCAATAATCTTATCCAAACAAGTCAATCAACATTTATAATCAAACCTTAGGTACCCTAATACGCAAATAAAAAATACAATTTAAGACGGAGAATCGTTATTGTCTTTACTGGAGAAAAATACCAAAGAACGCGCTTAGAAACACTACAGCCAAAATGGGAGCCACCTAGAAAAACTACAATTTCTGGCTAATTTTTCCAGAAACCAGCCTGAAACTCTTTCTAAAGACTGACATCTAGTGGAAGCCCTAGGAACTGCAACCGGGCACGATTTCGCCCTGTTATAAAAGTGCCAGCCATTGAAATCAGTGGTAGGGTGAATTTTTTTTTTTGGGGGGGGGGGGGGGGGGTTTGTCCTCAGGGTTTCGCCTGTCATTTCAGTTCTGTTATACTCACAGACATTATTTTCACAGTTTTAGAAACTTTAGAGTGTTTATCCAAATCTACCAATTATATGCATATCCTTGCTTCTGTGCCTGAGTAACAGGCAGTTTACTTTGGGCACGCTTTTCATCCGGATGTCAAAATACCACCCCCTCCCTATCCCAAAGAAGTTAAGGCAGAAGTCTTCACACTTTTTGATGCATTTCAGAACTGCAGTTTCCTCTTCTTGGAGCAACAGTGAAGTGGGCAGGGCAGTACAGATTTATTCTCTTACATCTGCAAGCAGAGTCTGAACATCAGACAGGATGGTATTGTCTCCCTCAATCCGTGCAATGGCTACTGCTATAGGATTCAGGCTGCTTACCACTCTCCCAAAATACATCCTCCAGGAGGATCCTCTTGATGGGGCTGTCCATATTGGCAGACTGAGGTGGCCATTTCTTGGAGACACCTTCCCCTCCAGGAGACTGTCAAACATGATGACAACACCACCCCAACTGGTTTTGCTGGGCAGTTTCAATGTGGTGCTCTTATTCTTCTCACTTTGCTTGGTGAGGTTTATTGCTGCTATAACTTGATGAGCCTTCACATACCTAACCATTTCCTTGGCTCTCTTGTAGAGTGTATCCGTTGTTTTCAGTGCCATGATGTCCTTGAGGAGCAGATTCAATCCATGAGCATCATAGCCAATTGGTATGATGTGGGGGTAGGACTCCTCCACTTTAGACCAAGCAGCCTTCATGTTTGCTGCATTGTCTGTCACCAGAGCAGACACTCACCTTCTGTCATCCAAGGTGAGTGATGACTGCCTTCAGCTCATCTGCATCATAGAGACCAGTGTGTCGGTTGTCCCTTGTGTCTGTGCTCTTGTAGAATACTGGTTGAGGGGTGGAGCTGGTGTAATTAATTATTCCTTACCCACGAACATTCGACCACCCATCAGAGATGATTGCAATAGTCTGCTTTCTCTGATTTGTTTGACCTTCACTTGAACTCTGTTGAACTCTGCATCCAGCAAATTAGTAGATAAAGCATGTCTGGTTGGAGGGGTGTATGCTGGGCGAAGAACATTCAGAAATATCTACCAATACACATTGCTTGTGAGAATCAGAGGTGAACCAGTTGCATACACAGCTCGAGCAAGACATTCATCAGCATCTCTGACTACGTTCCTCCATTGAGTCAAATAAATTTCTGGTTCCAGGAGGACCATGAGCTGTTGCTATCGATAAGGTGTCTGATTCATCATTTTCACCTTGAATAGAAGTGGAGGGACTTTTGTCAGAGTTTGCTTGTTGTGAGCGTTGAGGGAACTTTATTCACTTGGCCAGATGATTCTGCATCTTTGTTGCATTCCTCACATATGATTTGGCACCTTGTGTATCCCACAAAAAAGGTTCACTGTTAAAAGCTAACTTTTCTTTTATGCATTTAAGCAAAATTACCAAAATTCCCGGGCTTAACTTGCCATTTAATCTATCAGTATGTAAGCCATGGAAGAACTGGGACATTTTCAGCTTCCAAGAATTGTGTACAGATCCCTGCGCCATGGGGCTGTGCTTTATCATGCAGAAACTTGAGGCGGATTAATGGCACAACAATGGGCCTCAGGATCTCGTAAACAGTGGTGGAAAAAGTATCCAATTGTCATACTTGTGTAAAGGTAAAGATACTGTCATAGAATAGGACTCAAGTTAGTCACCCAATAAAATCATACTTGAGTAAAAGTTTGAAACTATTTGGTTTTAAATATACTTAAGTATCAAAAGTAAAGGTATAAATATTTTTGAAATTCCTCATCAAATCAAAGTTTTTTTGTCACCGTGCGCTGAATACAACAGATGTAGTAGACCTTATAGTGAAATGCTTATTTACAGGCTCTAACCAATAGTGCAAAAAAGGTATTAGGTGAACAATAGGTAGGTAAAGAAATAAGACAGGCTATATACAGTAGCGAGGCTACATACAGACACCGGTTTGTCAGGCTGATTGCGGTAGTATGTACATGTAGATATGGTTAAAGTGACTATGCATAATATGATGAACAGAGAGTAGCGTAAAAGAGGGTTGGCGGATGGGACACTATGCAGATAGCCCGGTTAGCACTGGTTGGTCGGCCCAATTGGAGGTAATATGTACATGAGTGTATAGTAAAAGTGACGATGCATATCATAAACAGAGATTACCAGCAGTGTAAAAAGAGGGGTTGAGGGGGCACACAATGCCCGGGTAGCCATTTGATTACCTGTTCAGGAGTCTTATGGCTTGAGGGTAAAAACTGTTGAGAAGCCTTTTTGTCCTAGACTTGGAACTCTTGTACTGCTTGCCATGTGGTAGTAGAGAGAACAGTCTGTGGCTGGGGTGGCTGGGGTCTTGGACAATTTTTAGGGCCTTCGTCTGACATCGCCTGGTGTAGAGGTCCTGGATGGCAGGCAGCTTAGCCCCAGTGATGTACTGGGCCGTACGCACTACCCTCTGTAGTGCCTTGCGGTCAGAGGCCGAGCAGTTACCGTACCAGACAGTGATGCTCTCGATGTTACAGCTGTAGAACCTTTTGAGGATCTCGGGACACATGCCAAATCTTTTCAGTCTCCTGAGGGGGAATAGGTTTTGTCGTGCACTCTTCACGACTGTCTTGGTGTGTTTTGACCATTCTAGTTTGTTGTTGATATGGACACCAAGGAACTTGAAGCTCTCAACCTGCTCCACGACAGCCCCGTCGATGAGAATGGGGGTGTGCTCAGTCCTCCTTTTCCTGCAGTCCACAATCTCCTTAGTCACGTTGAGGGACAGGTTGTTATTCTGGCACCACCCGGCCAGGTCTCTGACCTCCCTATAGGCTGTCTCGTCATTGTCGGGGATCAGGCCTACCACTGTTATCGTCTGCAAACTTAATGATGGTGTTGGAGTCATGCCTGGCCATGCAGTCATGGGTGAACAGGGAGTACAGGAGGGGACTGAGCACGCACCCCTGGGGAGCTCCAGTGTTGAGGATCAGCGTGGCAGATGTGTTGCTACCTACCCTCACCACCTGGGGGTGGCCCGTCAGTAAGTCCAGGATCCAGTTGCAGAGGAAGGGGTTTTGTCCCAGGATCCTTAGCTTAGTGAGGAGCTTTGAGGGTACTATGGTGTTGGACGCTGAGCTTTAGTCAATGAATAGCATTCACATAAGTATTCCTTTTGTCCAGGTATTACGTAAACCAGACGCACAGTTGTCTTCTTTTTTTTCGGACAGCCAGGGGCACACTCCAACACTCAGACATTTATAAACAAAGCATTTGTGGATGTTATCTTGATAATGTGTCAATTGAACCATTTTCTGTCCTGCTCAGCAATAAAAATGTAATGTGAACTTTTGGGTGTACAAAGTACATTATTCTCTTTAGGAGTATAGTGACTTAAAAGTTAAACTTTTTTAAAGTACAGATACCCCAAAAAACGACTAATGGAGTACTTTAAAATGTTTTTACTTAAGTACTTTACACCACTGCTTATAACGGTATCTCTGTGCATTCAAATTACCATCGATAAAATGCTATTGTGTTCGTTGTCCGTAGCCTAATCCTTCCCATATCATAACCCCACCGCTACCATGAGTCACTCTGTTCACAACATTGACATCAGCAAACCACTCGCCCACACTACACCGGCCCACTGCCGTCTGCCCGGTACAGTTAAAACCGGGTTTCATCCATGAAGAGCACAATTCTACACTTTTTCCATGGAGCAGAGAATTTGTTTTGCAGTTTTATAGCTTCTCATGCTATTCTACACATTGCCTTGAGGCTGAGAGAATGAGTTTTATATTTTCCTGTAATTGTAAACCTTTTTGTAGGCGAGCCTCGCATGGGCTGATCCAGTCTTTATACATGAATCATATCTATTAACTTAAAGGTGCATTCCAGTCTCCTTTTTACCTGATTTACTGAACAAACGGCTCATCTCAATAGGTGGCCC
Organism: Oncorhynchus clarkii lewisi; assembly: GCF_045791955.1. Lineage (NCBI taxonomy): Eukaryota > Metazoa > Chordata > Actinopteri > Salmoniformes > Salmonidae > Oncorhynchus > Oncorhynchus clarkii. The sequence continues at coordinate 16,250,764 of NC_092148.1, read as the reverse complement.
AGGTATCCTCATGACATCAGTGTAGCTGAAGTGTTATGGTGTATATTATATAATCATTGCTGAGATTGTGAAGGAACCTATGTCATTTGGTAAATAGTTTCAGAAATGAAGTTATATATGTAGATATATACACATGCATACATACAGTGGGGCAAAAAAAGTATTTAGTCAGCCACCAATTGTGCAAGTTATCCCACTTAAAAATATGAGGCGTGTAATTTATCATAGGTACACTTCAACTATGACAGACAAAATGAGAGAAATCCAGAAAATCACATTGTAGGATTTTTTAAATGAATTTATTTGCAAATGATGGTGGAAAATAAGTATTTGGTCACTAACAAAAGTTTCTCAATACTTTGTTATATACCCTTTGTTGGCAATGACAGAGGTCAAACGTTTTCTGTAAGTCTTCACAAGGTTTCACACACTGTTGCTGGTATTTTGGCCCATTCCTCCATGCAGATCTCGTCTAGAGCAGTGATGTTTTGGGGATATAGCTGGGCAACACGGACTTTCAACTCCCTCCAAAGATTTTCTATGGGGTTGAGATTTGGAGACTGGCTAGGTCACTCCAGCACCTTGAAATGCTTCTTACGAAGCCACTCCTTTGTTGCCCGGGCGGTGTGTTTGGGATCATTGTCATGCTGAAAGACCCAGCCACGTTTAATCTTCAATGCCCTTTCTGATGGTAGGCTTTGTTACTTTGGTCCCAGCTCTCTGCAGGTCATTCACTAGGTCCCCACGTGTGGTCCTGGGATTTTTTGCTCACTGTTCTTGTGATCATTTTGACCCCCGGGGTGAGATCTTGCGTGGAGCCCCAGATCGAGGGAGATTATCAGTGGTCTTGTATGTCTTCCATTTCCTAATAATTGCTCCGACAGTTGATTTCTTCAAACCAAGCTGCTTATCTATTGCAGATTCAGTCTTCTCAGCCTGGTGCAGGTCTACAATTTTGTTTCTGGTGTCCTTTGACAGCTCTTTGGTCTTGGCCATAGTGGAGTTTGGAGTGTGAATGTTTGAGGTTGTGGACAGGTGTCTTTTATACTGATAACAAGTTCAAACAGGTGCCATTAATACAGGTAACGAGTGGAGCACAGAGGAGCCTCTTAAAGAATAAGTTACAGGTCTGTGAAAGCCAGAAATCTTGCTTGTTTGTAGGTGACCAAATACTTATTTTCCACCTGTAAACTTTATTTTGCTTGGATTGAGTTGAGATTCACACATTTTACAAATTGTTTGAGGAGATACTTATATTCCTGACAAATGTGTTCTCTTTATTTTTCAGGAAACTGACAACCCAAGATCAGCCAGTTGAGGACACCTGAGCCCCCCTTTGTACTGTGACTGTCTTGTACCACAATGCTTGGCCTTCAGGGAAGCACCTCATCCCCTAAAATGTATCGCTGTGTGGCTTGTTCAGCCACCTTTACTGGATTGGCATCCTTGTTGGTGCACCAAGCTTCTCATGCAGTTCAATATGACAAGCAACCACCACAATCTGAGAAGCAACCTCTCTGCACTCACTGTGGTGAAGTGTTTTTAAACAAGGAGCTCCAAGACCAGCACTGCTGCAAAGCACTACCTGAGACCCCGGCTCCCTCTCTTTTTATCTGTGATTGTGGGGATGAGTTTCAGAACTTTAATGAAATGCTGGAGCATAAAAGATCTCATGTCTCAACCCCCCAGCAGCAGACCCAGACGACTGATGCCAGATATTCGGGCCAAGAAGAATGCAGTCTGGTTGAACCTGTCCAACCAGTCTCCCCTCAGCCAACCCTTAGCAAAACCATTTTGGGCCTCGGTCCCCCCTCTCATCCCTCACCCCTATCTCCTGTCATTCGTAGTTCAATTCTCCCACAGCTTAATAGCACATCCACTGTTCCTGAAGTCTATACAAATAAGGGGTTTATTGCCCTAACCAGATCTCCAGAGCTGAACAACCTCCCTCCAGGTGCAAGTGAGCAGGAATTACAGCCTGATGGGCTTGACCAACCTGAGAACATCTCTACTGCACAGGAACCCTCGCCACAATCCATCCAGGATGAGACTCCTGAGGATGCAGACTGTCCCGTTACAAGCGGTGCATCTTCAGAAGATGCCGGCGCACCTAAGAATGAGACAATAATGAAGATGATAGCAAATGCCTACATGAAACGTTATCAACCTGCTCAACACTACCCATTAAGACACAAGAGACTTGTGGTCCCCAAAAAAGAGCTTATACCAGTGGAGGTGATGTCACAATCCAAACACACAGCAGCATCCACACCAGGGCCCTCTATTGGCCAGTTAAGACACCTGCTTACAAAGTCTGGTGCAAAGACAATAGCCCGTCCATCTGGCAGTAGTGGTATCATATCTTTGACTCAGACCTTCTGCCCTGTAGTAGTTCTTGAGACCCGCCAAAAGCTTATTGATTCTAGAAATAGGGCCACACAGGGGAGATATCAATGTGGTCGCTGCCGAAGTGTTTTTCAGGACTTGGATAGCTTGACAGTGCATCATGCCTTACACAGGAAGGAGATAGTGAAGTGTTGTCGTCACTGTAAACAACTGATGATTGGAAAACCACCCCTTCCAGACAACCACATCTGTCCCCTGGCTCCCCACCACCTTACCTCAGTGGGGAGTAAATGCCACTCTATCAAAAAGACTGCATCATTCCAGAAGCAAAAGAAGCGACAACCGCAAAGAAGCTTCCAAAGTGTTAAAGCTAGGACGCCTTACTTTTGTCAAGTGTGCAAGCACAACTATGCCCGTAGGTATAATCTCAATGTGCACAAGTGTCAGGGGCCACCCCATCCTCCTCAGCATGCCTCCAACTCTGCCCTGTGCAAAAATACTGCATTTGGGGAAAACATTAAAGCAAGGGAGCCTGTCACAGGCGTCAACCAGAGGCCTCTAATCTCCAAAAACATCGGTGTGGGCACTGACAGCACTCGTCAGATAAAGGAGGAGGCGATTTCTGCAGAATCAAGGCCATATCCACAGTTTCCTGATTTGCTCTGGTCCGGTTCACCTAAAAGCTTCTCATCCTTCTATCCCGAAGTTGCCAAGCATGTAACACCAGGAGAAATTGATTCAGGATCTGCAACACTACAGCAAGGAGATGGTGAAGGGGACAACGCAGCAAGTAGTTTTAAACAAGAAGGTAAAGATGGAGAATGGACAATGCCTTTAGATGATTCTGAGATTGACGTTCTGATCGAGGCAGTAGATGCAGAAGACGACGATGATTTAATGCTACAAGAACCTATTTCTCAGGGTCATGTCAAGTCCACAAAGGATGGCGTGCCTTATTTCATAAAAGATGGTGCTAGACGTTTTCCCTGCTATAGATGTCAGAAAACGTACAGTCGAGGGTGCACATTAAAAAAGCATCAAAGGCTGTGTGGAAATAGGTCATTTCTGCCACAATCTACTTTTCGGGCGGTAGCACAGAAAGTCAACAAGGGTCAATTCCAATTCGATTGCTATGTCTGTGGGAGGAGCTTTAACCGCAAAGATAACATGCTGATTCATAGGAAGAAGTGCCAGTTAAGTAGAACCGTGGCCAAGAATGATAATGGACTTTTACAACAGGGCATATCAGCAGCCCAGGCACCACAACGTCTCGTGGCACAAAGTAGTAAAAATCTGGAGGATAATGGGGCAAATTGGGGTATTATGTCATTGCCCAATGTTCTTCCCAGGAGAGTGACGTGTGAGTGTGGGGCAGGCTTCACTAGCCCACGGCTCCTCCTAGAGCATTTGCAAAAGCATGCGCAGGAGGCCTATACCTGCCCCACATGCGGTGAGACACTGAGTTCCTGGGCAGACTATGAAGTCCACCTACAAGTACACATGCAGCCTCGGCACCAGATGTATGGGGGAATGCAACAGCAACGCTCTCCACCTCTACTGCTGAGGTTTCCACAGCAGCCACGTCAACGTCGGCAGCCCCTGCCAAAGCAGCGACATGCGCCTCCGCAACACTCTCTGCCAGCACAGCGCCCTCAGCCAAATCAACAACCTCTGCGGAAGCCTAGGAAGCCACAGCCGCGCTGTGTGTGCATACGATGCAGCAACACCTTTTGCAGTCGTGGCGCGCTGCTAAAGCACCTCTCCTGGAATCGGTGTAAAGGTGACAGAGGGGCTATTACAGCAAAGGCAAACCACTGTTCCCGATGCAGCATGGACTTCCCCAATGGCCTCAGCCTCAAGTTTCACCAGCTAAATGGAATGTGCAAGCCTGCCTTCAAGCCCATGCGTTGCCCTGTGTGCGTGCGCTGGTTTGGCACTGTGGAGGGACTCCAGAAACACCTGCAAACACACGACCAGACCAACTCGTTTCGCTGCCTCATCTGCCAGCGCCTCTATCCCAGCCTACGGTCACTGAAAGACCACCGCAGAAAGGTCCATTGCATTTTGTCTGGAGACACAGCGCAGGTTACACAATGAGTGAATACTCTGAAAATCATAATCCAACAGAACATCTATGAACAATGATTTTAGCAAAATGTTTTTGCAAGATCTGTTATTGATTTGAGGGATTAATTGTCTTGTGTCACCATATATAATCATTATTGTACTATTCTACTTTGATTCTATTTTCACTGTCTCAGTAGAATTTTTTCTTGCTCACTTGAACCTATTTTCATGGCCATAGTTAACTGTTGTATTGTGCTGTAAAATGCAATGATGTTCTTAAAGGGATACTTTGGGATTTTGGCAATGAAGCCCTTTATCTACTTCTCCACTAATGAAGGAAGTTCGAGGGGGTTACCGTAGACTTCGTCATGCGCTAATGCTAGTTACCAACTTCCTTCAAACTGCATGCAGAGAGGTATAAAAATGGTATCAACATGTTAATCGGACTGACTCTGGGAAATAAATTGAAGGGCTTCATTGCCAAAATCCTGAAGTATCCCTTTAACTCCTCAGCCATTATTAAAATGTACCACTTATTGTTCAAGTGCTCTTTTAGGTTGTGAAAAAACATTGATGGTTATATCTTAGTGTGGTAGCTGTCAGTGCATTTGGGAGAAAACAATTTGTAAGTGAATATACACTACAAAGTATGTGCACACCTGCTCTTCGAACTCCTCATTCCCAACCATGGGCATTAATATGTAGTTGGTCCCCACCCTTTGCTGCTATAACAGAATCCACTCTTCTGGGAAGGCTTTCATGTAGATGTTGGAACGTTGCTGAGGGGACTTGCTTCCATTCAGCCACGAGCATTGGTGAGGTCGGGCACTGATGTTGGGTGATAAGGCCTGGCTCGCAGTCGGCGTTCCCATTTATCCCGAAGGTGGTCGATGGGGTTGAGGTCAGGGCTCTGTGCAGTCAAGTTCTTCTACACCGATGTCGACAAACCATTTCTGTATGGACCTCGCTTTGTGCACAGTGGAATTGTTATGCTGAAACAGGAAAGGGCCTTCCCCAAGCTGTTGCCACAAAGTTAAAGCACAGAATCGTCTAGAACGTCTTTGTATGCCGTAACGTTACGATTTCCCGTCACTGGAACTAAGGAGCCTAACCCCAACCATGAAAAACAGCCCCAGACCATTATTCCTCCTCCACCAAACTTTACAGTTGGCACTATGCATTGGGGCACGTAGCAAACCCCCGATTTGTCTTTTGGACTGGTGATCTTAGGCTTGTGTGCGGCTGCTCGGCCATGGAAACCCATTTCATGAAGCTCCCGACTAACCTTTCTTGTGCTGATGTTGTTCCAAACTGCCTCTAGAAGCTTGGTAGTGAGTGTTGCAACCCGAGGACAGACAATTTTTACGCGCTTCAGCACTCGGTGGTTGCGTTCTGTGAGCTAGATGTTTTCACTTCACAATAAAAGCACTTACAGTTGACCAGGGCGGCTCTAACGGCAGACATTTGACGAACTGACTTGTTGGAAAGGTGGCATCTTATGACGGTACTACTTTGAAAGTCACTGAGCTGTTCAGTAAGGCCATTCTACTGTCAGTGTTTGTCTATGGAGATTGCATGGCTGTGTGCTTGGTTTTATGCGCTTGTCAGCAGCGGGTGTGGCTGAAATAGCCAAATCCATTAATTTGAAGGGCTGTCCACATACTTGTGTGTATATATTTGAACACTTACACCAAAACAAATGTATAGGAAATAGCATGTAGTGTGTTGCTCCTTGTTTTAATAAAGCCCCATTCAGAGATGAAAGATTTGAGTTGATTGTTGTCACTAACCAGGTTTCCAACCATTTTATGTGTATGAATTACCTGATGCAGAAATATACTCATGACAGGCCTGATGGAAACAGCAAATGTATTGGTAAAATGTCCAAATGTCGATAAAAGAAAATATGCTACACAAGTTAAGAATGCAATGGAAACCTATTGAATGTTAAATGTATTTGGTACATGAAAACGTAAGTATTTTTAAGTGGGGTCCTATTAGTTTGTCACCCAAACGGTTCGAACGCTACCATACAAAGTGTACACGTCGACCTTACCGACTTCAGAAGAGTCTCGACACTTGTGGTGTTTGTGAGAGTATCCCGTTTCCAAAAAGTGGTCATAATAGTTGTTTCGGTCAAACCGTTCAGAGTCCACAGAAGACCTGTTTTCGGGTTGTCTCATGGTCTAACAAACGGTACTCAAGCTCTTTCACTGCAGATGCGGAAGTGCGACCCTAGGGGATGCGGTGAAGAAGAAAAAAAACATCTCTAGTTTAAACTGACTTGATGAGGATTTAAAATTACAATACATTTAATTTAGATTAATGCAACGGTGCGTCAGTCGACTAGGGGGCTAATGTCAGTTTTTGTGTGTCACGAATGACGTGAGCGGTAAAGGCTATATACTATTTACAGAATCTTCCCATATTAAAGCCTTTTACTATTTGGTGAAATGTAAATGGGTCACAGGGGGACTGACTAGTTAACCATTAAGGCTTAAAAGTTGTTTTTAGGAATGCATGTCTGATAATGAATATGTTGATAATTTGAACATTTGCCTTCTTCCTAGCGTCGTACAAACCATCCTGATCTCAGGAACTTACATTCTGAGTTGCAAAACGGAATGTAAACTAGGCTTGTAATAGGCTAGCTCCCCTCTTCCCTTCATTCACTCATTACCAGACTCAACCAGAGATACTAGATATAATTACACGATGCTTGCCTCTGCCCTAACAATGAGATTCGTTGTCCACAGAGTGGAACAGCGGCCTGTCAAGCTCCCGTCTATTCTCTTTGGATTGGTGGATTCAACTCGTCACTTTAATATAATTTTGAATATTCAATTAGGGGTGTTGACGTCAACCGTCTGTCTTCAATGGAGATTGAGAATCTATGCTGCCCTCATAAATATACATAGTCTCAAATTTCACTAGGGATAACTTCACAGTTTCCGGGATGTCCTGTGCGTCTCACTTATGTCGTTACACTTTTTACAACCTAAGCATTACGAAACTTCTATTAGATCAAGTTAACCTCACATATCAAAACAGCTATTAATTGTATCTTGACTAAATTCGACACTCATTGACTCCAAACAAAAACAACTCCCTTGCTTTATAATTAATGTTCTGTGGACAGATTTTGGGCGGAGTAAACCCTCTCGCTTCGCCTCTTCATCTTTGACTCAACTAATCAACTTGCATACGCCAACCCGACAGGCGGCAGTGTTATATTGCATTTGGAAGTTTACCCGCCAACGAAACGAAGTAAGTTGTATTTTCCACCTTGCTGCCGCGGATGCGTTCCAAAATTCAGCCGATAAGCTTATGAAATATGAAAAAAGCCACGTAGCAATATTATAGCAAAGTTACAAATGTCCGAATTTGGACAGCATGTGGACAGCAGTGACTCGCCGGTGTAAGGTAATGCTGCTAACGTTAGCTAGGCTAGCTATGTTTTGGGGATGGATAGCTGACGCTAGCTAGCTATACGAACAAGCATTTCCTAGGCTGGATAGCTAGCTAGCAACATAGGTATATATGACAAATATAATTACTTGTATCTATGTATTATTAAGCTTTAGTTTGCAAATTGGGTTTAAGCTTTTGAACACCCGTTGGTCCAAGAAACAAAGACCCCCAAATGTGGGCCAGCGCCGGGCTTGGGGTGACGACGTTTCATAGTGATTTACGACCACGGTGTTAGCTCGCTACATAGTGAAATTATCAATATCACACTACTTATCAAGTTAGTTATTTAAGTCTAAAGGCTAGCACGCCCTACAGCTACCTAATGTTGTGTTGCTGAATTATGTGCCCCGCATTTTTATGTAATACTTCCCTGTTGATATATAATTTGTGATCAGTACAGTTGAACAGGCTTTCTAAACGATTATCCTTTCGTTACCTTAGACACTCCAGAGAGGCCCCATTCTACATGAATCATCGCATCGAGGACCGGTCAAGATGCAAAAGTGGAACAATGTGAAATGGGAAAGGGAGCTTGGCGATGGTGGACCCCCCTTTTGCTTTAGTTGTGAAAGGATCTTTCCAGACCAAATCTCATTTCATGACCACTTTTGTCCTGCGGCTGGTTACATCTGCTCCTGTGGAACAGAGTTCTCCATGTATGTTGATATGATGGACCACAGCGGGTTACATGAACCAGGCCACACTGTAATTAATTATAGCACCGTAAAGAAGGAACAATATCAGGGGGAGAGAGAGTACAAGGAGCAGCTTTCAAGGCTGGTATTGACGGCGGGGCAGGGAAGCTGGGCTAAACCTGGACTGACTCCGATGCTATCGGCCACTATGCCACGAGCCACAAAGCCTCCACCTGGTCCAAGTGCCCCAACAACAGACCTCTGGCACCAATTCCAGCCAGTGGTGTTGGTGGAGACCCTGCGCAAGTTTGGAAGGACAAAGCCCTATAGGTGTGCCTACTGTGAACTGGGCTTTGCAACAAAAGACTTACTTGTATGGCACCACAACACACATGCAAGAAATAAAGTCCATGGCTGCCTGCAGTGCGGGGTTCTCCTGCTCAGTAACAACAAGTCACCACAGCCTGGCCACCACCAGTGTGGCTCATATCGGGCAACTCCTGAAACCAGATTTACCACTGCCACAGTGCTGAGTAACAGGAAACAGCCTCTGGGGAAGGCTCAGAAGGTTGTCCAGCGTCAGCCGTGTCCGGACCCGTTCAGTGGGGAGCTGCAGCTAGGGATGCACATGGTCTCACAGCAGCCCATTCCAGGGACTTCTGGAACAAAATACTTGAAGTGTAGAGTGTGTCAGGAGCCCTTCCAAACTGTCAAGCTGCTCGAGAGGCACCGTTGCACAATGGCGGCATCCTTTTTTGCGCATGAACTGGGTCTAACATCTGGCAAACAGCTTAATGGTCACAGAAAAGGGAAGGAGGGGACCAGCCCATACTCCTTTCCTCGAAGGAATGGTGACAAGGAGCTGGCGTTCAACATTCAAACTTCAGCGAATGTAACTGTATACGGCCACAAGGCAGTAGGCCCGGATAGGGGCACCGGGTTGTCTGCCATTTCTGTAAAGACTGAGGTTTCAGACGATGACTGTTTTGTGATTGAGGATGCGCTTTCGTGCTAGTCGGAACTAGGAAACTCCGAAATTTCCGACTTGCTGACTGGTTGAACACGGAACGTGTATAACAACCAGTTAGTAAATCGGAAATGTCTGTGTTTCCTTGTTCTGACTTGCATGTGAAGGCGGCATAAAAGCTCCTTCACCAAACCAAGTCAGCTGTCATACCAACAATTAACCTCTTCCCTCTCAGTACTATAGACATGAACAGTGCAAAAAGCATTCCCAATGTGAACCCTCTGCATTTGCAACAGACAAACGTCTTCTATGGGGTATGGGCCCTTTTTGTAAGGTACCAGTTTAACTCTAATCTAACTACTCAAAATACAACTAATCTGTCAGTAGCCTAGGTATTTTATTTTTTATCAATTGTGTGTTTGTCAAATGATATTGAAAACGTTACATATGCAGTATCAAATCAGTCTGTATGGTTCATATAACCACAAACATTGTATGAAAGTTGAAAATGCTGTTTTTTTTTTTGTTTTTTTTTTACACAGTAACTTTACTGAAAACTTGGTATAAGCAGCATTGGCCATATCACAAGAACATGTTGGTTCTTTTTAGCCATTTCTGTGGTCTTGGAATAAAATATTGTTTTTTTCCGCTCTCTCCCTTTCCTTTGTAGCAACTAAGGTGTAATAATCTGTGTGTTTTTCGTATTTCAGGGACCAAAGCAATAGCTGCAGCCATAAGTGATTGCTGGAAAATGCTATACGGACACTCCTGACCTGCAAAACGTTTTTTTCTCCAGAGATACTTAAAATTGTGTTACGGTTAGAGGTAGGGTTAAGGTAAGAGACAGTTTAAGATTTTGGTTAGTTGTTTTACAAGTCAGGGTCTCTTTTATAGCCTCTGCCAAGAGAGCACGATGGAAATTCAGATCATATATTCACTGATTGCTTGGGATAGCGCTCAGACATAGTTTGTCACTTGTGAATGCACACAAACATAGGGGTTTGTTGTCTTTATAATATGTTGCTATCTCATGAGAATTTTATACGCACTGCACTGTTTTTTTGGTAAACTTTATTTTATTTTACACCGGTTGTCCACCTTTGATGAGGTAGGCAGGCAGGCACCGCGACGCCATTTCCGTCCTACCGGATGTTGAGTGAGGAGAAAAAACAATTGAATCACGAATACAATAAGCTAACATTTCAAATTATGGCACACACCACTGTATCTGAACGTTGGCGAAAACATCAATGTTATGTGCAATGCATTATTTATAAATATTGATATTTGTCGGGTTTGGACTACAACACGGTATGTTGACATTAGCTAGCTAGTTGCGTTCATCATGTCGACAGCTATCTAACTGGTGGTTCGAGGACAAGTTTGCACTAACACATTTTTGGGTGAGTAACTGCGAGTCTTAAGTTAACCTATCTTGCTATTGCGTGCATGTTTCTTTAGCTAGCTAACTGGAGCATGTTTTCCAACATGTCGGCCTACCTGCAGCATTTCGTTATAGCTATCGTTAGTTGACAGCTACATACAGTGCCTTCAGAAACTATTCCCACCCCTGACTTTTTCCACATTTTGTTATGTTATGGCCTACATTTAAAATATATTCAATTAAACATTTTGTCACAGAACTATGCACAATAGTCCATACTGCCAAAGTGTAATTATGTTAATATAAATTATTACAAATGAAAAGCTGAAATGTCTTGAGTCACGTATTCAACCTCGTTATGGAAAGCCTGAATAGGTTCAAGAGTTAAAATGCGCTTAAGTCACATAAGTTGCATGGACTCGCTCTGTGAAATAATGTTTAACTTAATTTTTGAATGACTACCTCATCTGTACCCCACACACACAATGATCTGTAAGGTCCCTCAGCCGAGTTGTGAATTAAAAACACAGATTCAACCACAAAGACCAGGGATATTTTCCAATGCCAAGCAAATAAGGGCAGCTATTGGCATATGGGTAAAAAATAAAACGCAGACATTGAATATCCCTTTGAATATGGTGAAGTTAATTACTTTTATTTTATTTCACCTTTTATTTAACCAGGTAGGCCAGTTGAGAACAAGTTCTAATTTACAACTGTGACCTGGCCAAGATAAAGTAAAGCAGTACAACACAGTTACACATGGGTTAAACTAACGTACAGTCAATAACACAATAGAAAAATATATCTTCAGTGTGTGCAAATGTAACATTAGGGAGGAAAGGCAATAAATATGCCATAGTGGCAAAATAATTACTATTTAGCAATGAAACACTGGAGTGATGGATAGTGCAGAAGATGAATGTAAGTAGAGATACTGTGGTGCAAAGGAGCAAAAAGATAAATAACAATTTGGGGATGAGGTAGTTGGGTGGGCTATTTACAGGTGCAATGATCGGTAAGCTGCTCTGACAGCTGATGCTTAAAGTTAGAGAGGGAAATATAAGTCTCCAGCTTCAGTGACTTGCAATTCGTTCCAGTCATTGGCAGCAGAGAACTGGAAGGTTAGGTGGCCAAAGGAGGACATGGCTTTGGGGATGACCAGTGATCTATACCTTCTGGAGCACGTGCTGCTATGGTGACCAGTGAGCTGAGAAAAGGCGATGCGTTACCTAGCAAAGACTTATCGATGACCTGGAGCTAGTGGGTTTGGCGACGAATATGAAGCGAGGGCCAGCCAACGAGCGCATACAGGTCGCAGTGGTGGGTAGTATATGGGGCTTTGGTGACAAAACAGATGGCACTGTGATAGACAACATCCAGTTTGCTGAGTAGAGTGTTGGAGGCTATTTTGTAAATGACATCGCCGAAGTCCAGGATTGGTAGGATAGTCCGTTTTACGAGGGTATGTTTGGCAGCATTGGTGAAGGATGCCTTGTTGCAGAATAGGAAGCCAATTCTAGATTTAATTTTGGATTGGAGATGCTGAATGTGAGCATCTGTATTCAAAATGGTTGGTGATCTGTTTAACTTGGCTTTTGATGACTTTAGAAAGGCAGGGCAGGATATATACACTGCTCAAAAAAATAAAGGGAACACTAAAATAACACCCTAGATCTGAATGAATGAAATATTCTTATTAAATACTTTTTTCTTTACATAGTTGAATGTGCTGACAACAAAATCACACAAATGATCAATGGAAATCAAATTTATCAACCCATGGAGGTCTGGATTTGGAGTGACACTAAAAATTAAAGTGGAAAACCACACTACAGGCTGATCCAACTTTGATGTAATGTCCTTGAAACAAGTCAAAATGAGGCTCAGTAGTGTGTGTGGCCTCCACGTGCCTGTATGACCTCCCTACAACGCCTGGGCATGCTCCCGATGAGGTGGCGGATGGTCTCCTGAGGCATCTCCTCCCAGACCTGGACTAAAGCATCCGCCAACTCCTGGACAGTCTGTGGTGCATGGAGCGAGACATGATGTGCTCAATTGGATTCAGGTCTGGGGAACGGGTGGGCCAGTCCATAGCATCAATGCCTTCCTCTTGCAGGAACTGCTGACACTCCAGTCACATGAGGTCTAGCATTGTCTTGCATTAGGAGGAACCCAGGGCCAACCGCACCAGCATATGGTCTCACAAGGGGTCTGAGGATCTCATCTCGATTCCTAATGGCAGTCAGGCTACCTCTGGCGAGCACATGGAGGGCTGTGCGGCCCCCCAAAGAAATGCCACCCCACACCATGACTAACCCACTGCCAAACCGGTCATGCTGGAGGATGTTGCAGGCGGCAGAACGTTCTCCACGGCGTCTCCAGACTCTGTCACGTCTGTCACGTGCTCAGTGTGAACCTGCTTTCATCTGTGAAGAGCACAGGGCGCCAGTGGCGAATTTGCCAATCTTGGTGTTCTCTGGCAAATGCCAAACGTCCTGCACGGTGTTGGGCTGTAAGCACAACCCCTACCTGTGGACGTCGGGCCCTCATACCACCCTCATGGTCTGTTTCTGACCGTTTGAGCAGACACATGCACATTTGTGGCCTGCTGGAGGTCATTTTGCATGGCTCTGGCAGTGCTCCTCCTGCTCCTCCTTGCACAAAGGTGGAGGTAGCAGTCCTGCTGCTGGGTTGTTGCCCTCCTACGGCCTCCTCCACGTCTCCTGATGTACTGGCCTGTCTCCTGTCTCCTCTATGCTCTGGACACTACGCTGACAGACACAGCAAACCTTCTTGCCACAGCTCGCATTGATGTGCCATCCTGGATGAGCTGCACTACCTGAGCCACTTGTATGGGTTGTAGACTCCGTCTCATGCTACCACTAGAGTGAAAGCACCGCCAGCATTCAAAAGTGACCAAAACATCAGCCAGGAAGCATAGGGACTGAGAAGTGGTCTGTGGTTGCCACCTGCAGAACCACTCCTTTATTGGGGGTGTCTTGCTAATTGCCACCTGTTGTTTTTCCCATTTGCACAACAGCATGTGAAATTTATTGTCAATCAGTGTTGCTTCCTAAGTGGACAGTTTGATTTGACAGAAGTGTGATTGACTTAGAGTTACATTGTGTTGTTTAAGTGTTCCCTTTATTTTTTTGAGCAGTGTATATAGGTCGGTAACAGTTTGGGTCTTGTGTCTCCCTCTCTGAAGAGGGGGATGACCCGGCAGCTTTCCAATCTTTAGGGATCTCAGACGTTACAGAAGAGGTTGAACAGGCTAGTAATAGGGGTTGCAACAATTACGCAGATAATTTTAGAAAGATAGTGTACAGATTGTGTAGCCAGTTGATTTGTAGAGGTCCAGATTTTGCAGCTCTTTCAGAAAAAATTACACTGGGTGGTGTATCAATACACCTAGTCACTACAAAGATACAGGCGTCCTTCCTAACTCAGTTGCCAGAGAGGAAGGAAACTGCTCAGAGATTTCAACATGAGGCCAATGGTGACATTAAAACAGTTAAGAGTATAATGGCTGTGATTGGAGAAATCTGAGGATCGATCAGCATTGTAAATTACTCCACAATACTAACATAAATTACAGTGAAAAGAAGGAAGATTGTACAGAATACGTTCCAAACATGCATCCTGTTTGCAGTAAGACACTAAAGTAAAACTGCAAAAAATTTGGAAAATAAATTAACTTTATGTCCTGAACAATGCGTTATGTTTGGGGCAAATCCAACACATCACAGAGTATTATTCTTCATATTTTCAAACATGGCGGTAACTGCATCATGTTATGTGTACGCTTGTCACCGGCAAGGACTATAGTTTATTTTGTAAATAAAAATAAACGGAATAGAGCTAAGCACAGGCAAAATTCTAGAGGAAAACCTGGTTCACTCAGCTTTCCAACAGACACTGGGAGACAAATTAATCTTTCAGCAGGACAATAACAAGGCAGAATATACACAGGAGTTGCTTACTAAGATGACATTGAATTTTCTTGAGTGGCCTAGTTACAGTTTTGACTTAAATCAGCTTCAACATTTATGGCAAGACTTTTTAAAATGACTGTCTAACAATGATCAACAGTCAACTTGTCAGAGCTTGAATAATTTCTTTAAAGAATGTGTAAATATTGTACAATCCAGCTGTGCAAAGTTCTTCGAGCAGGTGAGTCAAGCTCATTCACATGGAGGTCCAAGTGCCTGCTGGTTTTTGTCTTTTACTTTCAATTAAGACCTAGACAACCAGGTGAGGGGAGCTCCTTACAAATCTGTGACCTTAATTCATCAATCAAGGAAAGAATGTGAACCTGCAGACACTTGGCCCTCCATAAAATTAGTTTGTCACATGTCTCAGAGACTTACCCAGAAAGACTCACAGCTGTAATCGCTTCCAAAGGTGATTCTTATATATATTGACTCAGGCGTGTGAATACTTATGTAAATTATTAGATATTTCAGTATTTCATTTTCAATTAACATGTTTTCACTTTGTCATTATGGGGTATTCTGTGTAGAAGGGTGAGTAAAATATATATTTTGAATTCCGGCTGTAATAGAGCAAAATGTGAAAGTCAAGGGGTATAAATACTTTCTGAAGGCATTGTAGCTAGCTGCCTACAGTGACAAGAAGAATAGATTTGATTTGGGAATTCCTGTAGCTTGTTCTTTTCACTTCGATTAGATAATCTGGATGTCAGACAGCCTCTATGGGTTGTGGTGCCTACAACCTATCAATTTGATTCAAGGCATGGAAGACACAAGTTGGAACATTCAAACCCAACAGAACAACACTACATCAGTATGTGAGATGCATGTGGGCTGTTTTTTGGTAAGACATTTTGAATGACAGCATGGGATAAAATGTTGCACAGGCTGCTAAATCTGGTGCGAAAAATACAGATGAAAAATGTAGTGGTACCAGTGGTATGGTTGTTACATTTTTTATTTATGATTTCAAGTCAGTAGCACAGCCCCATCCCTGTCTTGTCCAATCTATAGAAGGGGTGCTCTTGGCCATTGTTGCCAGAGGCCCCAAAAAGACTGACTAACATTTCTGCGTGCAAAAGGGACGTTAACTCAAAATATAACATGACTGTTCGATAAACCAAGACAGTTTTCGATGTTATGATGTAGAATCACGTGGCTCAAAGTGCTGTTTCTTTTGTTAAGGTACTTGGAGACGATAGTGGCCGTTACCTGGCTAGATTGTGGTGGAAGACGAGACGCGTGGTTTGAACAAAAGCTGGATGATCGTTCTTGCCTGGGCTGCTATTGGAGGATCTATGTTGAACATTTACATTTTCGTCATCAGTCCCGCCAGAGAGCCTGCCTAAAAATAAAGACAGTAAGTATTAAAATAGCATAAGAAAGTCACTCATGTATGTTGGAAATAGTAGCATATTGTTACTAGTATCACAGAGGCTAGAAAAACTCCATCCTGAATCTAGTTTTTATGAGAATTCACCTCTTCCCTATGTGAAAACACAGAGCAAGAGACTGACTGACATGGGAAGTAAAATTTCCTTCAGTAGAGGAGTCAATTATGAGGAAACGGTCAGCCTTATCTGCTGCCCATAGCAACCCTCCTAAACCCTTGCCTGCCCTGACTAACGAGAAACCGGTAACTGCTGATACTGGCAATGGAGACGCTACTGTTCTAATGTGTACCCTTCAGGGTATTTTCATGTCTAGAACTGTGTATCTGATACAATATACCCATATATTTGTGCGATATGTGCTGCGTCTGCCTGTTTCTCTATATTTGATTATGAAAACTACGACTGGCGCAAAAGGAAAGCATTAACGTGTTATACCTTTTTTTATTTATATATATATATATATACATACATACAGTGAGGGAAAAAATATTTGATCCCCTGCTGATTTTGTACGTTTGCCCACTGACAAAGAAATGATCAGTCTATAATTTTAATGGTAGGTTTATTTGAACTGTGAGAGACAGAATAACAACAAAAAAATACAGAAAACGCATGTCAAAAATGTTATAAATTGATTTGCATTTTAATGAGGGAAATAATTATTTGACCCCTCTGCAAAACATGACTTAGTACTTGGTGGCAAAACCCTTGTTGACAATCAGAGGTCAGACGTTTCTTGTAGTTGGCCACCAGGTTTGAACACATCTCAGGAGGGATTTTGTCCCACTCCTCTTTGCAGATCTTCTCCAAGTCATTAAGGTTTTGAGGCTGACGTTTGGCAACTCGAACCTTCAGCTCCCTCCACAGATTCTGTATGGGATTAAGGTCTGGAGACTGGCTAGGTGACTCCAGGACCTTATAATGTGCTTCTTCTTGAGCCACTCCTTTGTTGCCTTGGGTCATTGTCATGCTGGAATACCCATCCACGACCCATTTTCAATGCCCTGGCTGAGGGAAGGAGGTACATGGCCCTGTCCATCGTCCCTTTGATGCGGTGAAGTTGTCCTGTCCCCTTAGCAGAAAAACACCCCCAAAGCATAATGTTTCCACCTCCATGTGTGACGGTGGGGATGGTGTTCTTGGGGTCATAGGCAGCATTCCTCCTCCTCCAAACACGGCGAGTTGAGTTGATGCCAAAGAGCTCCATTTTGGTCTCATCTGACCACAACACTTTCACCCAGTTGTCCTCTGAATCATTCAGATGTTCATTGGCAAACTTCAGATGGGCATGTATATGTGCTTTCTTGAGCAGGGGTACCTTGAGCTTACTGCAGGATTTCACTCCTTCACTGCGCAGTGTGTTACCAATTGTTTTCTTGGAGACTGTGGTCCCAGCTGCCTTGAGATCATTGACAAGATCCTCCCGTGTAGTTCTGGACTGATTCATCACCGTTCTCATGATCATTGCAACTCTACGAGGTGAGATCTTGCATGGAGCCCCAGGCCGAGGGAGATTGACAGTTCTTTTGTGTTTCTTCCATTTGCGAATAATCGCACCAACTGTTGTCACCTTCTCACCAAGCTGCTTGGCGATGGTTTTGTAGCCCATTCCAGCCTTGTGTAGGTTTACAATCTTGTCCCTGACATCCTTAGAGAGCTATTTGGTCTTGGCCATGGTGGAGAGTTTGGAATCTGATTGATTCATTGCTTCTGTGGACAGGTGTCTTTTATACAGGTAACAAGCTGAGATTAGGAGTACTCCCTTTAAGAGTGTGCTCCTAATCTCAGCTCGTTACCTGTATAAAAGACACCTGGGGGCCAGAAACCTTTCTGATTGAGAGGGGATCAAACACTTATTTCCCTCATTAAAATGCAAATCAATTTATAACATTATTGACATGCGTTTTTCTGGATTTTTGTTGTTGTTATTCTGTCTCTCATTGTTCAAATAAACCTACCATTAAAATTATAGATTGATCATTTCTTTGTCAGTGGGCAAACGTACAAAATCAGCAGGGGATCAAATACTTAATTCCCTCACTATATATAATATATATCATTTTTTTTACATTTTTTTTAACAGCCATTTGAAGAGAAGATCAGCAAGGAGGTGGACAACTGCCATAACATGCCCCCTATGAAGGAGCCCTTACAAAGACTCCAACTACAGAGAGAAAGTAAAAGCCAACAGAACAAAGTGGTGGCTGAACCCTCTGACACACGGTCACTACCAGGTACCCCTGTTTTGGCTGTCCTTCCTAATCCCGGAGAGGTAAACTCTGGTGGCATTAATCGCAGAAGAATGAGCACAAAGATGCAGGAAAACATGGAGAAAATGCATGTTAATTCACATGCCACTGGTCATGCTAAAACTCAATGTGAAAGTGCTAATCCTGAAGTGCATTTATCACTTACTGGGAGTGAGCAAACATTGAACTGTATCACAAAGGAGCTGGTGGGTGTAACAAGGCCAGCAGCGGTAGACGTTGTTAGGAAACGTGGTCGCCCTCACAAGAAGGCAAAGATGCTGCATACTGTGCTACAAACAGTGGAGAGTTCTTCTCATCTGAGCACTGCAGAATCAAAGGATTGGAGTGAAACAATGTCTGACAGAGCGAATGCTGTTTCTTTTACTACAAACTGTGTAGAGAACAGGGATGACACATCTCTCAGAGCTATTGAAACAAAAGCAATACCTCTAAACTGTGAACCAAGCAATACAGCGGTGTCTGTTCTTGACTCGTCCCCCCAAGACCATCAACCAGCTGAATCCAGCCCTGTGGCTATCTCACCTTTGGAACCAAAAAGGAAAAGGGGACGACCAAAGGGTTCGACCAAGAAACAACCAGGAAAAACCATGAACACTATTTCAGTGCAACAATCCCATGTAACAGAAGAAAAAATGGCAATTAAAAAGGAACCTGATGAGATGCTATCTGAAGAGGAAAAGAGAGGAAGCATTGGTCCTCAGCCTGAGGAAACTCCTGTTGAACCTAAACACAGAGTAGGACGACCACCAAAGAAAACAACACTCGTGAGGCAGTTTGCGTTAGCACAGAGAAAATCACAGAGAAAATCATGTTCTATTACAGCATCTGTGAATTCCCAGGATATTCCACCTCAACATCAGAATATTGAGACTGAGCGTTCACTAGATTATATTGCAAGGCATGTGTCTGTGTCACTTAGTCGCGTTGATTCTCAGCGAGGTGGGACTGCTGACATGATCTCTAATGTGAAGTGTGAGGATATTGAAATAGAGCTGGGTGATTTTAATTCCCTGGCACAGTCAAATTGTCTCATGTCTTTTCAATGCCACACTGACACCAGTGTGAAGGTTGAGTCCTGTAATACTAGTTGTGAAGGCACTGAGTTCAAAAAGCCACTCAAAGTCGACAAACCAGGAGGAACTGCTGGCACTGCTCCCAGAAAGCGATCCCGGTTTGTTTTTGGAAAAGCTAAATACAAAAAAGGAAAGAGGAAAAGGTTCATTGATGCTAGAGGTAGACTCCAACGTGTGACCTCACAGGGAGATCCAGACACCATGGCAAAGCAGACCGATGAAGGCAGTGGTGATGTTGGAGAGGAGATGGACTGTGGCGAGTCAGCTTGGGAGTATGAGGGCAACACAAATGACAGCTTTTCAAATGGAAGTAAGTCAACAGATGAAGGATTTAAAGATTTGCCTGAGAGTCACCAAAATCCTATCGTCACTGATGTAAACATATTAGAAACTATGTCACATGAGTCCTTTTTAAAATCAGATGTCATACAAGGTGAAGAATTCACAAGTAAAAAAATCAAGGAAGAGAGAGATGGTGCAGGCGATGAAACTGAATATAACCCAACAAGCAGTTGTGGCCTGAAGGCTCGGGGGAGACCAAAAGGGAGACCAAAAGGCACAGGGAAAACGTGTGAGTACTGCGGTCGCCATTTTGATTTTGTGTCTGTATATACCGTCCATCTACGCACTCATACAGGCGAAAGGCCCTATAAGTGCATTGATTGTGACCAAGACTTTGCCCAGCTATCTAACTTAAAAAGTCATGTCAAGAAACATAACAAGCGCTGTCTGCCTCTGAAGTGTCCTTATTGCAAAATTAAGTTCAGTAATTCAAAGGAATTGCTTGCTCATTGCAAGTGGCACTCGCAGAACCAGGACTCTGAGTCTGGGAGTAAAACGAAGGATAACAGAAATGAGGCCACTCATACACCCCTTGTTTCTCTGAAAGAAAGGAGAAAAAGGGGAAAGGGGGGGATACTCAAATGCCACATTTGTGGGAAAGTGTTTCCCTTTTGGTCTGGTCTGCAGGTTCATATACGTATGCACACTGGGGAAAAACCATATATCTGTAAAGTATGTGGGAAAGCCTTTAGTAATCGCTCATCAATTCGTATTCATGAGGTGACACACTGGTCCATTAAGCCTTACAACTGCACACGGTGTGGGAAGAGTTTCACTCAGTTGTCGTCTGCAAAAAAACATCCCTGCAAGGGTCTGAGGGAGAGTAATGACAGAGAGGGACGGAAGAAGCCTTTCATATCTTTTACATGCCACATCTGCGAAGAGAGATTTGTTCAGAGGCGTCAGTACAAAACCCACCTGAAAACCCATGCTGGTGTGAAGCTCTTTCGCTGTTTATTCTGTGACCAGCTGTTTAGTGTGATGTCAGAATTTGAAGAGCACCACCAATATTGCACCAAAGTTAGGGGGGAGAAGATGACATCCAAATCTGAATTTAGGATTTGGAAACCTAGAGCCCCTAATCAGCAAAGATCGCAGCAACCAAGTGTCAAGAGTCATTCACCAGTCACCCAATTAGTATTTCCTGCAGCTGCTGATAGTCAACCATTTCAGAACCTTGGACAGACTTCAGCTTCCTCTGTCTCGTTGTTGAACTGTGAACCTACCCCACAGCAAAAATCAAGTGGTCATCAGTCTTCACAAACACATGCCAATAAAGCCATTGCTACAACTCTGCGCCCCTTCCAAACATGCATTATACCCACAAATAATCTCACCCCACTTGTATCAAAGTTGAACAGTCTAGATCGTAAATCTGACCCGAGGAAGTACTTCTGCCCACGTTGTGGAAGACTTTTCAGACACACAGGAAGACTCCGAGCCCACATGCTAACTCATGCCCACAGTCAGAGCTACACCTGTGACTGCTGTGGAAAGACCCTGGAAAGCTGGAAAAAGCTTTGGCTTCACCAGCGAATCCACAGACAGAAACTAGGACGGTTCTCATGTCCAAAGTGTCGCCAAGGTTTCCGCTTCGTTGGGCCCTACAAGCAGCACATGCTGCGAGAACATCCGGAGTACCAGTGGATCGATGAGAGACCAAACAAAACTCTCCAAGGACTTGACCAGCAGCAGTGCCTGCCTTATCAATGTGAGGAGTGCAACGCCAGCTTCAGGACACTAGATATGCTTTTCAATCATCAGCTTTGCCATTCCTCACCAGGTGACCACAGTATGTGGATACAGGACGACTGCTATGATTACTCTCCCTCGACACATGAACATGATGTACCTTCCAACGTGAATGGATTTGACCCTCACATGAACAGTGGCGTAACACACTCCCATCAGGAACTCCACCATACCTACTACCCTTCTCCGCCTCTACAAGCAAACCACCCACGAGGTTCACATCTCCTTCATTACTTTTCCAATCATTCAGACCTACTACATTCACTGTCACCCCTTATACCTGTGCCTCCCCCAATGCAACACCCAGGTTTCCAACCAGGCCTCCGGTCTTATGACTCCACCCAGCCGCTCACAAGCCCTCTATCGCCACTATACTCACAGGTAAAGATCATTCCATACCCTAACAGAAAAGATGGGAATGTAAACAGGAAGCGGAGTAGAATTTATGGGAATGCGACTAAACGTGCTGCTAGATCCAAGGAGGACAAGGCGACAATGAGAGGTTTGGATTGTGCGGAGTGTGGTGTTCAGTTTCCTGCTGTCTCACAGCTCTATGAGCATTATTTGCAGCATGCAAGGGGAGAGGTGTAAGAAGTGAAAATGAGGAACCTTTTTCTATCACAAAGGCACGTTATCCCCCATCTCTTTCTCAGAGGTTTACCTCTATCAGTTTAGAAATTACTCATACGTCAACCAACAGTGGCATTTTTAACACATAAGAGGTTGTTGTATTGATGTGTTTGAGTGAATATTCTGTTGAATGAAGATTGTTACTCTGGTTGCTCGTTGGTCATTAGGGAAGCTGATTACTTTTGGTTGTTATTTGAATTACTTACATTGATCAATTTTAAATTGACAGTATTTTATTTTTCGTTGGCGAGTGTCCCTTAATCTGAAAAGATGGTCAGTGCTTTTATACACTTCAGTAGTTTTAGCAGGTTTTAAGACGAGGACAGATCATGAAATGACAATGCTTGATCATGGAACGTTAAGAGGTATGACAATGTCATTGTTAACCTCTTCCTGTCAGACTCTGATTCTCAACTGATGATTTATGTAATTTAGGCTACCAATACAAGTGATTAATATCTATTTTAATTCTGTCCATTTATTTAAAAGAAAATTATAAACCTCATGTTTTGCATGTTAGTCATTTATACTGTGGTTGTGTTCATTTGTAACTTATGCAAAAATAATATTTTCACTGCCAGTACTCTAGTCTTTTTAACTAATAGGCCAACATTCCCTCATGTTTACAGAAAGTTATTTTTTTTAGAAAAGCAGTTCTTGTTCTGTTGCTGATGAACTGACAGCTGTTTACATACTGTATATTTTACTTTCCAGTTTCACTCAGTTATTAATGTGTCAGACAAAAATAAAATCCACCTTTCTAATGTTGTGCTTATTTAATTGAAAACATATTGCCTAGCACAAGTACATATGTAAGCATACAGGACACATCGTGTGGGATTCACATGCTGGTTCGAATGATTTTGTTGTCGAATGCTCTTTTAAAGGCACTGCTCTCATGGAACTATTGAATGGTTTTGTAGTTTGCTCACTGTGGAGAACAAACTAATTTCCCCCAGATGATAGGGAGTCAATGAAAAGGTTCAACATTTTGCAAGACTAACTTTGAATTCAGATTAATGTGTTATGGACTCCATTTTATTTTTAAGAACATGTGTGAGGCTAATTTCAATTGTTACTAAATGTAATTACTATTTAGGAATTCCATTTTTTTGGCGCCCTTATGTATAGTGTAAAATTGTAACAAAGCGTTATTATAATGGTGAGGCGCCGCTAATAGTTTATTACGGTTACAGACGACAATGGGGCGTGATCCAAATGTGCGGCAGTAAATCAGTCACGCCACGGTCAAAACATTGGGGTGAAAAAAATGTTCTTCGCAATTCTATCGGTGACATCAAACATGAAAAATATGCATATAATTTAGTTATAATGTAAATATGTGTATTCTCCTGCAAGCAAGAGTTTACCCGTATCGTTGAAATATTTGACACCATTGCAATAAACCGCAAGGGACAGAGGATCCATTGAATATTGAGGAGCAAGCAAGGTAGGCGACATAATTTGAGGTTATTAACGTTCACAGACATATTCTATCCAAGAAATCGTGCACCAATTAGTCACCGAGTTATCCTGCTTGAAGGTGTTCTGTTTTGACCAAAATATGTTATCTTTACTGCGAAGGCTATAAACTGAAGAAATTACACACGTATGTTATTTAACCATGCTGGAAAAGTAGTCTGATCGGTGACCAGAGTATGGTTCTACAGCTGACACTGTTTATAATAAACCTTAGCAATCAGGACCAAATGTTCAAGCCATTTCTTTTTAATCATACCCTATTGATGTGCCTATTCATCTCAAAGAATACAATAGGATGGAGACAGTATGTGGTAAAGGAGGGACGGTGACATGCTGATGGTCATCGTTAAACAAGAGGAAGAAGACCATATGGAGCAGATGTCCAATGGTCCACTGTCATCTGACACGCTCATCAAACAGGAGCAAGAAGAGGGCCTAGAACAAGGCACTACAGGTGGGTCCAAATAAGGGTTTAGGAGCCTGCAAGCCAACACTTGCACAGAAACGGAATTGTAGTATTGATCATTTTACAACACGATACAATATATTAGTCTCTTATTTTCAACCTTGATTCTCAACACATTTTCTTCCTTCGCTCCTGCTATCCCACTAAATCACGGTTGAGCTTCAGCTCCAGCTCCAGATGACCAACTCCCTGAGAAAACAGACACCCTGGAAGAAGCAGAGAAGGAAGGGAAAGACAGGAGAGGTGCTAGTCTGCTGTTAAGACTGAGGATGTCTGGGTCAGACTCCAGTTGGTGCTGCAGACTGTGTCAGCGCTGCTTCAGTTCCTCCTGGCAGCTGACGGGACACTGTTGTACTGGCATCGCGGGGGAGGACGGGGTCGCCCACGGCCACAAGGTCAAACTGGAGTTCCAGTGCCCAGTGTGTGGCGACCGCTTCCTCCGCCCCACAGCCTTCATCATGCACAAGCGCAGTCACATGGGCCAGTCCCAGTACGTCTGTGGGGTCTGTGGACGGACGCTCAAGAGCCTGTGCAAGCTGTCCTCCCACAAGTGCTCACACTCCCGCCGCCGCGGGACTGTGGCTGAACGACAGCAATGCCATGACTGCAGCCAGAGCTTCTGCAACTTGACGGCACTCAGAAGCCACCGGGAGAGACAGCATGGAGAGGAGAGGAACTGGGAGGATGAGGAGGACAGGGTGGTGAGAGAGGAAGAGGAGGGAAGCACTGCAGTAATCTCTAATGATTCAACCTGAGTTTCAGGTAAGGCTGGTTCTTTATTAGTATTTCCTCTTGTGTAGGCTATGGATTCACCTCTCATTTGCAAGGTACTTGGAAGTCTGTGAACTTGTGTCTTGAATCCAATTGTTCTGATCTAGATATGATATGCATCTTGTTATTTTCTCTTTTCAATGACTCAGTATTTACCTGTATTTGACAATCTTTCCTCTTTGCAGCAAATCACCACATCACTTGTGTATCCACTGGTTCTCCTGACCCTGTCTAATTGCTTTCTCTTCTAGTAGCCCAGTCTCCTCAGTGCCACCAGTGTTTCATGACCTTTCAGGATGCAGAGACAGAAGAGAGGCATTTACGCTTCAAGCACCCAGTAGAGTATGAGAGACATCTCAGAGGTTGCACAGTGTTTGCCTGCTGTGTCTGCGACTGAACATTCCCCTCCTCCCGCCTTCTCTCAGCTCACCAACGCACCCACAGCAAGGGAGTCTGCCCCCTACTGGACCAGAAGACTCTGTCCAAGAAAGCACAGATGGAGGAGAGGCTGAGGGTATATAGAATTTTTTTATGTTTTTAATACAGTCTATGTACTTATTATTTCTTTCAGTTTTCACATGTTTTATAATTCTTTATTTTCTGTGTTTTATAAAAAATATTACAATGATTCTATTATCACACACCGAATATGTGCAGTGAAATGTGTTATTTTATAGGGTCAGCCATAGTAGTACGGCACCCCTGGAGCAAATAGGGGTCAACTGTCTTGCTCAAGGACACATTGACAGATCTTTCACCGTGTCGGCATGTTATTTCAGGTATAGACAATGAAAAAAACAGAGCTGGTCCAATGAGCTGTGAGCACTGTCATATCATCTTCAATGACCCTCGAACCTGGGAACGTCACATGACGGCCAAGCACCCCCCATTCCTGTCGACACCTACTTCACCAGGGAATGCCTACCTGACTTCTAGACCTGCCAGGGGTCAACTACGACCCTATCGCTGCTCATCCTGTGGAGAGAGATTCATACAGGAAAGCACTCTGACCAAACACGGCACCAAGGCACACGTCAGCTGAGAGAGGATGATTCTGGGAGCATAGATACCAAGATGAAGAGGACAATAGGCAAGTTGGAGTGAGATATACTGTACTGATATACAGTGCCTTGCGAAAGTATTCGGCCCCATTGAACTTTGCGACCTTTTGCCACATTTCAGGCTTCAAACATAAAGATATAAAACTGTATTTTTTTGTGAAGATTCAACAACAAGTGGGACACAATCATGAAGTGGAACGACATTTATTGGATATTTCAAACTTTTTTAACAAATCAAAAACTGAAAAATTGGGCGTGCAAAATTATTCAGCCCCCTTAAGTTAATACTTTGTAGCGCCACCTTTTGCTTGATTACAGCTGTAAGTCGCTTGGGGTATGTCTCTATCAGTTTTGCACATCGAGAGACTGACATTTTTTCCCCATTCCTCCTTGCAAAACAGCTCGAGCTCAGTGAGGTTGGATGGAGAGCATTTGTGAACAGCAGTTTTCAGTTCTTTCCACAGATTCTCGATTGGATTCAGGTCTGGACTTTGACTTGGCCATTCTAACACCTGGATATGTTTATTTTTGAACCATTCCATTGTAGATTTTGCTTTATGTTTTGGATCATTGTCTTGTTGGAAGACAAATCTCCGTCCCAGTCTCAGGTCTTTTGCAGACTCCATCAGGTTTTCTTCCAGAATGGTCCTGTATTTGGCTACATCCATCTTCCCATCAATTTTAACCATCTTCCCTGTCCCTGCTGAAGAAAAGCAGGCCCAAACCATGATGCTGCCACCACCATGTTTGACAGTGGGGATGGTGTGTTCAGGGTGATGAGCTGTGTTGCTTTTACGCCAAACATAACGTTTTGCATTGTTGCCAAAAAGTTCAATTTTGGTTTCATCTGACCAGAGCACCTTCTTCCACATGTTTGGTGTGTCTCCCAGGTGGCTTGTGGCAAACTTTTTATGGATATCTTTAAGAAATGGCTTTCTTCTTGCCACTCTTCCATAAAGGCCAGATTTGTGCAATATACGATTGTTGTCCTATGGACAGAGTCTCCCACCTCAGCTGTAGATCTCTGCAGTTCATCCAGAGTGATCATGGGCCTCTTGGCTGCATCTCTGATCAGTCTTCTCCTTGTATGAGCTGAAAGTTTAGAGGGACGGCCAGGTCTTGGTAGATTTGCAGTGGTCTGATACTCCTTCCATTTCAATATTATCGCTTGCACAGTGCTCCTTGGGATGTTTAAAGCTTGGGAAATCTTTTTGTATCCAAATCCGGCTTTAAACTTCTTCACAACAGTATCTCGGACCTGCCTGGTGTGTTCCTTGTTCTTCATGATGCTCTCTGCGCTTTTAACGGACCTCTGAGACTATCACAGTGCAGGTGCATTCATACGGAGACTTGATTACACACAGGTGGATTGTATTTATCATCATTAGTCATTTAGGTCAACATTGGAACATTCAGAGATATTCACTGAACTTCTGGAGAGAGTTTGCTGCACTGAAAGTAAAGGGGCTGAATAATTTTGCACGCCCAATTTTTCAGTTTTTGATTTGTTAAAAAAGTTTGAAATATCCAATAAATGTCGTTCCACTTCATGATTGTGTCCCACTTGTTGTTGATTCTTCACAAAAAAATACAGTTTTATATCTTTATGTTTGAAGCCTGAAATGTGGCAAAAGGTCGCAAAGTTCAAGGGGGCCGAATACTTTCGCAAGGCACTGTATATAGGAGTGTTTTCCAGGAGGGCCTTGACTAACTTTATACCAAGTTGTTTAATGAAGAAATGACGTGTCACTTAGTATAAATCAAATATCATTTCATTGTAGGCCTTCGTGTCAACCCTTATGCCAACTTTCTCCAACACTAATAGAATCCTCACAAAATATATTTTGAATTCATATCTCTTCTAGGGATGTGATGATACCAGTGTCGCAATATTTTTTCCATGCCAAAAATGAAAACATGAAGCAGAACAGACTCTTTGGTCCTTTTATTTTCCAAGCTATAGGTTTAAAAATAAATACATGTGATTCTGGATAAAAAACATAATGATGTTTGTTTCCAACTTCAAGGCTGTTTCCCCAAAGAAGTTAAATCCACTTCGTGTTTTGTTTCCTTGCCACGATACTGGTATCTTCCTGGCCCTAACATCTTGAAAAGCACCCGTGTCAAAATGGAGTAGTTTTCAAAATAAAAGCCTGACCATATTTATTCGAGATTCACATAAAAAAATAAAAATGATCCTGTACCCTGATTTAAGATGAAAACAGACCAAACCAGCTTTTGATCATTTTGATAGCAATAATGTCTGTACTATGACATGTAAACTACATGAACAAAAGTATGTGAACACCTGCTCATCGAACATCTCATCCAAAATCATGGATATTAATATGGAATTGGTCCCCCCCTTTACTGCTATAACAGCCTCCACTCTTTTGGGAAGGCTTTCCATTAGATGTTGGAACATTGCTGTGGGTACTTGATCCATTCAGCCACGAGCATTAGTGAGGTCGGGCACTGATGTTGGGAGATT
Source organism: Oncorhynchus clarkii lewisi (assembly GCF_045791955.1). NCBI lineage: Eukaryota > Metazoa > Chordata > Actinopteri > Salmoniformes > Salmonidae > Oncorhynchus > Oncorhynchus clarkii. Next base: position 16,222,167 of record NC_092148.1, on the reverse strand, counting down.
AGACCTGGCTCGCAGTCTGAGTTCCAATTCATCCTAAAAGTGTTCGATGGGGTTGAGGTCAAGGCTCTATGCAGGCCTGTCAAGTTCTTCCACACCGATCTCAACAAACCATTTCTGTATGGACCTCGCTTTGTGGACGGTGGCATTGTAATACTGAAACAGGAAAGGGCCTTCCCCGAACTGTTGCCACAAAGTTGGAAGCACTGAATCGTCAAGAATGTCATTGTATGCTGTAGAGGTAAGATTTCCCTTCACTTGAACTAATGGGCCTAGCACAAACCATGAATAACCATTATTCCTCCTCCACCAAACTTTACAATTGGCACTATGCATTGGGGCAGGTAGCGTTCTCCTGGCATCCGCCAAACCCGGATTCATCCATCGGACTGCCAGATGGGGAAGCGTGATTCATCACTCCAGAGAATCTTTTTCCACTGCTCCAAATCCAATGGTGGCGTTCTTGTGCTGATGTTGCTTCCAGAGGCAATTTGGAACTCGGTAGTGAGTGTTGCAACTAGTTCTGTTACAGTGACTATATTACTGGCACACTGGCGGTCACGTGTCATGAGGGCAGTCAAATTCCACGTGACCATTTAGTCACGATAATTAGGCTTCTCCAAGCTCTGATGCTGCTGATGGTCATTAGTAGGCTGGCCACTCGATTTTGTCTCTGCGTTATATTGGAATCGAACATGTCATGTCTAGGAGAGGGGGTGACCTTGATAATTTATTGTTAAAACGAGAGGCTGCCTGGATCTTTAACTTAAAGACCCTTGCTGCCTTCGGTCTCAACGTAGACTTTGATCTGAAGCCATTCTTGTGATTATTGTGACTTTGCCATTGTAATTGTTTGTAAGCTTGTGTAGTCTAAAATGAATTTATGATCGTATGCTGTTTTTTGTATGCTGTTCTTTGTATGCCATTTTAATATTTGAGAATTAACCAATGATATTAGGTCACTCTTGGCCATGATTAAAGACACGTGTGTCTTTTGACACTATCTAAACGAGTCATCCCGCAGTGTTTGTGATTAAACCCTGATGAAGACAGCTTGGCTGTCGAAGCGTTGGATATTACATTTTTGCATCTGAGTTCCTAGAGTGTGTGGCTCTCCTTTATTTTCAGGTCATTCAGTAACATACCAAACTTGCGAACCGCCTGGCACTCTATTGTCCTATCACTCTGACATCAATGCAAATGTAATCAAAAATCTAATCAAACACTTAATGAGAGTCCATGAGATCATGTTGTGCAACATTTCTATAGGCTATGCAATTGAGAAAACCGAGTGATGGCCTCTATTAAAAAGAGGAGGATCCCATCAGCTTTCAATAGGCTAGGCCTACTATCTATTTCTCAACTTTCCTATTATCTGTGCTTCTCTTTAAAACAGGAGTATAGCCTATCTGGCTGGAATGAAAATGAACCACGAGAAAAGCGTCCTCCATTCACTATTTAAGTGCATAGATTACATGTATTTTTTTCTGCAAACCCTGTTTTGAGACAGTTGCATGATAATGGTCCAATATAAACCAAAACACATTTCACACATATGTTATTTAGTATACAGTGCCTTCAGAAAAGTATTCAGACCCCTTTACTTTTTCCACATTTTGTAACTTTACAGCCTTATTCTAAAATGGATTTTAAAAAAATGCTCCTCAGCAATCTACACAGACTACCCCAAAATGACAAAGTGAAAACAGGTTTTTAGAATTTTTGCAAAATATAAAAATAAAAACAGAAATACCTTATTTACATAAGTATTCAGACCCTTTGCTATGAGACTCGAAATAGAGCTTGAGTGCATCCTGTTTCCATTGATCATCCTTGAGATGTTTCTACAACTTGTTTGGAATCCACCTGTGGTAAATTCAGTTGATTGGACATGATTTTGAAAGGCACACACCTGTCTTTATAATGTCCCACAGTTGACAGTGCATGTCAGAGTAAAAACCAAGACATGAGGTCGAAGGAATTGAGACAGGTTTGTGTCGAGGCACAGACATGGGGAAGGGTATCAAAAAATGTCTGCAGCATTGAAGGTCCCCAATAACACAGTGGCCTCCATCATTCTTAAAAGGAAGATGTTTGGAACCACCAAAACTTCCTAAAGCTGGCCACCTGGCCAAACTGAGCAATCGGGGGAGAAGAGCCTTGGTCAGGGAGCTGACCAAGAACCTCATGGTCACTCTGACAGAGCTCTAGAGTTCCTCTGTGGAGATAGGATAATCTTCCAGAAGGACAACCATCTCTGCAGCACTCCACCAATCAGGCACGCAGCCGGGGAGGGGAATTATAATTATTGTATTCAGCCCAAGGGAACAACGGTCACTGGCCGCAAAAGGCATGGATTTTTTTAGGGGGCATTACGGCCATACAAAGGGGATGCAGCTGGGAAATTCAAGGCTCTTCAAATTGTGAATCAGAGACTGATGAAGTGTGTATAGCCTACGCAAAAAAACAAACAAAGCAGAGCTCATGCCTTTCATGCAACTTTCTTCAAATCATCATTAGAGTCTCATCACGCAGCCTTAGAATGTGTTAAAATCTAAATATATAGCCCAACATTTGTATGACAACTAAAGTTATATAAATAACTTTAAATTAAGCATATAGGAGGACCTGTTTCTTTGTTAACCGCTCAACACAGAATAGCTGCATGTGGAAACTCCCTCATTGTTTGGAGAAAATATATTTGTATTTTATTCAGCTATGTCCAGTTGTATTCTTCATACTATAAAATAATGCTACGGAATTCTAAGCAAATCTTGTCTGCTAAATGAACTAGTGTAGCCCACAGCTATATGGCATAGCCAGATCAGGACCTAACATAAGAAAAATGCTATTCTGTTCTTCTGAAATAGACTACATTTTCTTCATATCATGTTTCTTTATACCTGTCTAAAATAAATAATGGATTTATTATGAAGGTGTAGTCTATATTAAATTGATTTATTGTGAAGGTGTAGGCTATATTATATGGATTTATTATGAAGGTGTAGGCTACATTAAATGGATTTATTGTGATAGTGTAGGCTATATTATATGGATTTATTATGAAGGTGTAGGCTATATTAAATGGATTTATTGTGATAGTGTAGGCTATATTATATGGATTTATTAGACTTTTTCAAATGTAGATGTTCCAAAGGTCTGCATCAGTGGCTTGTAGGCCGTGTGGAAGCCAGGAGATGCTCAATGTATTTATGTTCATTAACGGTCTGTGAGGCCGACAGATATTTGCTTGAGAATCACAATTTCATGAACCCCACAGCCCTAGTTGCAACCGAGGACAGACAATTGTTACACGCTACGCACTTCAGCACTCGGCTGTCCCGAGTTTGTGTGGTCTACCACTTCGTGGCTGAGCGGTTGTTGCTACCATCTACTGTATCTGCCTATGCTGCTCTGTACCATCACTCATTCATATATCCTTATGTACATATTCTTTATCCCCTCACACTGTGTACAAGACAGTAGTTTTGGAATTGTTAGTTAGATTACTTGTTGGTTATTACTGCATTGTCGGAACTAGAAGCACAAGCATTTCGCTACACTCGCATTAACATCTGCTAACCATGTGTATGTGACAAATAAAATTTGATTTGATTTGATTCCTTGAAATTTGACGAACTGCCTTGTTGGAAAGGTGGCATCCTATGACGGTGCCACCTTAAAAGTCACTGTGCTCTTCAACAAGGCCATTCTGCTGCCAATGTTTGTCTATGGAGATTGCATGGCTGTGTGCTCGATTTTACACACCTCTCAGCAACAGGCGTGGCTGAAATAGCCGAATCCACTAATTTGAAGGGGCATACTTTTGTATATATACTGTATGTTCCTGTAGAACATGCAGAATCTAACCAGTTAGTGAAAAAATAACAGAATACAGTGTTTAAAAGTAAAATAGAATTTATTTTCTCATGACAGTTGTTATCATGGATTTCTGTCTGAGAGAAAATGTCTCCTCCAGTCGGGATCAATTAGTTGGAGGACATGGTGCTGCTGATCCAGGATTTGTAGTTGCAGACCTTGGTGTAGACACCAGGCTTGTTCCTCTGGGCACAGCCGTAACCCCAGGACACAACACCCTGCAGCTGACCATTGCACACCACGGGGCCACCGGAGTCTCCCTAATAGAGAGATGGGGAGACAAAATTAAAAGTGAGCAGATTTGTTTCAGGGTATCAGTCAATCTAGGTTGAAGGATGGTTTTTGGAAATTCTATAATCGTATTTTCATTCATTCTGTTAATGGATCAGTGGAAGTGCTTCAACTCTGCTTACCTGGCAAGAGTCCTTGCCTCCCTCCATGAAGCCAGCACAGAACATGTTGGAGGTGATCTGTCCAGGATAGGCGCTGTTGCAGCTGCTGCTGCTCAGGATGGGGAGATCCAGGCACCTCAGAGTGTCAGGGTAGTTGCCTAGAGATGGGCAGAAAAGGATTAGTCTCTCAGTCATTATCTCTTTGGTTCTGAGTGGTCAGTGATATAATTTATCATCAGTTTGAGAAACAAACTGTCTTTGTGGGCATATTGTTAATGCTACTCACTGCTGCTGCCGGATAGGTTGCCCCAGCCAGAGACCAGACAGCGGGTGCCAGAGCTGGCACAGCTGGAGGGCAGAGCCACAGTGCTCACATAGCTGTTCAGGGAGGCGGGCTTGCTCAGCTTGATCAGCATGATGTCGTTGTCCAGGTTGCGGCTGTTATAACTGGGGTGCATGATGACCTTTACTGAGTCGATGAACTGCTCAGTGCCCTCGTTGACGGCAATGTTGTGCTCACCCAGACGCACCTGGATGCGGCTGGGGAGAGAGAGGGGAGGGTTAATCAGATGTACTCAGACAAATACAGTTTCATGTCGAACATACTGTAGATGGCTTTGGTAAATGTTTTTGAAGAAAGTTTCACCAGTCACTTACGACTTGTAGCAGTGAGCAGCAGACACCACCCATGTGCTGGAGATCAGGGAGCCACCACAGAAGTGGTAGCCAGACTGCAGTGATGCCTGGTAGGATGCAGAGTTCTTTCTGCACTCGTACCCTCCAACAATCTTGTCATCCTCATCATCAATGGGGGCAGTGACTGAGTGGGATGTAAAGGAGAAATCTTCGTAAAGAAAAAAGTCAAATGGCATGGACAAATCAATACGGAAAAGAATAGAATAGAATATAGAATAGCTTAATCCAGAGTTGTGTTTTCATGCAGTCTCCAATCTTTTGGCCCACATATTATTTCCTGTTGAATAAACCGGTACTCACATGCCACAGCGAACAGAGCGAGAAGAATGATGGCCTTCATGGTTGTGTCCGTTTTTGCCTCGGTACTGAGCCACTGTCAGAGCCCTCTTATAAACCCACTCTGTCCTCTGCCATTGGTCAGTCTCAAGGGCATACATGTATACATTTCCATTGGTACCTGTCAAACAGTAACTTGCGTGTGAACGGACATATGGCTAACGAGGCTCCTCAACTGAGGATGTGTGCTAAATGGCATTACCTTACATCCCTATGTAAATTCCTATCATGTTAAAATGAATAGACATTTTGCCCCATTTTTTGACTCCTCATTGAAGGAATATAGAAATGTTTATTCATACAGTGCTTGGTTTTGTGTCACATACTTTCTCCAAAATATATTCACTACGAGGCCACAAGGGGGAGTTTCATGACCTAGCATTTGAAGTAAGCCTGGTATTTTGCAACTGGTTTTGAGTATTGGTCAGAAAGGAGAGTGTGTCTAAGGGTTCCTCAGCTTCATTTATCAATATAGGCTGCTTGTTACAGAGCCTGTTTCTTTGATATAAAAAGAGCTATAAAACAAACATAACAACATTCATCATTTGATCATGATATCTAATTGTTGTAATCTAATGATATCATGTTTTATTGACCTCAGAAATACCTATAGATGCTGTACAGTATAGATGGTGTTACAAATACAGCAGAATGTCACTCATCATTTGTACATTTTCAGAATGTATTTGACTGCATAAAAAATGATGAAAGGCTTTCTTTTTCAATATTCAGGGACAGGAAATTATTTGTAGATTGTCACTAGAATGTATTTAAATGAAATAGAATAATGTAATGCTCTATTATACATTAGGAATTTGTCTTGGTATATTACAGGAAAAACATGACAGATATGACAAAAATAAACATACGGTTAATATGTTTGGTACAATGTAAACACAAATAGAATAGATGTTTAGTCTGGACAAGAACAGTTGGTACTGTTTGCTCAGTGAGATTATGATGTCATGGGGAATTATTTCAGTCTTACAGGTGGTGTGTGACATGTAGGTGTGTTTGTGCGTGTTTATCTGAAGCATGTACCAAGTTGAGCTACTGATCAGCCAATTTCTCGCAAATCCAGTGCCGCCGTTCACTACACCTGAGATCATTCCAGTTTTTCTCTGGGTCATTGAAGGTGTTAACCTCAGCACAGTCCTCAGTAGAGTTGATAGAGGCACCATTTGGCTCACCAGGAGACCAGAACCCTGTGGTCATTAGTGTCCCGTCCACCCATTTCCAAGTCCCCTTTGTCTCTCTGTCAGTCAGACCAATCCAGAAAAAACGTTTAAATGGACAGATGAATTCCTGTTCCACTCTGTTGTTTATGATCACCAGGTCTGCTCCTCTCTTTAGACAGTCCTGTATGCTCTCATCCCAGGATTCAGTCCCGTCAGAGATGTAGTACAAACTGAAACCAAACTTCTTCCATGCTTCAAGGCAGGTTTGATTCAGCATATTGTACCTTCTCTTTAGATCAGCCTTTTCTTTATCCAGGTTTTTGTTTTGGACCTGTAGCTCGTCTCTCTGTTCAGTCAGGTTGTTGTTGCTGGTTCTATAAACTAACAACCTCTCCTCCAAACGGACAGTGACTCCATTATAGTAGACAAACAGCACCATGATCCCAGCCAGTAGTAGAAGGCACAGCAGGCCCAGACACGCTGCAGCAACTCTGGAACATCTCCCCATCGAGCCCTCAGAGCCGTAGTTACTTTCTCCAGGTCTACTCTTTGGTGTGGTGTCTTCTGTCTTGGTACCAGAATCATGTCCTTTCAGGGTCTCTGCACTGACAAATAGGACCGTAGTCCACTCATCAGAATCACCACAGTCTCGTTCCACCCTTTTAATGCATTTGGTGCTGTCAATGATACACTCAGAAATCATCATGTTATTTTCCTCTGTCATTCCAGTTCAACTATAACATACACTGTATTCTAATGTGTCTCTGTGACTGCACTGTACTCACTGTGCTGGGGTTAAGTCCCTAGGCAACAGGGAGACAGACACCAGTGAGACAGGAAATAACAACAGAACCACCCGCCATGCTATTGTTAAAAGTGTTAGAAAATATTCAACTAAGCTGCCACCTAAGTTGTGTGTATGAAAATAAGAATAAGAAAAATGCTGAAGCTTGTGTCACTTCAGATGGACATACAGTGCCTTGCGAAAGTATTCGGCCCCCTTGAACTTTGCGACCTTTTGCCACATTTCAGGCTTCAAACATACAGATATAAAACTGTATTTTTTTGTGAAGAATCAACAACAAGTGGGACACAATCATGAAGTGGAACGACATTTATTGGATATTTCAAACTTTTTTAACAAATCAAAAACTGAAAAATTGGGCGTGCAAAATTATTCAGCCCCTTTACTTTCAGTGCAGCAAACTCTCTCCAGAAGTTCAGTGAGGATCTCTGAATGATCCAATGTTGACCTAAATGACTAATGATGATAAATACAATCCACCTGTGTGTAATCAAGTCTCCGTATAAATGCACCTGCACTGTGATAGTCTCAGAGGTCCGTTAAAAGCGCAGAGAGCATCATGATGAACAAGGAACACACCAGGCAGGTCCGAGATACTGTTGTGAAGAAGTTTAAAGCCGGATTTGGATACAAAAAGATTTCCCAAGCTTTAAACATCCCAAGGAGCACTGTGCAAGCGATAATATTGAAATGGAAGGAGTATCAGACCACTGCAAATCTACCAAGACCTGGCCGTCCCTCTAAACTTTCAGCTCATACAAGGAGAAGACTGATCAGAGATGCAGCCAAGAGGCCCATGATCACTCTGGATGAACTGCAGAGATCTACAGCTGAGGTGGGAGACTCTGTCCATAGGACAACAATCAGTCGTGTATTGCACAAATCTGGCCTTTATGGAAGAGTGGCAAGAAGAAAGCCATTTCTTAAAGATAGCCATAAAAAGTGTTGTTTAAAGTTTGCCACAAGCCACCTGGGAGACACTCCAAACATGTGGAAGAAGGTGCTCTGGTCAGATTAAACCAAAATTAAACTTTTTGGCAACAATGCAAAACGTTATGTTTGGCGTAAAAGCAACACAGCTGAACACACCATCCCCACTGTCAAACATGGTGGTGGCAGCATCATGGTTTGGGCCTGCTTTTCTTCAGCAGGGACAGGGAAGATGGTTAAAATTGATGGGAAGATGGATGGAGCCAAATACAGGACCATTCTGGAAGAAAACCTGATGGAGTCTGCAAAAGACCTGAGACTGGGACGGAGATTTGTCTTCCAACAAGACAATGATCCAAAACATAAAGCAAAATCTACAATGGAATGGTTCAAAAATAAACATATCCAGGTGTTAGAATGGCCAAGTCAAAGTCCAGACCTGAATCCAATCGAGAATCTGTGGAAAGAACTGAAAACTGCTGTTCACAAATGCTCTCCATCCAACCTCACTGAGCTCGAGCTGTTTTGCAAGGAGGAATAGGGAAAAAATGTCAGTCTCTCGATGTGCAAAACTGATAGAGACATACCCCAAGCGACTTACAGCTGTAATCGCAGCAAAAGGTGGCGCTACAAAGTATTAACTTAAGGGGGCTGAATAATTTTGCACGCCCAATTTTTCAGTTTTTGATTTGTTAAAAAGGTTTGAAATATCCAATAAATGTCGTTCCACTTCATGATTGTGTCCCACTTGTTGTTGATTCTTCACAAAAAAATACAGTTTTATATCTTTATGTTTGAAGCCTGAAATGTGGCAAAAGGTCGCAAAGTTCAAGGGGGCCGAATACTTTCGCAAGGCACTGTAATTCTTTCCCAGGTAGAGTAACGTCCGAGCGTCAGATATAGGCCTACTGTTCACAGAAGTGCAAATCCTTGAGAAGATCAGATCATGTGGCTGGTGAAGTGGGTATATAACAAGTTTGTCTTCGTGATTGAGTCCTGTGTTGCAGCTAAAAAACACAATCATGAAGTACCTTATTCTCCTGGCTCTGTTTGCTGTTGCATGTAAGTCCTTGCTTTACTCGTTGAGAGAAATTGTTTAAGTTCGCATTGGTGTCCATCCTGTGATAATACTCTGAATAGTGAATATTTACTGAACACGGGTACCGTTCTGTTTGCATGAGTTGTATTTCCATGCAATTTCACAGATTCTTTCTGTCTGTATTTCAGTCACTGCCCCCATTTGACAATGAGGATGACAAGATTGTTGGAGGGTATGATTGCAGAAAGAACTCTGCATCCTACCAGGCATCACTGCAGTCTGGTTACCACTTCTGTGGTGGCTCCCTGATCTCCAGCACATGGGTGGTGTCTGCTGCTCACTGCTACAAGTCGTAAGTGACTGGTGAAACATTTACCAAAGCCATCTACAGTATGTTCGACATAACTGTATTTGTTCATCTGATTAACCCTCTCTCCCCAGCCACATTCAGGTGTGTCTAGGTGACCACACAACATTGCCACTGAGCTGTTCAACTCAGTGAAGGTCATCATGCACCCCAGTTACAACAGCCGCACCCTGGACAACGACGTCAAGCTGAGCAAACCTGCCTCCCTGAACAGCTACATGTGCACTGTGGTCATGCCCTGCAGCTATGCCAGCTCTGGCACCCGCTGGCTGGGGCAACCTACCCAGCAGAGGCTGTGAGTAGCATCAACAAAATCAAATCAAATGTATTTATATAGCCCTTCGTACATCAGCTGATATCTCAAAGTGCTGTACAGAAACCCAGCCTAAAACCCCAAACAGCAAGCAATGCAGGTGTAGAAGCACAGTGGCTAGGAAAAACTCCCTAGAAAGGCCAAAACCTAGGAAGAAACCTAGAGAGGAACCAGGCTATGTGGGGTGGCCAGTCCTCTTCTGGCTGTGCCGGGTGGAGATTATAACAAAACATGGTCAAGATGTTCAAATGTTCATAAATGACCAGCATGGTCGAATAATAATAAGGCAGAACAGTTGAAACTGGAGCAGCAGCACAGTCAGGTGGACTGGGGACAGCAAGGAGTCATCATGTCAGGTATTCCTGGGGCATGGTCCTAGGGCTCAGGTCCTCTGAGAGAGAGAAAGAAAGAGAGAATTAGAGAGAGCATATGTGGGATGGCCAGTCCTCTTCTGGCTGTGCCGGGTGGAGATTATAACAGAACATGGCCAAGATGTTCAAATGTTCATAAATGACCAGCATGGTCGAATAATAATAAGGCAGAACAGTTGAAACTGGAGCAGCAGCACAGCCAGGTGGACTGGGGACAGCAAGGAGTCATCATGTCAGGTAGTCCTGGGGCATGGTCCTAGGGCTCAGGTCCTCCGAGAGAGAGAAAGAGAGAAGGAGAGAATTAGAGAACGCACACTTAGATTCACACAGGACACCGAATAGGACAGGAGAAGTACTCCAGATATAACAAACTGACCCTAGCCCCCCGACACATAAACTACTGCAGCATAAATACTGGAGGCTGAGACAGGAGGGGTCAGGAGACACTGTGGCCCACTCCGAGGACACCCCCGGACAGGGCCAAACAGGAAGGATATAACCAGTATAGCCCACAAAGACCTCCGCCACGGCACAACCCAAGGGGGGGGGGGGGGGGGGGGGGGGGGCGCCAACCCAGACAGGATGACCACATCAGTGACTCAACCCACTCAGGTGACGCACCCCCTCCAGGGACGGCATGAGAGAGCCCCAGTAAAGCCAGTGACTCAGCCCCTGTAATAGGGTTAGAGGCAGAGAATCCCAGTGGAAAGAGGGGAACCGGCCAGGCAGAGACAGCAAGGGCGGTTCGTTGCTCCAGAGCCTTTCCGTTCACCCTCCCACTCCTGGGCTAGACTACACTCAATCATATGACCCACTGAAGAGATGAGTCTTCAGTAAAGACTTAAAGGTTGAGACCGAGTTTGCGTCTCTGACATGGGTAGGCAGACCGTTCCATAAAAATGGAGCTCTATAGGAGAAAGCCCTGCCTCCAGCTGTTTGCTTAAAAATTCTAGGGACAATTAGGAGGCCTGCGTCTTGTGACCGTAGCGTACGTGTAGGTATGTACGGCAGGACCAAATCAGAGAGATAGGTAGGAGCAAGCCCATGTAATGCTTTGTAGGTTAGCAGTAAAACCTTGAAATCAGCCCTTGCTTTGACAGGAAGCCAGTGTAGAGAGGCTAGCACTGGAGTAATATGATCAAATTTTTTGGTTCTAGTCAGGATTCTAGCAGCCGTATTTAGCACTAACTGAAGTTTATTTAGTGCTTTATCCGGGTAGCCGGAAAGTAGAGCATTGCAGTAGTCTAACCTGGAAGTGACAAAAGCATGGATTAACAATATGCCCATAATAACTTTTGGTATTTGTTGTTTATCAAACCAATTACAAATGATATCACTGACCACTCAGAACCAAAGGGAGAATGGTTTGATATACTAGCCTTCTACCCCAACCCACTGTTTTGCCTGGATCTCCCCATCCTGAGCAGCAGCAGCTGCAATAGCACTGACCCTGGACAGATCACCTCCAACATGTTCTGCACTGGATTCATGGAGGGAGGCAAGGAGTCTTGCCAGGTACACAGAGTTGAATTCATAGCACACCTTTCTACTGTTGTCCTTTTCATTTGATTTGTTAAAAGCTCTCATCTGTTGTGATTAACCAGCATCAACCAATATTGAAAGATGCACCTCTAACCACCTTTCTCTTGCCCCATCTTCATTCTGTCAGGGAGATGCCGGTGGCGGGCAGCTGCTGGGTGCTGTGTCCTGGGGTTACAGCTGTGCCCAGAGGAACAAGCCTGGTGTCTACAACTCCTGGATCAGCAGCACCAAGTCTTCCAAATAATTGATTTAGACTGGAAGAGACATTCTCTAAGACAGAAACCCATGATAACTGGTATGAGAAAATAACCACCGTCTTTGACTTATTAATTCTGTTAAAGTGCAATATGTGCTTTTAGGAAGGTGTGAAACATGTATCTGGCTAGTGCTTATTATGTGTAACTTGTAAAGCAAGAGTTGCAGACAACAGCTAAATCGGTTCAATGCTGATTGTCCACTGTCCTATCCGTTTCCTCTCCATGCTAAAATGCACTGTTAGCTGGTAAGCTGTTTCCTGGAAACTTGATGACATGTGAATGAACTTCTGTCAGTGGAAATATGATGACTTGTGAACTAGCAACTGCAATAGACATGAGTAGAAAATACTTTTGTTCATCGCTTCTTAGGTTAATGGAACTTACCCAAATTTAGTCTTTCTGCTGCCACTATGGCCTATTTATTGCCTTACTTCCCTAATCTTACTCCATTTGCACACACTGTACATATACCTTTTCTATTGTGTTATTGACTGTATGTTTGTTTATCCCATGTGTAACTCTGTTGTTTTGTCGTACTGCTTTGCTATATCTTGGCCAGGTCGCAGTTGTAAATGAGAACTTGTTCTCAACTGGCCTACCTGGTTGAATAAAGTGCAGATTTTTTTTTAATTTAGTAGAATATTTTGACAATATGCATACAATTAACCTAAATGTGTAGCTATTCAGCTAAGACAGTTAATGAAAAGGTTTGTGTTCGTTTGTCTGCTGACTTAAATTGGTGAACTTCAAATGGCAAATGCCTCTTCGATGAGGTTTAACGAGGTTGGCATCCAAAATGTTTTTGCATTACTGCCACTTACTATACTGGAGTCCAACTCCCTTATACTTTTCTTGAAAAACAAATAAAATACCCTACCATCTAACACTACACTCAAATACCACCACCATACTCCACAATTTAAATATATTTAGTCCTACCTCAGGCCAACAACCTGAAAGGATGGGACACCACTTAACACACCCTGTAACTCTGATGTCAAGTCTCGCACACCCAAATACCTCTCTGCAGCTGCCACCACTATTTTCTGTGACTTACGTTCCATCCCTGCAGTACAGTTGATAACCATTGCTATAAAATGCTACAAATCCAATTTTACTGAAACATCACTTGTTGGCCTATCCCTCTGTACTGGTACAGATCTACTACTCACACCACTCCTCTCAGGATCCCTCCCCTTGACCCATCTTCCACACTGCCTCAGCACATGATAACTTCTGCACTACTGTAACCCTGGAAACCTCAACCTGCCTCTCGCATGGGACATTTCTAATCCCCAGCCCCATAGACACCACTACAATTAACACATACCACTACTTTCCACAATACTACACATTCCTTTGTCAGATGCCCTTCTGCACACTTCACACCTAGGAGCCTTCCTCCTACACACTGCTGCCACATGAGCTTGACACCTGTAATAAAGTAATGTATTCGGCACAGAAGCTCATACAGGATAATGTATCCTAACATCCCTGTCGGGCAAAGACCGCATCAAAACTCAAAAGAACAGACAATGACTTCTGTTTCACCACTCCCGCCACCCTGTCTGTGTCACACCAAACGACAACCATTACAAACACTGGGAATCTTCCCCTTCTGTTGGTCAACTTTTACATTTACTGCTACCCCAGTAAATCACTCCTTTCAATGGCACACCTTCATTGAGAGCAAAACAATTCACATGTCTTGCCTCCATTCACTTAATGTGGAGAGCCTTCTCCCTCTGACCAGCAGAAACACAAACAATTATCACAGACCACTTCTGGTTACCGATTCCACAGCACCAAACTCTGTTTTCACCCAACCTGAAACCACAAATGGATCACCCAAAAGGCAAGGGTCCACTTTTAACAAACATGTCACTCCTACAATCACAGACTTATCTTTAATCTGACCCTAGGCCCTGAGAACTTCACCACACCTACCACCGCCGATGCTTCGACCTCATTAATTTACCTTTCTCCTCCTGTCTTAAGATGGCTCTGCTTACACTTTCTAACATTCTTATTTAACAAACCATCTCCCTTTTCCCGTCATTTTTAACCGACTCAAGCTCATCCTCTTCCGTCCTCCCTCCCTATCTCTCTCTTTTAGACCTCCTCTGCGCTCCATTCCTCCTCCGCATTCAAAGTATACGTCTCCTTATGATAATACTGCACTTCTCCTGACATACATATTGTTCTTCCCTTATAGCAAATGCCTCACATATTCCTATTCCCTTTATCTAGCGCTGGGAACATGTGACAGTGGAATGGTGACGTCAATATTCAGCGACGCTCTACGGTTTGTGTACAATTTCAAGCTTGATGGGAGGGTTACGTTTAGGACAACTGCATCAAATGTGCCTTTGTTTTGTCTTATAATCGTGAGGTGAGTAAAATAAGATTTTATCCCACTAATTGTATTGACATTTTCGAGATTAAAGCTAGCTAACTTGAAGCGCAGTGCCCTGCATAGCTATATCAGCATCACCAGTAATATATGCGGAATGCGCAACCATTGCGGATGTGGTGCAGAAAAAAATGCGCATCGCTGCGACAAAAACGCAATTATAAAGGTGCTAGAAATCATCATCAAGTTAAAACTTATGTTGTAAATTATTTGTCATTTGTGAAACTATTTGGTAACATGTATTATATTTCTCTCTTTTGTAGAATTCCCTCGATCCTCTATTTACTCAAGTGTATCTGCACTTTTGCATATCTCTCTGTTGATGGGTACTTTCATATAGTTGTTTTTGCACTACTATAAAGGAATTTAAATTCTAGTTTTCAGAGAGTGCATGTCTCTCTTGGCCATTTTTTACAGTTGATTAACGTCTGCTCCAGGACTTTAGCTGTAGGCTACCTGGTATGAATGAATAATATCGTATGCAAACGAATGCACATTATAGTGAATGGTGATCTCAGTACGTCCCTGCACATGCTGCTCTCCTAGCGCCCCTATTTTTTTATGTGCCACTTAGTTGTATCCTGTGAACATATGCCTTATGCTGCCCTCACTGAAAGATTAGTTAGTTGTCAGGTAGATATTGCTCACGTCCCCAACAATGCTGTGGTACGGCCGGCCATCTGTCGCAGTGTGAATGGAACTGTCAGTTGGTCCATCTGTAAACCAGGCCTGACTCATGACTGAGTACTACGAGGAGGGGGGGCTGTTGTACGAGCACTCGCCTCCCATGCACATCAAAGTGGAGTCTCCGGAGGGACCCTTCGGAGGGGGCGTCTCAGAGGACGGCTTTCCCAGGGAGGATGAGGACTCGGAAGGCAGCTGTGACCAAAGCAGCGGGCTGCCTGGTGGACTCCCCTTCAACGTGGTGGTGGTGCATCCTAACATCATGACCCCTGGCATGTCCTCAGATGACCTCCTATCCATGGAACAGCGTAAGCTTTAGCCAACTTTTAGCTATTAAACACATGTCTATTGTTCAATATTGATGCTTGCAGTGGTGCTCTGTACTGTTATGATAAATATGTTTTGACTATTACATTTTTGTGTTTCACCTCATATGACACATGGTAAACACCTATAGATCAACTCTGTCTTTCTGTAGACAGAGGTTTGTCCTCTGTGTTGGCAGCAGGGGGTGCAGGAAAGAGGAAGAGTCGTTTTAGCGGTGCAGAGCTGGAGGTGCTGGTTTCTGAGGTGACGCGGTGTGAGGGAGAGCTTTTTGGTCCTGCTGGGAGGCTCCGGCGCAGGGAGAGAGAGAGGATCTGGGCAGGGATCCTGGAGCGGGTCAACGCTGTGTCCAGAGTCCCTCGCACCCTCCGCGAGGTCAAAAAGCGCTGGGATGACCTGAAGAGACGCAATGGAGGCAGGCTGGCAGACGCTAGGCACCGCACTTGTTACCTGCCATCCAACAGAGGGGCTTCCATGCTAGGACGGTCAGCTCAGTCAAGCCCCAGGCTTCACCAGGCCAGACAGAAGCAAAGCACCAGAGGGAAGGCCAGTTTCACGTGCTTCACTGATACAGAACCAGGTAAATCTGAACACTAACAATGAGGTAAAGCCTTAGATTCAAGACTTGTAGGAACATTCAGATAATACATATAAAAACTGCACTTTTTAACCACTGCTTTCTACTATGTCCTCTTGTTTACTGCAGTGGGTGGAGGTGAAGGGTTGGAGAGGGATGGCTTTGAGAAGGATGAGGATAGTGGTGAGCGGGAAGTGGAGGTGGGAGAGGCGGAATGCGAGGGGGCAGAGAGCAGTATGGAGGAAAAGCTGGGTTTAGGACTGGGACTGGGGATAGGACCTCCCCCTAACTCGGAACGCTGGCTGCCTCCCTCTCCCCTCTACAGCGCCCCTTTCCTCAATGGGACCCCTCAGCCTAGTCCCCAGCCATCACTAGGGGCCCAGCAGGGACCATTGGAGGCCCCTCCTCGCGGCTTATGGCTGGAGGACGAGCTCCGCGGCGTGGGGGAGGCAGCTCTGCAGCTGGGGGATCGGGTGGAGCAGAGTCTTCGGGAGTTTGGGGAGGGATTCCGACGTGATATGAGAACATTAGTGGCCTCTCAAGAGGCACTGGCAACCAGCCTACAGCAAAACAATGTTCTCCTGCAAAGGCTGCTGGGAGTCCTAGAGGCACAGCAGCAGCAACAACAACAACCACCACAGCAGCAGCCACATCATTCCCAAAAACAACAGCCACAACAGTCAATAATGCAGCAACCACAACAGTTACAGCAGCAGCAACCACAGCCTCAACAACCAATTCAGCAGCAGCCGCAACAACAACAGATACAGCAACCCCAACTGGTGCAGCAGCAGCAACAACAACAGATACAACAGCAACAACTGTTACTACAGCAACCCCAACTGGTGCAGCAGCAACAACAACAAATACAACTGCTACCACAGCAACCACAGCAGCACCACCCCCAGAGTCCAAGTAATCAACCAACTTTAGCAGTTGCCCCTGTACCACCACCCCCAGATATTCTTGATGGTACCACCCGTCCAGATCCACCCGCAGTCATTAATGGAACCGTCCAACGGCCAAGGCGGGGGAGAATTGTTGACCATAGACGAAGAAGAAGGCGTTAGATAAAGATGAAAATAAGCTTTGATGTACTTTATTTATTTTCTCTAATACAATCTGATTTGAAATAATTGTGTCCCTCTAATTTCAACCAAAGTCGAAAAAGTTGTTTCTTTAGCACATTTGTTATGTAGAGTGTGTAAAGTATTCAGACCCCCTGACTTTTTCCACATTTTGTTTAGTTACAGCCTTATTCTAAAATGTATTCGATTACTGTTTTTCCTCATCAATCTACACACAATACCCCATAATGACAAAGCAAAAACAGTTTTTTTGAAATGTTAGCATTTTTTTTTTAATAATCTGAAATAACTTATTTACATAAATATTCAGACCCTTTGCTATGAGACTGAAATTGATATCAGGTTTATCCTTTTTCCATTGATCATCCTTGAGATGTTTGTACAACTTGATTAGAGTCCACTGTGGTTAATTTCCCACAGTTGACAGTGCATGTCAGAGCAAAAACCAAGCCATGAGGTCAAATGAATTGTCTGTAGAGCTCCGAGACAGATCTGGGGAAGGGTACCAAAACATTTCTGCAGCATTGAAGGTCCCTAAGAACACAGTGGCCTCTATCATTCTTAAGTGGAAGAAGTTTGGAACCACCAAAATCTTCCTAGAGCTGGCCTCCCAGGTAAACTGAGCAATTGGAGAAGGGCCTTGGTCATGGAGATGACCAAGAACCCGATGGTCACTCTGAAAGAGTTCCTCTGTGGAGATAGGAGAACCTTCCAGAAGGACAACCATCTCTGCAGCCCTCTACCAATCAGGCCTTTATGGTAGAGTGACCAGATGGAAGCCACTCCTCAGTAAAAGGCACATAACGGCCTGCTTGGAGTTTGCCAAAAGGCACCTGAAAGGACTCTGACCACGAGAAACAAGATTCTCTGGTCTGATGAAACCTAGATTGAGCTCTTTGGTATGAATGCCGAGCGTCACGTCTGAAGGAAACCTGGCACCATCCCTACGCTGAAGCATGGTGGTGGCTGCATCATGCTGTTGGGATGTTTTTCAGTGGCAGGGAGACTAGTCAGGATCTAGGGAAAGATGAACAGATCAAAGTACAGAGAGATCCTTGATGAAAACCTGCTCCAGAGTGCTCTGGACCTCCGATTGGGGTGAAGGTTTACCTTCCAAAGGGACAATAACAGCCAAAACAATGCAGGAGTGGCTTTGGGACAAGTCTCTGAATGTCCTTGAGTGGCCCAGCCAGAGCCCAGACTTGAACCTGATCGAACATCTCTGGAGAGACCTGAAAATAGCTGTGCAGTGATGCTCCCCATCCAATGGGAGAAGCTCCCCAAATATAGGTTTGCCAAGCTTGTAGCGTCATACCCAAAAATACTTGAGGCTGTAATCGCGACCAATGGTATTTCAACAAAGTAAGTAGAGTGTGCTCTGTACTGAGTAAAGTGTCTGAATACTTATGTAAGTGTGATATTTCTGTATTTTATTTGTAATACTTTTGCAAACATTTCTAAAAATTGTTTTTATTTTTTTTGCTTTGTCATTATGGGGTATTGTGTGTAGATTGATGGAAGAACAAAACGATTTAATACATTTTAGAATAAGGCTGTAACGAAATGTGCAAAAAGTCAAGGGGTCTGAATACTTTCCGAATGCACTGTATATATTATTCAAACTAAACACAGTAGGCTAATTGAAGGTTCAGCCCTCATCCACAAATATTAGCATAATGTATTGGTTGGAAGTTGCTGCAATAGAACCAAGAAATGTCAGCGATTTCTGTTTTGCCCAAATCTTGTAGATAGACAATCAGCATTACATTTACAGAAAGCACTTTGGAGTCTGCAGCAATCTATCATTAGAGCATATTAGTAAAAGACCATTGAAATGTAATATACCATTGCTCTTCCAGTTGTATGATGCATATTAAACATGCATTGTGTGACAGGCTGGACATACACATGCAAATCTTAGAAAAAAGTATTATACAATGTGTATGTAACATGTGATGATAAATCATTATAATTGGACTATAATGTTTAAGATATGGAACTGTTTCCCTACATAGCTCTTAAATGAAAATCTGCATCAGTATGTATTTTGCTTCAGATTTTCATTAGTTTCTCGTGATGTTATCAATTTATTAAGCATTATCTACAAGTATGATGTATGTGTTATCTTGCATGCAGTTTCTGATGTGTAGACAATAAAATGCAAGGGATCTGTAAACAAATTAAGCATTTGTGTACCATTTTGCACAATTTATACACCTAAATATAGTTGAAGGGTCTGACTCGGTTCTGAAACATGTATTGACTAAAGATTAATAAAGGCAACCCTGAACTATATCTCGCCACGGCTCTTCAATAGCTCTTTATTTAGACAAGTGCTGATGGTCCAATCTGTTGACTGATGTGAGTGAATGCTCATGGATAAACGTAAAATGCATTGCTTTCGTTTCAATACTCATGACAATCTGAAGTGGATAAAGACAACATCACCTGCAGAATGCAGGGCAGGCGAAGACCTTTCACTTCACACCATCACACTCTAGCGGCCAGTAACATAATATACAATTCGTTTTGCCTTCTGCCTTCACGTTGAGGAAGAGGGGTCATAGAGAACCATCTTTGGAGGAGTGCTGCATGGGTAAAACATGGCTGCTGTGAATTCGTCAGAGAGACGCCAGGGCGACCCCAACGATGAGCTGGGGGACCCGGGGGGTGCAGCACAGAAATGCGAAGCATCTGACTATAAATCGACAGACCCCGATAACACTTTTGCTGTTGAATTAGACAGAATTCCCAAGGACTCAAATGAAAATAGAGAATTTAGTATTGTTACCGATGGGCTTGCTAGCCAGACTGAAAGTAGCATTGCGCTTCGAGCTAATGATAGATCAGAGATATGTAATGAGTTGGTATATTTAACATCTTCTGAAGAAAAGACCCACAACACCGACGTTTCCTTCAACAAGCAGCGGCATTTCGATTGGTCTGAGACGGAGGACGAGGAAGAACGCACGGATGCAAAAGAGAATGGAAACGACGGTAAGTTTGTTTGCTAGCTAGCGTTGACTATGTTTCTTTCTTCGAATAGCCTGCCTTATCAATATTAGCTATCTAAGTTTCGTCTTATCTATTTTGGAAAACAGTCGTGTGCAAAAACAGACTGAAATCTACGGGGTATCCCTGGAAACATGCAGGATGCAGCATTGACTGTAAATGTGCTCATGCTCACTTTAATTGCCAAGATGCTAGCTAGTTGTCTCATGCACTTAATGAGCTAGCTTTGTTATTGGCCAACCGTTTATCCAATAGGATATTGATCATGCAGGCGACTCAAAATAGTACACTGACCTTACCCTTTGTTGTCAAATTCCTTTATTCATAATATTTGTGTGGAGATTGATTTGTGTAGTAGGCCTGTTTTCATATTTAGTCTCAAAGCGTTTGTATTCATGCTTACTCATGAACGCTTCACAATGGCAATGTTGTATTACTTTTGTATTTACAGTTAGTAATGGTAAGATGGGGATGACTCATGAGGTGCAGCAGGATAAGATTACTGAAGATATCTCAGATGCAGAGGATGTGGAAAAGGAAAAATCAAATTCTGACGAGGAGATGGATATATCAAAAGACACAGGTGAAGAACAAGATTGTAATGGAGGAAAGGGGGTGGAGGAGGAGGAGGAAGAAGAAGAGGAAGAAGGAGGAGAAGAGGACCAAACAGTGAAACGGAGGCAATGTAGTTTGGAGTGCAAAGACTGTGGGAAGAGGTTCACCCGTCGGGAGACATTCAACCTCCATCGTCACTTTCACGCTCACCAGGATGAACTGGCCTCACTCACCTGTAAGGAGTGTGGCCTTACCTTCCATCACCGCAGCAGCCTCATCAAGCACCGCAGTGAGCACCAACAGAAGGTTGAACAGCCTGTGGAGCGGAAGAGGAGAAGGAGCCCACAGGGAGTCCACAAGGAGGAGAGGCCAAGCTTCCAGTGTGACCACTGTGAAGAGACTTTCCCATCACTGAGCAAACTGAGGCTCCACACCTGCGACTGTGCCCCGGATAAGGCGTACCGCTGCCCCCTGTGCCGCAAAGAGTTCCGCATGAAGATCTCCATCACCAGCCACATGCAGAACCACTCCCTGAGCTCCCACCCCTTCCGCTGCCAGGAGTGCCACAAGAGCTTCTCTGACATATTTTCCCTGCGTGACCACCAGGGCTCCCATGCCTCCCTCAAGCCCTACGCGTGCCCCGAGTGTGGCATGGTGTTCAGGCACCGCTCTGTCATGGAGGACCACCGTCGTAAGCACATAGAGGACACACAAGGCCCCCACCGGTGCAACATCTGTGGGAAGCACTTCAAGTATTCCAGCCTCCTGCAACAGCATCAATACCTTCACACGGGCC
Source organism: Oncorhynchus clarkii lewisi (assembly GCF_045791955.1). Taxonomy (NCBI): domain Eukaryota; kingdom Metazoa; phylum Chordata; class Actinopteri; order Salmoniformes; family Salmonidae; genus Oncorhynchus; species Oncorhynchus clarkii. The sequence continues at coordinate 16,200,616 of NC_092148.1, read as the reverse complement.
AGAAACCCTTCCGCTGCCCAGACTGTGGCAAAACGTTTGCTTTAGCCCAGAACATGAAGGCGCACTGCCGCCAGCATAGACGGCACCCCCACGCCTGCTCTCTTTGCCCCCTCACTTTCCCCGACCAGGGCAGTCTGCAGGCTCACGTGTCATGCCACGAGACAGTCGGGGGACTAGACAAGGAGAACACAAACCACGGGTTGGAGCCAAAACGTATATTCAACTGTCCCCTCTGTCCTCAGAACTTTCCTTCACCAGCTGACCTGAGGGCTCACATGCTGATCCATGAAGCAGAGCATGAGAGGATGGAGAACGGGGCGTGTAAAGACTGGGAAACAAACCGTTACACCTGTCCACACTGTCCTGCCACCTACTCTGACCAGTCTAATATGATGGCCCACCTGACAACTCACACGTCTGCCCGGGTCAGGGTAGAGAGGCAGGGTAATGGACTTGAAGTAGGGAGATCTGCTCCACTTAACACTGCCAACGTCCCAGGGAGGTGGCATAGGGAGGAGATGAGTAGTAAGCCTTTAAAGTGTCCAGACTGTGGCAAGTCGTTCCGTCACCGCTCTGTGTTAACGTTGCACATGCGTATTCATTCCAAGGACAAGCCTTACCAGTGCAGGGTGTGCAACAAGTCCTTCAGATTCAACAGCTATCTGCAGCAGCACATGATCATTCACACCGGGGAGAAACCATACAAGTGCCCAGACTGCAGCAAGGACTTTGCTTTCCTGCAGAACATGAGAACCCATCAGAGGCTGCACACACAGAAACCGTTCCGCTGCACAAAGTGCCGTAAGGGATACAGCGACGAGAATCAGCTTCAGCGCCATTTGCTGTCACACAACGGCGAAAAGCCCCACAAGTGCCACCTCTGCGAAAAGAGCTTTGGGCTGGCCTACCTGCTGCGGGACCATCTGAACACCCACACAGGCGAGAGGCCCCATCGCTGTCAGGAGTGCCACAAGACATTCCCCTGGCTCGGCAGCCTGCTGGTGCATCAGAAAATCCACGCTAGAAAGCGCCAGGGGTCGAGTCAGCCTTATTCTTTTCCAATGGCCATGAGGATAAGAGGCAAGGGTAGCAGGGGCCGGAGCGGAGGCAGGCTGGCATCAGGCTGGCCCAGGTTGGGTGGAATGGGGCGATCAGGTATGGACACGCCCCAACAAACACCTCCATATCAAGTCCCAATGTCAAGGAGTCCTGAGTGGCAGAGGAGGCCGGCCCAGCCACGGCCAACCACGTTTTCATCCCAGATGGATATGCAGCAGCCAGGGGAGACGTCTGCGAGAAGGCCTCCACCAGTCCACCAACAGTGGCGGGTGGAAGGTGGAGAACTGAGGCCTGTCCCACTGCCTAACCAGTCTCAACCGTCTCAGGATCCTGAAAGACAACCAGCGCCTGTCCAACAGCAGCCATCTCCACAAATACAGCCACAGCAGGTACCACAGTCTCCACTGATACAACAACAAGTGCAATTACAGCTACAGCTACAGCCACATCTACATCCGCAGCTGCGCCAACAGCAGGTTCAGCATCATCTACAGTCTCCGCTGATCCAACAGCAATTACAGTGGCAGCAACCAGGTGGACAGCTCCAGCCCCAGCTAGTACCACAACAGCAGTGGCAGCCTGCCAGACACTTGCTCCAGCAAAAGCTGCCCTGGTTACCAGATGCTCAGCCCCGGCCTGCCCCACCACAGCAACCCCAGCAGTGGCACTCAGATGGCCTGCCTCGGCCACCCCCACAACAACAGCAGAGGAATTCAGGCAGGGCAGAGGCACCTACAACGTCACAGCCTGGTCTTAGTGTATCTCAGAGCCTAGAACCCCCTCCTCCGGGAGAAAGTGGAGGGACCATGCCCTTAGGTAACAAAACACCACCAGTGGCCAGGCCACAGAATCCCAGCCCATTAGCTGTGAGTGAGCAGGAGCAACACAGGCAACAGCCGAAGCCCATGAGCTGGGGTAACACACCCACTACACCACCAGTCCCCACACTGAGCTCTGTTCAGCTTGACTTCCCTGGGTCCCCCATTTACATGGATGGGGCTGCTTTGTGGGGTGGGCTGAGGACCTCTCCAGCAGTGCCACCATCCCAGAGCACATCAAACAAGCTGGGCCAAGAGCTTAAGCTACCAAGATGGTCGAGCGTCTCAGTGCCAATGCAGAAAGCTGTTAATGAATCACCCACACCTCCTAGAAAAGAGGACACTAGAGTTTGGGACTTTAATGCACCTCTGGTAATGTCCCCAACTGTTAGTTCATCAGAGAAAGCTGGGAGTGGGCGTGAGCAACAGAAACAGTGGTCTCCAGCTCTACTCAGTACATCCTCCTCAGCTCAGATGGGCCACAGCTCTGTCATGTCAATTTCAAGCCCTCCAACTCATGGAATTGGAGGTAGTCCCTGGGATTTCAAAGGATCCCCCTCAAACAAATCAGGCCTTAGCCAGGAGTTAGAGCAGCAGCAGCAAAAACATCTATCCTCCAGCTGGACCAATGTACCCACATCCACTCAGAATGTTCCCATCTCCATTCAATATGACCCACAACGTTTCACTCATGGGGTGGGACCCACTGTGTGGGGTTTCCAAACCACTCCAGCTGGCCCACAGCAGCAGCCAATGGTAACAGGCACTCAAATCATCATAAATCAGACCTCTCCTTTCTTCTCACCTCTCCCTCCGCTCCCTCCTCTTAGTTTGCCTGGCTCACACCCTCTTCACTCTGTAGCAGTCGGCTCTCTACCAAGGCCTCCACACCCAAACATTTTCTTCACGCCACAGGCTATCATGAGTGAGAGGCCACACATGACACAGACCCTGTCGCTACCTCAGCTCGCCCCACGGCCTGTTCCTCACAAACTGGGCCGTTTGCCTTACGCCCCAGACCGCCTTCTCCAGTGCATGATCTGTGGCTGCTCTCTACCCCGGGAGTTAGACTTGCAAATGCACTACATGCAGCATGCACAGGGAGAGATTTGACACTGGCAAAGAGTGTGTCTACTACTCTGTTTTTCCAAATGTTTTTAATGTACATTTATTGTATAACTATAGCAATTTAGCTGTGTTTTGTGTCCATTTTGGACATTGTCCATGTTGTTGATCTCTCACTCTATAAGAAAGGGTCAGAGACTCTCAAAAAGTGTAGTTTGTTAACTGACAACTGTGCTTGATGCAAACCAGGGACCCTCTGCACACAACAACAGTCACCCACAAAGCATCGTTACCCATCGCTCCACAAAAGCCGCGGCCCTTGCAGAGCAAGGGGAACCACTACTTCAAGGTCTGAGCAAGTGACGTCACCGATTGAAACACTATTTAGCGCGCACCACCACTAACTAAGCTAGCGTTTCACATCCGTTACACTTGATAAAGTTTTCTGAGTTCACAGCTTTGCCTTGAACTGCAAAGAACTTAGAAATATGTGTAATGGATTTCTTGGCCAGTACCATCATATTTACTGTGTTGTAAACATAAACTGGGTAAATCCATGCTATTAGGTACACCACCCCGTTCACAAAAATATTTTGCACCTATAGACTGAGTCACCTGGCCGTGGCTTGCTATATACAGTGGGGCAAAAAAGTATTTAGTCAGCCACCAATTGTGCAAGTGATAACAAGTTCAAACAGGTGCCATTAATACAGGCAACGAGTGGAGGACAGAGGAGCCTCTTAAAGAAGAAGTTACAGGTCTGTGAGAGCCAGAAATCTTGCTTGTTTGTTGGTGACCAAATACATATTTTCCACCATAATTTGCAAATAAATTCATTAAAAATCCTACAATGTGATTTTCTGGATTTTTTTTCTCATTTTGTCCGTCATAGTTGAAGTGTACCGATGATGATAAATTACAGGCCTCTCTCATATTTTTTAAGTGGGAGAACTTGCACAATTGGTGGCTGACTAAATACTTTTTTGCCCCACTGTAAAGCAGGCATCGAGGCATTCAGTTACTATTCAAATTAATGTTAGAATGGGCAAAACAAGTGACCTAAGCGTCTTTGAGAGTGGTATGATCGTTGGTGTACAGTATCTCAGAAATGGCAGGCCTCCTGAGTTTTTCTGTGATGAGTGTCTAGGGTTTACTGAGAATGGTGTGAAAAACAAAAAACAGTCAGCAGTACTAGATGGGTGTACTTTAAACTGGCCGCTGAGTGTGTATGTCAATTTATGGATCTTTGTTGGTTTTTCTTTCTGTGTACACTGTCTTCCTTACACCATTTCAATGTATTCCTAAAACAAGTGGATTTCACCTGTGTTGCACTGTATATTTGTGCCTTTTATTGTTTCAAAACACTGCATGTTCTTTCTGCTCTCTCTTAATGTTGTAGTGGGTGTTATTCAAATTGTCAGGTCTGAATAATGAGTCGTTTGTATGAGTCATTTCTTATTCTGTCTTCATTTGGGTGAACGTTTATCTTGTTTTGGTGCTAGAGTTATTAAATTAGGGTTATTGGGAGGAGCACACGTTTTATCCAAACAGTGTGGCATGGGTTAGTATACAAATTAATGTATTGTATTAAAATGAATAACTAATAACTCACTTTACCTGTTGGGGTTGTGATATTGTATTCGCTTGTTTACACTGAGCTGCACTGGGATCGGACAGCAATCATGGTTACATTAAGACACCGTGGAGCAGACGCGAGATATTCGTCGGGAAAACGTACCTCTATGCAAGGATGGAATAGGCCACTGTACTCCAAATGTTACCTTTATCCACGTTGTACATATCTTGCGCCGGCTCCACGGCGTCTTAATGTAACCATGCTTGTGTTCAGACTCCAGTGCTGCTCAGTGTAAATCAACGTAATGGTAGGGTCGTTATCTCTGGCAAGACATAATGTAACCTATTTGACGTTTTACTACATCTGTGCATTAGCAGTAGTTTTAAATATGTAAATACCTGGTAATAAAAATAATTGAAAAACAATGTAATATTGTCGTCTGTATTCAATAAAACAATGACATAGTCCTGCAATAATTAAAACAGTCTACCAAATTGATGTTTTAAACAAAAAAAAACGTTAATATCCGTTACAATGCATGTAGAGAACTAACGGTTGGGTCTAGTGGCGCTTTCAAGACGGATGGGAACTTGGAAAAAAGAGGTTAAATCAGGACGTCAGTGGTCGGAAAGTCGGAGCTCTAGAAAGAGGCCCGAGTTCCCGTTTTGTAATTTCGAGTTGGATGACCGTTCAAAACCATTTTCCCAACTCGTTTTTCTCCCGAGTTCCCATTTGTGTTTTTGAACGCGTCATGATTCGCTGATATTCTCGCGCCAGATCTGTGGCAAGGAAGTTGTCATTTGTCGTAATTTCCTAGGACGGAACCACTGCAACAACAGTGCGGAGGAGAAGAGTAAGAGGCGCTCCGAACAGCATTCGAGGCCTCCTATGTCATTGTTTACACCGTGAAAGGAGTTTTATTTTTGCATGCATTAGACAAGCCCCCCCTCTGAGAAAACTCATGGGAATTTAAGTAATAGAAGCGGTTAACACTAACAACGAAGATCCAAGTTGCAGTGGCCTAGTAACAGCAAATCAAGCACCACGCTGGGTGTTAGCTATGGAGGATGTCTCCGCTGTAACGATCAAAGGCGAGGGAGGAGATGAACAGGAGTCGGAAGATGTCAGAGAACATTTAACCAAGACCGAGAACAGCGCCAGCAAGTCTGCCAAAGATGACAGTACCGATGGTAAGTGACCCCATCCTTTCACAATCATCTAAACATAGCTAACGTTAACTATTGCTACATCATGCTCAAATCCATGTTTGCTAATTAACGTTAGCGAACTATTCTAACATGATTATAGTTAAGGTTGCAGTTATTGTTAGGTAGCCATTGACCAGATAAGTCAATTTGTCCCATTTGATCTTGTTCACATTTTTAGCTCGCAAAGTAGCTAACTAGTGGTGACTTAGAAGCTGTGCGTGTAGTCGGTGACGTTGCTAGCTAGCAAGGGTGAATTGTCGATCATCCGAATGACATTAGTACCGTTATAGTTAAACGTCTACTCTACGGTTTCTTCAATGTTACGTGCAATCAAATAGGCTGTCATATTGTGATAAATAATACTGGGGCATATTTATTACGCCTATTCTGTTGCAAAACGTTCCTTGAGCGAACGAAACGGGGACCTACCTCCATTTGTCCATTAGAAACTCGTTGTAGTTGCAAAATTATACGTTTGGCTAATGATTAGGCCCCTGGACTAGCGTGATCACATCCCCAATGTTTTGGAACTTCCCCGTAGGCCAGAGCCATCTAATTGGCCCCCACGATTACATTTTGGGTAGCTGCTGCCCAATAGGGAAGATACTGTATGTTGCAACTCAAGACCGTTTTGCGTTGCTAATTGGGCTGCATGACGAGTCGATAAGAACGGCGACCAGTGCACCTGTGTTGTATGGACATGCCTGCCGACCTGATACCTGACCGTGATGCTCAGGAAGCGTCCTACTGGATATCATGGTCCTGTCGCCTGCGGTAGCTAACGCATGAAGAAACTGTACAATTTGTGTAAAACAGTGAAATGAGACTTATACTAATCCGCTGTTTTCAAAACAGAAGTACTCACGGTATGGTAGCTAAATCAATGTACAGTAGTTGTGGTAAGAAATGGAAGGGAATAAACACTGCTCAATCAAAACCGTCTAACCTATTAGCAGAGTGCTTTCTACACTACTCCTTTACACAACCCCTCCTTTCCACACGCCCACAACTTTCCTTTCTGCACACCCACTCGCCCATACTCCGGTCGCCATATTGAGCCTCATATATCCACCTTTCAATTGGAAGGGGGGACTATGGATATGTCTGCGTCTTAACTTGGGTGTATGATGCATCTTGCCATAGATCTGGCATTTACACAATTAAAATGATTGGCCCAAAGGGGGCACTATAGTAATCAACTGAAATTCCAAACTTTGAACAAGCATATGTCCTGTTTGAGCTTGAATTGTCACTAATTGGCCAAAGTGCTGCATCATTCATGGGGGGGCGACATGTTTAAGGCTTAAAAGGCTCTGTCATAGGCTAGTTATCATATAAGCAAAACAGAAGGTCTGACCTTATTTTCCCATGAGCTGAATATGTGAATCTTTGATAATTTGATTTGATATATTTGGGTGAGATTCTCCTATTTGAGACATGATGAAATGTTTGATATATGTAACTTTATGGGGTCTCAATAGAGTAGACCTGAATTTGGCTCCATTCACCTCAAGGGAAATCATACGATACCAATTCTTTCTCTGTCCACAGGTCTGTAGTGAATAGGATAACTTGACTGATCTGAAAAGCGTGATGAACATTTAGGTTAAATCAAACTTTCCGAATACAGAAGTTAAGTTGAAATCATTTTTAAATTAGGCTGCTTCACACATTCATGTGTCTTTTTATAAAAATTACATTTAAAAAGTATATTATCCACAATGAGTTGACTCTCCATCGTTAGGGTGATATGCACTTTAGCAAAGATGTTTATAATTGTCAAGTAAAATGTCTGTCAAAATATACGTCCATCCAAACAAAAGCTGTATCCATTGCAACATTTTTATCTTGACGATAATATGTATCGTTGTAATAAAATATGCTTAAGTCTTGTTTCTTTTTGACAGTAATGGAATTTTGGATGATGTAAACCGTTTATAATCTTCTAAAAAAAGTTTAAAGACATTTTCTCCACTCCTGAGCTGCTGCAGGGAGGGGGGGGGGGGGGGGGGTTGCCTAGGCAACCCAAGACTTGATTACTACAACACCTTGCTTATTCAGCAAGGAGCAACAAAGTTTCATTACTTTGTGACTAGTCCATGTTACCGCAGAAATTGACTAAATGCCAGCTGTCCTGTCTTCAGTCAGCTGTTCTTTCCACACAAAAAATAATGGTTATAACGGTTATTTTAAATTTTCATGACTGTCTTCATCCATAATTGTTGGTTACACGATTATACGGTAATTGTGCAAGCCCTAATTGTACATGGATGCACATAGTCATTATCTGACATAAATATTCATTTGTGTTTGTTATTGTTTGGTTTTCTTTTCTCTTTTCTTTTCTTTGGCAACAGGAGTCGCCCTGACCTCCCATTTTCCCCTTTCTATTTTTAGGGGATGGGCTTTTCCGCTGTCTGGATTGTGGAGAAGCCTTTGGGGAGGAGGTGGCCTACCAGGAGCATCAACATGAGCACACCCATGATGGCCCAATAGTCTGCCTGGACTCTGACTCCCAGTTGGATGGCTTGCTTGTTTCAGAGAGTGGGGGCCAACGGACACTATGTTGCGCTCTTTGTGGGCGCAAATTTGCAGACTCAAGGGGTTTTTACTCACACCAGGTCAAACACCGTAATGAAGCCCTTAAGCAGTCAACTCCTGTTTTGCAATCAACTCCTGTGGCCCAGTCAACTCCTGATCAGAGCTTGGGGGTGGCTAAGCAGTATGTCTATGAATGTGAAGACTGTGGTAAATCCTATACTTCGATGGGCTCTTTCATCAGTCATACACGCTCACACAAGCAAGCTTCCAAATCAGTTTTCCATGAGCTGGCACACCTGAAAAAGAAGTCCTTTGAGTGTCAAACTTGTGGTCGCTGTTACTCCCGTTCTTCAGCTCTTGATGCTCACCGCCGTTGTCATGAGGTCAAACTAATCCCAAAGTCCCGCAAAAGGAGTGCAGAGAAGCAGCCACCTGCAGAGGAGCCTGCCATTGCAACAGAGGACAGCAACAAAGCTTCTGAACAGATAGATGAGGCACAGGAAAATCTGTTTGGGTGTTCATGTGGCAAAACATTTCGCGCCCAGTCTGGCCTGAGAACACACCAACGATTTAGCCACAATGAAAAATGTTCTCCTGAAAAGCTTAAGAGAAAACCCAAACAATTTGACTGCAGTGAGTGTGAGAAGACCTTCAGTTCTTATGCCGGCATGCTCTGCCATCAACGCTATCATATGAAACGAGGTGGTAGTGGTGGCAAAAGGTTTCCATGTGAGGAGTGTGGCAAGGTCTTCACAACGCTCACATTCTACTACAAGCACCAGCGTTTGGCTCATACTGAAGAGACTCCAGCAAAGTCTTTCCTTCATCAGGTTTGCCAGCTCCAGAAGAAAGCGTTTGAGTGTCAGGAGTGTGGGCTCCGATTTTCCAGGGCCTCGGCTCTCCAGTCCCATCGGCTTTGCCATAACGATGTTTTTGGACAGACTGAGAAAGAATCCCAGACACAAGCATCCCCACTACCTCAACATAAGCTATTACTGGATAACAAGACAGAAACTGAAACATTTGCTTTAGGGGCCATTGTCTACCCACAGGACACCTCTCAGACCCTTGTGACCGAGAGAGACCCCTGTTTCTGTGAAACTGATGGCGATGCAGAGGCTGATGGAACTGATGATGTCAATGTAGAGGTGATCAGTATAAGTGCCTCAGATGGCTCTGTAAGGGATGCAGAAGAGTCACTACAAGAACTCAACCCTGATCTTGAATTACTGTGTGAATCAGACCAGGAGGGAAAAGAGGAGATGGATGCTGTGTTGTGTCCAACGGAGTACATTTCTAGTACACTTAAGTCTAAACCAGAGATTGATCTGAAAATTGTACAAATTGACTTTCCGCCATTTGCAGGCGAAGGACCTCGAACAGAGAAGGTTCAGGGACAAGAGCCACCTAAAAGATTTAACTGTCCTGAGTGTTACCGTTGGTTTACCAGTGTTGCATCTTTGCGCTCTCACAAACTGTGGCACAGAGTAGATGGCAAAAAAAGTTGGAATCCTGAAAATGATATTTTCAAGTGCGATGTTTGTGGGTTTGACACTACACATCGCAAAACGTACCACAATCACATGCGAAAACACGATGGCCGAAAACCACACAAGGGTGTATTTTACCAGCTTGCCGGACTACAGAAGAATAGCTTCAAATGTGAGGTGTGTGGAAAGTGTTTCTCACGCATGTCTGCCCTACACTCTCATCAGCAACAGCATCCAAAAAGCAAAGCTCATCCATGTCCAGATTGTGAGAAGACTTACTCTAATGCCAGTGGTTTGTACAACCACCGCAAAAACTGCCACGCTCCAACCCCCACCCAAGATGAAGTATCAGACACTAAAACTGAAGTGTTTAATCCAAAGAAGACTTTATTAGGCCCAACGGTTTATTGCGAGCGATGTGGGAAGGGCTTCTGGTCATTGGGTGCTTACGCTCACCACAAGCAGAATCAAGCTCAGTGTGCACATTTGAAGGAGAAGCATGAGCCAACAGTGTCTTCACATTCTGTCAATGGCCCTCCACATGTTCGTGGTAAAGTTGCCTGCCCTGTATGCGCAAAGAAATTTCGTCACCAAGGCATTATGAAATCTCATATGAGGAAGCACGAGAATGGGAATCATAGATGTGAGCTTTGTAGCAAGTCTTTTCGCATGTTCTCAAGCCTCCTCAGGCACCAGGTTGTACATAATGCTCAAATCCTCCCGCCTCCTATCAAATCTTTTCAACATCAGGTAGAACAAGTGAAGAAGAACGCATACAGCTGCCCTGATTGTGGAAAACTGTTTTCACGGGCCAAGGCACTTAAATTCCACATGAAGAGCCATGGTTATGAGACCGACTACTCTGCCTCATCGCCTAAATCTGCTCTTGAGCTAGAGGGGCTGAAGTGTTCGACATGCCTTTACCATTTCAGCAACAACTCCTCATTGCATACTCACCGAAAACAGTGTGGCAAGATAAAGACTGTCAGTAAAAGCTACAAGGAGGATGTTGCCCAACATGACACAGTTCCTAAGGCGAAGAAGCTCAAATGTCCCACCTGCCCTTCTCTTTTCAACAATTTACTGTCATTGCAGTATCATCAAAAAGAATGTGGCAAGCCGAGGGCAATTGGAGGCTTGGATGCCAAAGTGAAAGGAGGTTTAGAGAAGGTGACAAAGTGCATTGTCAAAGACCTTGTGAAAACAACTCGGTCAAACAACTCTGGCACTGAGAAAATTACTAAATCTGTTACTGAGAAGGAATGTGGTGAACAAAAGGAGACCAGTGAGTCCCAAACCTTGAAAGCCGCCACAATCAACACAACTGATTTGAAATACAAATGTAAAGAGTGTGAGAGAAGCTTTGCTGTTGTAGGAGCACTGAATTTCCATAAAAGGATTCATGTTCTGGGTCACAAGTCTAAAGTAAAACCAAAGCTGAAATTTCAAGTGGCTGCAAACCCTGAAGAACCTAAGCAACCCAAAAAGGTAGAGCAAACAACTAAAGGCCAATTCTGTTGTCCAGAATGCGGAAGACGTTTTATCTCCAATGCAGCCCTTGGCACTCACAGACGATGGCACACAGATAAGAAGTTTGCTGGGTCACTGATAAAAGATGACAATACAAATTCTGTTGGGCACAAGTCAGTGGATGAGGGACCTTTTCAGTGCAACAAGTGTGGTAAGGGCTTCTTTTACCTGTGTGTTCTTCGCCGACACCAGTTGTATTATCCGCCATGTCAGACCAAAGCCGAACCAGAGCCCGCAGCTGACACCAGCATGGAAGGCAACCGCAATCCCTCACACGCTGAATTTGCATGTCCAGAATGTAACACAACTTTCGTCAAGGGCTCACTTTTAGCAGCTCACTATGAAAGTGAGCATAACAAACCCATTGAGTCTGCAGATCTTCAGGGGGACCAGTCCATGACCGTGTCCATTGAAGAGGTCCCGGAGCAGCCTGCCACATCACACAGCAAGTCTGAAGTCATTCCATTAAAGAAGCCAAAGCTTAAATCAAATCTTCACCAGTGTCCTCATTGTGATATGAGTTTCTTGAAGGTTCGAGGCTTGCGTGCCCACAAATGGCAGGCCCACTCCCAGGGCAAGAAGGTTAAGAGCAAGGGCACTTTGGCTGAGAGCAGGGACTCTGTTGCCATTAACACCTTGGCTACCAAGGAAAATGAACTGGTTAATGAGAGTAAGGACTTAGTTACAGAAAACAAAGGCACTGTTCTCAAAACCGAACACTATGTTACAAAGAGTAAGAATGCAGTGGGCAGAAGGAAGAAAAGTCGACCGGGTTTCAAATCCATCCCTTGCGTTGACTGTGGGAAGAGATACAGTTCTTCTGGGGCACTCTATAATCACAAGAAGATCTGTGGAGTGCTCAAGCAGGAAGTTAATCCAGGAATGGCAGAAGTAGTGGAAGAAGAACCCTCACCACCAACCCGCCTCTATGAGCAGACAATCAAATACCTCTTCAAGTGTGACAAGTGTGGCAAAGCTTTCCCAACTGAAGAGCAACTAGGAACCCACAAGGACTTGGAAAAGAGCCGACCTCACTCTTGCGCCCTGTGCTGCCGTGGATATTGGACTGAGACTCAGTTGCAACAGCACCTGGCCTGGCACGACGAGGTCCGCCGACGACTACCAACAGAGCTTCGTTACAGACTCAGTGCTTCTGTAAGCACAGGGCCCGCTAAACTCAATGTCCCTCTGCCTGATTTGAAGGCGAAGTCATCCCTCAAGCCACTACCTACACCCCCCTCCCGGCCACAGAATAGCCACAAGTGCCAGCACTGTGGAAAAGCGTTTCTATCTCCAGGTGCTCTGCATAAACACGAGGCTCAACACGACAGCGATGGCTCCTACCGTTGCTCCCTTTGTCCCCGGACCTTCAGTGAGATTCGGGACCTCATTGACCATCACCAGGAATGTATGGGTGATGACAAAGGGCAGAGAGATCCCTACACTGCTGTCTCCTCAAGAGACACCGATGGCCTTACTTGCATTGAATGTGGAATGCGTTTCAGTCGAGAGTTGGAGTTGCACCAGCACTACATTGAACATGCTCGTGGAGCATATTAGATTAACGATGGAACTAATACAAGTCAGGAGACATTAGAAGTGAAATTTGACTTTTTCATGCACTTATGCACCTCTTTCTACTAAACTTAAATTTCCAAGGTGGACATTTTTTTTCTCCAGGGTATTTTCAAGCACTAAGTGTCTAAGAGACTTGCTAAATTTGACTATTCTAATTTGACTATTCTAATTATATCTATAGAATGCTATATCTATAGAACATTATTTCAAATATATCCACTAAGTGCTTCTTTAGCTCTTGACACCATTATTTTATCTTTCTCAGGCTTTATTTCACACTGGACCTGTACATAAATGTAAAATTGTCTAAACTCCTTTTATCAGTTCCCCTGATTTGAAATGTGTCCTCTTGGTGTAGAAATGTGTAGTTATAGAGAAAGAGAAAGTTCGCTAATGTTTCTCCATGCCTAGAAATGATTACATCCTGTACAGTACAGCGATTTGTCTGTCAAGGTAGGCACTAATTTAAGTTTGTTTTGCTTGACTTAGTATGCAAGGGGAGAACGTGAGTCACCCACTTTCAGTAACATGCACTTGACCTTCTTTTGAGAAATTAATCAAGTTCTGGCTTTAACCTGTCTATATAAGATGGATGTTTCTAGTATTATTAGTACCTATTTTTGTCTGTTTTCTTTTGCAAAATATTACCACACTAACTTTGTATCATTAATAATTAGAAAATGGAATGTTTTCCTGGATTTCACTACCAAAGTTCCCAAATACTAACAGTTGATTGTTACTTTTCTTTTACTTTCCTGTGTCGTGTAAACATTTATCTATCGTAATGAGTTTGATTTAACAAACGGATTTAGCATTTGTTCATGGAGTTATATTCCTTGTTGATTTAAATGAAACCTTCAAGTTTTTAGACTATTGCTAATCTTTTGAAGTCATTACCTTTATGATAACTCATTTCAATGTAACCTTTTCCTTGTACCTTTAAACTACTACTGGTGTCTTATTAATGCAGACATGAAGAGTTTTAGTAAATGGTTAAAACTGTAGTTAAGTTTCCTGTGTGGTTCATTGTGTTGACTGAGTTACTGGTGTTAATGGACCTTGAAAGCTTAACTCAATAGATTCTAGTGGGTTTTCAGTCATGACGCGTCATGTTTACCGTTGATTGGAAATGGTTGAGAAACATCACTACATTATATATATTAAAACTTAAAGCTGCAATATGAATAGTGCATTCTGAAAATATTCAGACCCCTTGTTCCACATTTTGTTACTTTACAGCCTTATTCTAAAATGTATTAAATCGTTTTTCCCCTCAAATTAGCATAATAATAATGCTAATTTATAAAAAAAAAAAAAAAAAAATGATATCACATTTACGTATTCAGACCCTTTACTCAGTACTTTGGTGAAGCACCTTTTGGCAGCGATTATAACCTCAAGGCTTCTTGGGTATGACACTACAAGCTTGGCACACCTCTATTTGGGGAGTTTCCCCCATTCTCTGCAGATCCTCTCAAGCTCTCAGGTTGGATGGGGAGCGTCACTGCACAGCTATTTTTAGGTCTCTCCAGAGATGTTCAAGTCCGGGCTCTCTCAAGAACATTCAGAGACTTGTCCCGAAGCCACTCCTGCATTGTCTTGGCTTTATGCTTAGGGTTGTTGTCCTGTTGGAAGATGAACCTTCGCCCCAGTCTGATGTCTGGAGCAGGTTTTCAACAATGATCTCTGTATTTTTCTTTGTTCATCTTTCCCTTGATCCTGACTATTCTCTCAGTCCCTGCCGCTGAAAAACATCCCCACAGCATGATGCTGCCACCACCATGTTTCACCGTAGGCATGGTGCCAGGTTTCCTCCAGACGTGTTGCTTGGCATTCAGGTCAAAGAGTTCTATCTTGGTTTCATCAGACCAGAGAATCTTGTTTCTCATGGACCGAGTCCTTTAGGTGCCTTTTGGAAAACTCCAAGCAGGCTGTCATGTGCCTTTTTGCTAAGGCGTGGCTTCCATCTGGCCTCTACCATAAAGGCCTGATTGGTGGAGGGCTGCAGAGATGGTTGTCCTGGAAGATTCTCCCATCTCCATAGAAGAACTCTAGAGCTCTGTCAGTGACAATCGGGTTCTTGGTGACCTCCCCTCCTTTCTTCTTCTTTTTGTACCCTTCCCCAGATCAGTGCCTCAACACAATCTTGTCTCGGAGCTCTACGAAAAATTCCTTCGACCTCTACCTGTTTTTTTTCTCTGACATGCATTGTCAACTGTGGGACCTTACATAGACAGGCTTGTGTGTGTGTGTGCCTTTACAAATTATGTCCAATCAATTGAATTTACCACAGGTGGCCTCAAGGATGATCAATGGAAACAGGATGCCCCTGAGCTCAATTTCAAGTCTCATAGCAAAGGGTCTGAATACTTATGTAAATAAGGTATCTGTTTTTTTTTATTATTATTTTTTTATATTTCTAAAAACCTGTTTTCACTTTGTCATTATGGGGTATTTTGTGTGTGTGGACTTTAAGTCAATTTTAGAATAAGGTTGTAATGTAACAAGTGGAAAAAGGGAAGGGGGTCTGAATACTTTCCGAATGCACTAACTCTTTGGACGACCTGACCAAATTTACAAATGTGTGTTATAGAATTGAATTATAGAAAAGCACGTCTAAGAAGCGGTAGATATGTTTATGTGCGCTATTTCTATGTTTCCCGTTCTTAAGTTTTTGTCTTTTACTTTCAGTTTTGTACACCAGCTGAAAATACAGTGTTTTTGGTTATGGCAAAGATATTTCACAGCAGTTTAGATGTTACAATGATTCTCTACACTAAACTTGCTTGTTTTGTCACAAACTGAAATTAGTTGAACTAGTTTAGAAACCAGGAAATGGCAGGGGGATTTCTGCATAGTGCACTTTTAAATGATAACTTATGCAGTATTAGGTACACTTCTTTATACAGTTACAAAAGTAAAGACAGTCATTTGTTTGGGGGGGGTAATCCTGAATGAATCATGAGTAATGAGCGAGGAAGCTAGACTCGCATATCACCCGGCTGTGATTAGGAGTCCCATAGGGCGGTGCACAATTGTCCCAGCATCGTCTGGGTTTGGCCCGGGTAGGCCGTCATTGTAAATAAGAATTTGTTTTTAACTGACTTTCCAAGTTAAATCAAGGTTAAATAAAAAACGTAATACCCCCAAGACATGCTAACCTCTCACCATTACAGTAACAGGGGAGGTTAGAATATTTTGGGTGGTATGATATTTGTGTGTCTAACTTTCTCACTCATCTTTATTCACAATTCATTCAGGATTATCTGTAATCATGGAAGAATCCACGTTAATGTAGAAGTGTTTTATAAACATATTCTTATTTACAGTAAAAGTGAATCCAAAATGACACAATACATTATTTATCATTTAATTTCTATTGAGCACAAAATAATCTGAAACACAACCAAAACAAACAGCAAACGTATCCAACAAGTTTGTAGAGTCACAAACTTGATGTAGTCATTGCGTGAAAGGGAATATGGGACCAACTACTACCAGTTAAGTTTAGACACCTACTCATTCAAGGGTTTTTCTTTATTTAGACTATTTTCTACATTGTAGAATAATAGGGAAGACATCAAAACTATGAAATAACACATGGAATCTTTAACTAAGCAAAAAACTGTTAAACAAATCCAAATATACTTTATATTTAAGATAATTCAAAGTAGCCAAACTTAGCCTTAATGACAGCTTTGCACACTCTTGGCATTCTCTAAACCAGCTTCACCTGGAATGCTTTTCCAACAGTCTTGAAGGAGTTCCCACTTAAAGAGTTCCCGACCTCATCCCAAAACATCTCAATTGGGTTGAGGTCGGGTGATTGTGGAGGCCAGGTCATCTGATGCAGCACTCCATCACTCTCCTCCTTGGTCAAATAGCCCTTTCACAGCCTGGATGTGTGTTGGGTCATTGTCCTGTTGAAAAACATTATATTCCCACTAAGAGCAAACCAGATGGGATGGCGTATCGCTGCAGAATGCTGTGGTAGCCATGCTGGTTAAGTGTGCCTTGGATTCTAAATAAATCACTGACAGTGTCACCGGCAATTTCTTGAAATGTTCTGCTTTGACTGACCTTCACGTCTTAAAGTAATGATGGACTTTCGTTTCTCTTTGCTTATTTGAGCTGTTCTTGCCATAATATGGACTTGCTCTTTTACCAAATAGGGCTATCTTCTGTATACCACCCCCACCTTGTCACAACAATGGCTCAAACGCATTAAAGATATTCCACAAATGAACTTTTAACAAGGCACACCTGTTAATTGAAATGCATTCCAGGTTAACTACCTCATGAAGCTGGTTGAGGGAATGCCAAGAGTGTAAAAGCTGTCAAGGCAAAGGGAGGCTACTTTGAAGAATATAAAACATTTTGATTTGTTTTAACACTTTTTTAGGGTTCTACATGATTCCATATGTTATTTCCTAATTTGTTTTTGCTATTTTTCTACAAAATAGAAAAACCCTGGTGTGTCCAAACTTTTGACTGGTACTGTATTTATTTTTTATTTTTTGTATTTTACCTTTATTTAACCAGGCAAGTCAGTTAAGAACAAATTCTTATTTTCAATGACGGCCTATGAACAGTGGGTTAACTGCATGTTCAGGGGCAGAACGACAGATTTGTACCTTGTCAGCTCGGGGGTTTGAACTTGCAACCTTCCGGTTACTAGTCCAACGCTCTAACCACTAGGCTACCCTGTCCCCATACTTTTGGTCCCCCCCATTTTAGGGTACCATGTACAAAAAGGGCTGTAATTTTGAAACGGTTCACCCGATATGGATGAAAATACCCTCAAATTAAAGCAGTCTGCACTTTAACCTCTGGCATTGCACACTACATCAAATTGTATTGGTCACATACACATATATTTAGCAGATGTTATTGCCGGTGTAGCGAAATGCTTGTGGACACATGCTCGTAGAACATCTCATTCCAAAATCATGGGTGTTAATATGGGGTTGGTGCCCCCTCCCCTACTTTGCTGCTATAACAGCCTCTACTCTTCTGGGAAGGATTTTCACTAGATGTTGGGACATGCTTCCATTCAGCCACGAGCATTAGTGAGGTCAGGCACTAATTTTGGGCGATTAAGCCTGGCATGCAGTCCACGTTCCAATTCATCCCAAAGGTGTTCGATGGGGTTGAGGTCAAGGCTCTGCAGGCCAGGCAAGTTCTTCCACACCGATCTCAACACTATTTATGTGTAGAACTCGCTTTGTGCACAGGGGAATTGTCATGCTGAAACAGGAAAGGGCCCCCAAACTGTTGCAACAAAGTTGGAAGCACAGAATTATCTAGAATGTCATTGTGTGCTGTAGCGTTGATTTCCCTTCACTGGAACCAAGGGGCCTAGCCCAAACCATAAAAAACAACCCAGATCATTCTTCCTCCTCCACCAAACTTTACAGTTTGCACTTTGCATTGGCGCACGCAGCAATCGCCTGGCATCTACCAAACCCAGATTTGTCTGTCGGACTGCCAGATGGTGAAGCGTGATTCATCACTCCAGAGAACTCGTTTCCACTGCTCCAGAGTCCAATGGAGGCAAGCTTTACACCACTCCAGCCGACGCTTGGCATTGCGTGTGGTGATCTTAGGCTTGTGTGCGGCTGCTCGGCCATGGAAACCCATTTCATGACGCTCCTGGCGAACAGTTCTTGTGCTGACGTTGCTTTTAGAGGCAGTTTGGAACTCGGTAGTGAGTTTTGCAACCGACGACAGACGATTTTTACGCGCTTCAGCACTCTGTGGTTCCCTTCTGTGATTTTGTGTGGCCTATCACTTCGCAGCTGAGGTGTTGTGGCTCCGAGATGTTTCCACTTCACAATAACAGCACTTAGTTGACCAGGGCAGAAATTTGACGAACTGACCTGTTGGAAAGATGGCATCCTATGACGGTGCCATGTTGAAAGTCATTGAGCTATTCTGTAAGGCCATTCTACTGCCGATGTTTGTCTACACTATGGAGATTGCATGGCTGTGTGCTCAATTGTATACACCTGTCAAACTGGTGTGGCTGAAATAGCCAAATCCACTCATTTGAAAAGGTGTCTACAAACTTTTTTATATGTAGTGTATCATTTCAAGTCCAAAGTGCTGGAGTGGAGAGCCAAAACAACGCGTCACACTCCCAATACTTTTGTAGCTCACTCTATATGTTGGGGGTGTAAGTGGTGTGTGTGTTGTATTATGTGATCAGTCTTGTAGTGTATTCTAATTAAGTATGTATCCAATCATGTTAGTTATTAATGAGCCTAAATCTATAATATTTTGAGGTGACAAGGAGTGTGATTGAGCGTATTGATCCTAGCAGTGGAGAGAACAACTACATACCTGTAGTTGCACATATTGCACTTCAAGTTGCAATATGTGACTTTTTGGGAGACCTGACCGAAATCACATAGAAATGTGAGTTAAAGAGCTGTCATTCTCATTGAAAGCAAGTCTAAGAGGCGGTAGATATTTTCTGTGTGCTATTTCTATGCTTGCCGTTCTTAAGCTTTGTTTTTGTGTCTTTTACTTTGGGTTTTGTACACCAGCTTCAAAAAGATGAAAATACTATACTTTTGGTGCTTGAAAAGGTATTTCACAGTTGTTTAGATGTTAGTGATTCTATACACTATACATTGCTTATTTTGCCACAAACTGAAATTAGGCAAACTATTAGAATTTTAACAACCAGGAAATTGCAGAGCGATTTCTGCATGTTGCACCTTTTTAAAACACTATATAGTTGTGCTGTGCCTATTCTAAAATGTGTCAACAGGTGTAAACATCTTGGTTGTGAAAAATATGCCCCTTCATCCTAAATTCCACTGCAATGCTGCTGATAGTTTGGCAATTCAATCTGAGATAGTTTATCTTCACAAAAGGATTTAAACCAGTTCAAATAAATTTTGAAAGTTTAGCAAAATTACAGGCATGTCATGGTACTATATTGTCCTAATTTATGCTCCCTTTCTCTCCTCCACAGTGAAACTAGCCAGCATGAGGTGTCAGGACTGTGGGCAGCAGTTCACTCGCTGGGAGGCCTTCAAGACTCACCTGCGTAAGCATGTTCTGGAGGAGGCGATGGCGGAAGAGGAGGAACGAAGGCAGGGCATTAAGAGAGCCCTGGAGACGAACGAGAGCAATGGCAATGTGGAGTCGGCAGCACCTGAGAAAAAGCAGAAAAATTATGACCATGGTGATTACAAAGAGAACAGTGATGTAGACGTGGAAGGTGATGAAGAAGACGATGAAGAGTTCTTCGACAGTTCCTGGCAGGTCAGACCATCGGAGATCGTCACAGTTCGCCCGCGCGTTGCCATGCTGTCTGAGGAGGAGAAGCCAGTCTTCAGCAGCTCCCACAGGGTCTATGCATGCTCCATCTGTGGGAAGGTCTACTCCTACCTCGAGTCGTTTAGAAATCATCAGAAGACGCATGAAAAAGAAGAAAAAAAACAACCCACAGAGAACAAGTGCCCGGACTGTGGGAAGATCTTTGCTCGCCCGTCCCTTCTGGTGACTCACTTGAAAGTGCACAGGCCTCCCGTGCCGATGGAACCCTCCACTCTGAAGTGTGATCAGTGTGTAAAAAACTTCAATTCCCTGCAGACGTATTTGATCCACATGGACCTGCACAAGCAGAAGCCCTTCTGGTGCCTTGCCTGTGCTAAGGGCTTTAGGGATGAGCTCTCTCTGGACAAACACCTGCAGGGCCACAACCTGAGGCGCCACAAGTGTGACCTCTGTGAAAAGTCTTTCCGCGTTCCCGCTGAGCTCCGCTACCACTACAATACTCACACCGGCGCCAAGCCCTACAAATGCACGCTCTGCAAGAAGAACTTCTCTCAGCTGGGCAACCTCATCACGCATCGGAAGAAGCACGTAGGGGTCTACGTCGGGGCCAGCAAGACACCACTGGGACCCAGGAACCACCTCTTTGCTGGGAGGAGAAGGGTGACTGAGATGAAGAGGCTGGTGTTCACAGGGATGGGTAGCACAGACGAGGCGGAGGTGATAGATATGCTTCAGGAACATCAAGAGGAGGAGGAAGAAGAAGAGGATATTGATTTGGGTGAGGAGGAATCTGGATCAGAAGAGTCGGGGTCTGAGTCTAGTTCTGAAGACTCTGGCGCTGAGGAGTCATCGTCGGGTTCGGGATTGTCTAAATCAGATTCATCAGACACTTCTGGATCTGATTCCTCTGATGACTCTGATTCCTCTGGATCGGGAGTGGAGGAGGAGGAGCAAGAGGGAAAAGAAGAGACCGTATTAGAAGCACATGTGGCGGTGCAACAGAAAAGACCTAAAGAATGGGAGTGTTTTGAATGTGGTGAAGGGTTTGATCAAGAGTCAGCGTTGCACCTGCACTATATGAAACACGCCAGTGGGGAGCTGCCAGGACAATGACGGCCCAGTACATGGTGAGGTTAGCTGTGAAATGATTGGTGAGTTGGGCACTGTTCAATGTGTTTCTACTACTTCAGAGTTGAGTCACCGCTGATCCCTTGAATCAATTGAAGAACACTGAAGACAGTTTCTAATGATTCCTCTCCCAATATTTTGAAGTAAACTTGGGTTTTTCATTTGTCAGTCAAAAGTTTTGACGTCTACCCATTCCAAGGTTTTTATTTTTACTATTTTCTACATTGTAGAATAATTGTGAAGACATCAAAACTATGAAAAAACACATGGAATCATGTAGTAATCAAAAGTGTTAAACCAATCAAAATATATTTTATATTTGAGATTATTCAAAATAGCCACCCTTTGCCTTGATGACAGCTTTGTGCACTCTTGTTTTTCTCTCAACCAGCTTCACCTGGAATGCTTTTCCAACAGTCTTGGAGTTCCCACATATGCTGAGCACTTGTTGGCTGCTTTTCCTTCACTCCGCAGTCTAACAAAACATCTCGATTGTTTTGAGGTTGGGTGATTGGAGGCCAGGTCATCTGATGTAGCACTCCATCACTCTCCTTCTTGGTCAGCCTGGAGATGTTGGGTCATTGTCCTGTTGAAAAACATATGATAGTCCCACTAAACACAAACCAGATTGGATGGCGTATCGCTGCAGAATGCTGTGGTAGCCATGCTGGTTAAGTGTGCCTTGGATTCTAAATAAATCACTGACCGTGTCACCAGCAAAGCACCATCACAACACCTCCTCCATGCTTCACAGTGGGAACCACACATGCGGAGATCATCCGTTCTAGAGGTCGACCGATTACGATTCTTCAACGCCGATACCGATTATTGGAGGACCAAAAAAGCCGATACCGATTAATCAGACAATTTTTATTTATTTATTTGTAATATTGACAATTACAACAATACTGAATGAACACTTATTTTAACTTAATATAATACATCAATAAAATCAATTTAGCCTCAAGTAAATAATGAAACATGTTCAATTTGGTTTAAATAATGCAAAAACAAAGTGTTGGAGAAGAAAGTAAAAGTGCAATATGTGCTATGTAAGAAAGCTAACGTTTCAGTTCCTTGCTCAGAACATGAGAACATATGAAAGCTGGTGGTTCCTTTTAACATGAGTCTTCAATATTCCCAGGTATGAAGTTTTAGGTTGTAGTTATTATAGGAATTATAAGACTATTTCCCTCTATACCATTTATATTTCATTAACCTTTGACTATTGGATGTTCTTATAGGCACTTTAGTATTGCCAGTGTAACAGTATAGCTTCCGTCCCTCTCCTCGCTCCTCCCTGGGCTCGAACCAGCAACACAACGACAACAGCCACCATCGAAGCAGCGTTACCCATGCAGAGCAAGGGGAACAACTACTAGAAGGCTCAGAGAGAGTGATGTTTGAAACGCTATTAGCGCGCACTAACTAGCTAGCCATTTCACTTCGGTTACACCAGCCTCATCTTGGGAGTTGATAGGCTTGAAGTCATAAACAGCGCAATGCTTGACGCACAACGAAGAGCTGCTGGCAAAACGCATGAAAGTGCTGTTTGAATGAATGTTTACACGCCTGCTTCTGCCTACCACTGCTCAATCAGATACTTAGATACTTGTATGCTCAGTCAGATTATATGCAACGCAGGACACGCTAGATAATATCTAGTAATATCAACCATGTGTAGTTAACTGGTGATTATGATTGATTGATTGTTTTTTATAAGATAAGTTTAATGCTAGCTAGCAACTTACCTTGGCTTACTGCATTTGCGTAACAGGCTAGTCTCCTTGTGGAGTACAACGAGAGAGAGGCAGGTCGTTATTGCGTTTGACTAGTTAACTGTAAGGTTGCAAGATTGGATCCCCTGAACTGACAAGGTGAAAATCTGTCGTTCTGCCCCTGAACAAGGCAGTTAACCCACCGTTCCTAGGCCGTCATTGAAAATAAGAATGTGTTCTTAACTGACTTGCCTAGTTAAATAAAGGTATAACAAACAAAATCGGCGCCAAAAAATACCGATTTCCGATTATGAAAACTTGATATCGGTTAATTTAATCGGCCATTCCGATTAATCAGTCAACCTCTAATCCGTTCACATACTCTGCATCTCACAAAGACATGGCGGTTGCAACCAAAAATCTCAAATTTGGACTAATCAAACCCAAGGACAGATTTCCACCTGTCTAATGTCCATTGCTTGTGTTTCTTGGCCCAAGCAAGTCTCTAATTCTTATTAGAGTCAATTTCAATCATAGAGCTTGATGGTTTTTGCGACTGCACTTTTTCCGTATTGACCGACCTTCATGTCTAAAAGTAATGATGGACTGTACTTTGTCATTGCTTATTTGAGTTGTTCTTGCCATAATATGGACTTGGTCTTTTACCAAATAGGGCTATCTTCTGTGTACCACCCCTAACTTGTCACAACACAACTGATTTGGCTCAAATGCATTAAGGAAAAAAATTCCACAAATTAACTTAACAAGGCACGCCTGTTAATTGAAATGCATTCCAGGTGACTGACTACCTCATGAAGCTGGTTGAGAGAATGCCAAGAGTGTGCAAAGCTGTCATCAAGGCAAAGGGTGGCTACTTTGAAGAATCTCTTGAAATATATTTTGATTTGTTTAACACCTTTTTTTGGGGTTACTACATGATTCCATATGTTATTTAATAGTTTTGAGGTCTTCGCTATTATTCTAAGTTTTTTTTTAAATGAGGATGTGTAAACGTTTGCCTGGTACTGTATATCCAGCCTACTGTAGTAGTTGCTGTGATTCCATTAACATGTAATCTAGTATGTACCAGGAATTTTTCTTCGATACAACCATATCACTCTCTCTTCTGTCAGTCTGATAACCTAATTCAGCTGCATGTTTTTTTTTAAAATGCTTTGCATATGATTTTTTGGTTGTCTGGATTAAATTTCTGTTTTTGTAATAGAATTGTGGTAATAAATTAAATGCATTTTGAGTCCACTCTTTGTATGTGCACTTTACATATATGAGATTTTACATCACAATTATCTTCTCACTATAGTCTAGATTCAGATTGTAATGACTGTATGCCATAAGTATTTCAGCCATTTTAGGCTCCAACCCTGCATTTGTGTGTGCACAATAAGGCACTTTTTCTGCTCTGTGTGGCGCAAAGGGCGACATCTACTGGCCTATGAGCATTTCTCCAGTCACTGGATGACTCCAGTCTATTCTTGGTTTTGAGGAACCTGTCTGTTAAGTAATGTTTGATTGCTGGTTGATGCTAAGTTTTCATCTTGTTTATTTTACAATATGAATATTGCTATAGCAATCAAACATACATTTATCACCAAGTATGTTGTCATGCTTTATAAGCTCACTAAATCATAGCTGATTAAACTCAACTCCATGGTGAAGGAAGTGTCTGATGAACTCCAATGGAGTTGAGCAGAGACCAGGCTTTGTGGAATTCAGCTCCAACGACATCAGTGGTCACCAACCTTTTCTGAGTCAATATCTCTGGGTCCAAAAGCAAGCAGAGATCTACCGCTCAGATTTGATTTTTTAAACATGACTTAAAAAAACTAATTTATGCAACATTAACCTATTAAATACAGTTCTGTAGCAATGAGGTTTGTGCAGTAGGCTGTATATTTCAAAATTGTAATTATATGATCACACTGGTAATAGATAATGTGTTGTATTACTTTAGGCACAGCTGAGTGAGCATAATAATTTGTTTTTTATTTTACTGGACTGATAGCCTTCATCTGAAGGTCAATTTGAGGGGAGGGAGAGAGCAGTGGTGAGTGCCTCACCTTGTTCACCGTCCCTCCGATCTCCCTCAATCTGCTGAGAAAACAGGACAGTCTTCCTGCTGATGGCGAAACTCAAGTCGCACTGCATTATTTCTGCCTCATGTTACTAGTATGACCAGAGAAAGTGAAATATTCCTCTATATTAAAAGCCACATAACAATGCAAGCTTATCAAAACACTTTGCTATACTCATTCATTGCTGCTGCAGTGCTGGTTGTAGCGTGAGTGGAAGTAGGGAGAATGCACATTTTATGGCTTATCAAAGTGTTGACAGTGGACAATTTAAACATGAACTTATAAAAACAGCAGCTCTTTGCTGTATTCATTGAGTCTCTCTAGTCATGGTTTCACCACAGGTTAATGAGAAGGGTGTGCTTGAAAGGATGCACATAACTCTGCAGTGTTGGGTTGTATTGGAGAGAGTCTCAGTCTTAAAGAATCCACTCTCACATAGGCATGTGGTTGCAAAGGGCATCAGTGTCTGAATAGCACGATTTGCCAAACCAGGATAATCTGAGCACAGCCCAATCCAGAAATATGGCAGTGGCTTTTGATTACATTCAATTTTCACAGACGCACGTGTTGCAATTTCGATGAGGCTCTCTTGTTCAGATATCGGTAAGTGGACTGGAGGCAGGGCATGAAAGGGATAACGAATCCAGTTGTTTGTGTCATCCGTTTTGGGAAAGTATCTGCGTAGTTTTAAACCCCAACTCACTCAGGCGCTTCGCTATATCACATTTGAGATTGTCTGTAAGCTTGAGTTAATTTGCACACAAAAAATCATACAATGATAGAAAGACCTGTGTGTTGTCCTTGTTAATGCAGACAGAAGAGCTCCAACTTCTTAATCATAGCCTCAATTTTGTCCCGCACATTGAATATAGTTGCAGAGAGTCCCTGTAATCCTAGATTCAGATCATTCAAGTGAGAAAAAACATCACCCAGATCGGCCAGTTGTGTGAGAAACTCGTCATCATGCAAGAGGTTAGACATGCAAATTATGGTCAGTAAAGAAAACTTTAAACTCCTCTCTCAATGCAAAAAAAAAAAAATGTGTCAATACTTTGCCCCATGATAACCAGAGCAAAAGCTTTACATGCTCGCTGCCCTTATTGCATAGTGCAGAAAAGACATGAGAGTTCAGGGGCCTTGCTTTAACAAAGTTAACCATTTTCACTGTAGTGTCCAAAACTGTATTTGATATTGTGTTGTTATTTCGCTCAACACTAGATGGTTTAATTTTATTTTTGGCAGTGAAACGGGGCTGCTCAGGCGAGAGAAACAAAACACCCAAATGTATAGCCCCGATGGAAAATATAAATGGACTGTTTGAAAATGGGAATCACATTTTTATTTTGAGTACCCCCGACGGCATTACGCGTACCCCCCAGTTTGGGAATACCTGCTCTCGAGAAATAAAATCATTCAAAGAGAAATGAAGTCAAGCACTATATGAGTTGCTGGGCTTAAGGGAATTATAGTTTTCATTAAGCAAATATTCAACCTATTTCAGAGCAGAAATGTGGTAATTAACTACAATGACCATATCCATTGCGCCTGTTCTTTTCCGGGTCAGACACAGATGGATATACCTTTTCTAAATTAAGTTACATACACTCAGACCGCAGGAGAGAGGACTTCAGACAACAAAATTATGAGAGAGAGGGATAGTAAATCTGCTGTTTGGAGCCGTGCAGCATTTACGGTAACATGGCCTCTGCAGAAGTCACAGTGGGGCAACGAGGTTTGGCTTTCCCATGGATCTGAAAGCTCCGCTGGGGTCACTACAATGAAAAATGCCTTTGGTGGTAATATTCTACACTCGGACTGTGACCCCTTTGGTCACTTTATTTGTCTTGTGATCAGTTACAATGACAGTACACTCATTACTGTAAACTTCTACGGGTACAACACCAAACATGAGAATGATCAGTTACAATGACAGTACACTCATTACTGTAAACTTCTACGGGTTCAACACCAAACATGAGAATGATCAGTTACAATGACATTACACTCATTACTGTAAACTTCTACGGGTTCAACACCAAACATGAGAATGATCAGTTACAATGACATTACACTCATTACTGTAAACTTCTACGGGTTCAACACCAAACATGAGAATGATCAGTTACAATGACATTACGCTCATTACTGTCAACTTCTACTGGTACAACACCAAACATGAGAATGATGAGTTGCTTGAATCTATAGAGAAACATATACTTCATTGGTTATCTAAATTTCCCAAATTCGTTATTATTTATTTGATAGGAGACTTTAACATTACTATAAATAATTAATCTGATAGATGGCCCCCATGTAGGCCAACCAGTCAGAATTTGAATGTAATACTTTTTATGGAAAAGTTTGATCTTACTGATATATGGAGAGAGGTTTCTGGTCGATTGATCATTTACTAGGAGTAACAAAACAGGTTCCAGACAGTCCAGAATAGATTTTTGGCTTATATCCTGTCACGACTTCTGCCGAAGACTGTACCTCTCATTGTTCGGGCGGCATTCAGCGGTCAAGGTCACCGACATTCTAGCGATCACCGATCCACTTTTCATTTTCCATTTGTTTTCTACACACCTGGTTTCAATTCCCCCCATTACATGTTCATTATTTAACCATCTGGTTTCCCCCATGTTTGTGTGCGTGTTTGTTTTATTGTAAGGCTGTATCTGACGGCTGGTATTATTGTTGCCTGGTTTTGTTGTTACCCCGTATATTTCGTGGTACCAGTATTTTTCCAGCACCTTAGTATTTGTGTTTGTACTGTTTTTTTCTTTAATTAAATACCTTGTCCACGCATCTCAGCTCTCCTGCGCCTGACTCCTTTCACCAGTTACCCACAGCCTTGACATATCCAAATGTATTGATAGTGAGTGTGAAACTACAAATATTTGTACTACTCCCCTCACAGACCATAGGGCCATTTACATTGATATCAAAATATTTATCCCTGATACTAACCTTGGTAGAGCATCCTACTGGAAGCTAAATAGCTCGTTATTAAATAATGAAATAGTTAAGTTTGAGGTTAAAGATCTGCTCTTACACTTTTGGGAAAGGGCTTGTGAAGAAAAATATTATTGCAAGAACTGGGAGCTCTTTAAACTTGAAGTGTTCGAATACCTTAGAAAATATGGTAGTAATCTTGCTAAGACCAGAAGAGCTGAGGAGGAAAAGGTGATCATTAAGTTAACTTCCCTTTGTCAGAGGTCCACTGCCGGCCTCTTGAGGGAGGAGAAGATGGAACTGATTGAGTTACAAAATAAACTGGATAATAAATAGATTAAATCAACTGGATAATATATATAGATTAAATAAATTGGATAATATGTAAGATTAAGTAAACTGGATAATATATAGATTAAATAAACTGGATAATATTTATAGATTAAAAGGAGAAGGAGCCTTTATTAGATCTAGAAATAAATAGCTTGAGGGAGTACAGAATTCATCCTATTTCTTTAGACTTGAGAAATTTCACTCTACAAATAACACTATCCATAAGTTAAACATTGATGGTGTTATTACAGATGAACCCAAAATGAATCGCTAAATACTGTAGCAATTTTTTACTCTCAGGAATCCACATATGTTTTTGACTCACTGAATAATGTTCACTCTATCAGTGGTACAGAATATAAACAGTGCGATGAACCCATCAAAGTTGAAGAGATTATAGAGTCTATCAAACATCTAAAAAGCAATAAATCCCCAGGTGTTGATGGAATTACATCAGAATTTAACAAATTATTTTCAGACCAAGTAGCTCCCTTTCTACTTGAGGTCTTTTTTTTAGAGAGTATTAAAAACAATGTTCTCCCTCCTTCAATGACTCAGGGGTAAATAACACTAAAGCCTAAAAAAATAAGTGCTGCTCATCAATAATTGGCATCCAATTTTTCTTCTTAATAATGACTATAAGATATTAGCCTTACTACTTGCAAAAATAATTACAGAAGTCCTGGATGCAATCATTGATGAAACACAGTCTGGCTATATGAGGAACATACATATTTCTAACAATATCAGAATAGTACTAGACATACTTGACTACTCAGACCTAATAGCTTACTCAGACCCAATAGCTGAGGATAGCTTCATATTATTTTTTGATTTTTATAAAGGATTTGACACAGCAAAGCATCAGTTCCCTGTCATGCTCGTTGATGGAAGGATCGGACCAAGGCGCAGCGTACTTAGAGTTCCACATGTTTAATAAATGTGCAACTCACCAACACTAATACTGACGGAAACGTGCTGTTCTGGGCTGCTCACAAGCAGCTACACAAAAACAAGACCCCACAAACAACAAGTGGGAAAGGCTGCCTAAATATGATCCTCAATCAGAGACAACGATAGACAGCTGCCTCTGATTGGGAACCATACCAGGCCAACAAAGAAATAGAAAACCTAGATTGCCCACCCTAGTCACACCCTGACCTAACCAAATAGAGAATGAAATGGATCTCTAAGGTCAGGGCGTGACATTCCTCTTCCACTCCCTTGAGAAATTTGGCATTGGGGATTTGTTCTGTAAGGCTATTAAGACTCTATATAAATGGTAACAGCTCTTTCAAACTGAAACATGGTACCACACCTAGATTTGAGTTAAAGAGGGGAATTAGGCAAGGTTGTCCCATCTCTCCATATCTGTTTTTATTAATCACCCAACTTCTTACAAATTCTTTCAATAATTGTCCTGTACAAGTTATTTCCATAGCTGGTAAAAAAAAAAAAATTATGAGCCAGCTGGCTGACCATACCACACTTTTTCTGGACGCTAACCAAATCCTGATATTGATCAATGTGATACAATCCTTTTCCAAAGCATCTGGTATATGTCTTAAAATTAATAAATATTAACTCATGGCTAATATTTATTATCATGGCAGATTGTGTGACACCTTCATATTATGGTATTCCAGTGGAAGAAGAACTTACATATTTAGGCATAACCATTACAAAGGATCAGAAGTCTAGAGGCTTACTAAATTTTAACCCTCTTATTTAAAAAAACCAGAAGAAGCTAAATCAATGGCTACAGAGGGACTTATCTTTAAAAGGAAGAGTATTAATAACCAAGGCTGAAGGTATCTCTAGACTAACATATGGCATTCTATCTTTATATCTTGACGGTAAAATAAGCAAGGAGATAGACCAGATGCTTTTCAACTTTCTGTGGAGAAACCGTACCCATTACATTAGGAAAACTGTTGTAAGGAACACTTATGAGTATGGTGGGCTGAATTTTCTGGACTTTACTACCTTAAATAATACTTTTAAGATCAATTGGATAAAACAATTCCTAAGAAGACCCACTTCTATGTGGAAATTTATTCCTCATCATGTCTTCTCTACTTTTGGTGGCCTTAACTTCACGTTGGTTTGCAATTATAATATTGACAAAGTTCCAGTGAAACTCTCTGCTTTTCATCAGCAGGTTTTCTTGTCATGGTCCTTAATTTAAGCATAATTTTTCTCCACACATATTATATATGGAATAATCGGGATATAGTGTATAAAAATACTTCTTTGTTTTTAGAATATTGGTTCCGAAATAATATCCTATTGGTGAGCCAACTTGTAAATGCAGAGGGTTTTTAAATCAAATCAAATCAAATCAAATGTTATTTGTCACATACACATGGTTAGCAGATGTTAATGCGAGTGTAGCGAAATGCTTGTGCTTCTAGTTCCGACAATGCAGTAATAACAAGTAATCTAACTAACAATTCCAAAACTACTGTCTTGTACACAGTGTAAGGGGATAAAGAATATGTACATAAGGATATATGAATGAGTGATGGTACAGAGCAGCATAGGCAAGATACAGTAGATGGTATCGAGTACAGTATGTACAAATGAGATGAGTATGTAAACAAAGTGGCATAGTTTAAAGTGGCTAGTGATACATTACTTAGTTATAAGGAATTATTATCACTTTACAAGATCCCTGTAACGCCTAAAGATTTTGCAATTCTTTTAGATGCCATTCCCTTATTATTCAGGAACATGTCAAGACCTGACCCTCAGAACCTTCCTTCTATTAACCCGGTTGACTCATCAGTAGGAAAGATTAGTTTCTCTTTGGTCCATTCAACAACAGAGCGATACGAACCTTGTTTCAGCAGGATGTTGTATCTATCTATACCTTATTGGAACGGTTCTAATGTTAATATCTGTTGGGAAAAAGTTTGGATGTTGCCACACACATACCTACTTGTTAACAAAATTAAGGAAGTTTCCTTTAAAATTATTCATAAATATTATCCTGCCAACCACTGTATGAAGAAGCTTAAGAAAAACATCAACTCAAATTGTACCTTTTGTAATGACCACTCGGAAACGGTGTTACATCTTTTTTGGTATTGTATTCATGTTAAGAAACTGTGGCACGACATCAGTAGATTTATAATTGAACACATTTACGAAGATTCTACACTATTGCGGAGAGATGTACTGCTTGGATTCTTTACCTATGAAAGAAGTAAGTTGAAACAATTTTGTGTAATTAATTTCATTATTCTTTTGGCCAAATTTCATATTCACAAATGTAAATTTACAAACAACACCACATTTTCTTACCATACAAAAATACATTGAACTATATTTTAAGACAATTAAATACTCTACTAACAAAAAAGCTGTTCGAATTATAAGTGTATGTATGCCCCACAATGTCCTTGTGTAATGTGATGTTGTACCCCCCAGACCCAATTGTCCTTTGTATATTATGTATATATATACTTGTGTTCCCACATGTACTTCCTGTATTGATTTGTTGTTAAAGAAAAAAAGAAAGAAAAGGGACCCATGCGGTATCGATGATGTGACGCAATCGCGGAGCCTCTGGAGGCACGCAGAGGCCAAATTGAGCTCTTTACCGCATCGCTGTACGACTCTCAAATGATGTAATGATATGGAGGGCTCCATATAGCTCCGCATTGACATGGTTGGTTGGCGGTAGGTCCTGTATAAATACAAATTTACTTCCTTACCAGCAGCTCTGCGAAGCATGAATGCCCAATTTCTGCAGAGGCCATATCACGGTAAATGCTGCACGGCCAATCCAAACAGCAGATTTACCTCGCATGGCCTTTAAGGCTGGACAACCAATAAATGCATCTCAGGAAAAACTACAAATCCCACTCTGCAACCTGGTTTGTGTATGACGCCATGATCTCTGCAGCTCGTTTCTGTTGGCTTTGTGCGAAGCGAGAAACGACGCGGAGATGTTTGGGCTAAAGAAACCAGCATAGGTAACGTTATAGATTTACACATGGTGGTGTGATCATATGAGCAGTCATACGGTGATACATATGCCGCTTGTGTGTAATGCTGAGCGTTGCAAATCTTTTAAATCCACGCAATATAGGCTATTTGTATGCATTTCATCAATGCCGTTTCTGAGCAGTCCAGTAGCCTAGCAGCAAGACATCCGAACAATTAAAGATGATTGATGCACACCAGTTAGTTGTGAGCAATAACGTCCCTCGTCAGTATTTGGCATGTTTAATCGGCCGGTCATTTGCGCAGCAGTAAAGTACCCCTGGTTGTAGGCTTGTCGGTGTTGGTTTTCTGTTCTAGCGCAATGTAAAGTACCATCCTTGTAGCCTATTATCCATCCCTCTCTGAGAGCATCTTTGTCATACAAATATAGTGTCCATTAATTTGCCTGCCTGCCAGCTGTCGATAAAGGCAGCAACATGTCATGATTCCCTTGGAATCAGAGCCTATAGGCTTAGTTTGGGATGGCCATTTTATGGTCGTATACTCTCGTTAGAATAAAGAGTCGGTTGCTTTACATGCACACATTATGGGTCGTTGTCTTTTTTAAATAAATAAAACGTATATTTTAGCCTGTGTTTTAGTGTGCAGTGTGTGTTTCACTTTTCCACACCATTGTGTTTTACCTTAATGCAGATGTAGTATGTTGTGTGAGTGTTGTTGAACTTGTCACTCTTTTGCAGGGAATTCATTTTACAGACATGGAGGAACCTCCAGTAGTGGAGGCAGGAACCAAGTCGGTCATGGAGCGCTTGACACAGCCAGTGGAGACAGTTGAACAAGCAGTAGAAATCGAGGAACAACCAATCGTTACAGGTGAACAATGCATGGAAACTGAAGAACAACCAATGAGTGAACTGCTACCTGCCACAGTAGAAGAGGCTTTGGAGTGTGTCTCAGACCCCACAGCTTCTACAGAGATAATTCTTGAACTATCCGCTGTTCCTCTAGAGTCTGCTGCTCCTGAAGAGTGGGAACTGGGCCAACCTGAGGATGCACAGAAGGAGACCCATGTGGATGACGTGGCCGCTAGTGACAGAAAAAATATTCCCCCCAAGAAGAACCGAATGGAGCCACTCAAGATGGACATGTCTAGGCCACCAAAAATGGTGATGCCTCTCACATGTGAGTATTGAACTTCTCTGATAGTCTGACATGACTGGTTACCATGTAATACATTTTTGTATTTATCTTTCAAGGCTTTAGTATTGCAGACATCTCATAATTTCCCCTGTAGTGTTTTTAGGTGATTTATTTGTAGTTCTTTCATAAGCAGTTTTAAGCTATTACTACAGTTCATTCATTTTTTTTGCTCTTATTGTAACCTCCATTGTGTGTTAATATAGGTTTGAAGCTGGGATACAAGTGTTCTGTCCTCTAATCCCTTCTCCCTCCCCCCAGCTTCCCAGATCTCTCTGCAGTGCCTGGAGTGTCACATCATCTTCAGCGACCACAAGAGCAAAGAGCGCCACCTCAAGCAGAGTCACCCGGCAGAGTACGAGCAGTGCATGCTGGGGGATGCCCTGTTTGCCTGCTACGTCTGCGACCGCCACTTCACCAACTCCAGTGACCTCATGCTTCATCAGCGTGCACACACGGAAAAGACACCCTTCAAGTGCCCCATCTGTGGTGAGGCCTTCAGCCGTTCCTCTGAGCTCACCCTCCATAAGAAGCTTCACTTCGGCCTGTACGGATACACCTGCGCAGACTGTGGAAAACCCTGCAAGACACTCACCTTACTGAAGTATCACCGCCGCACGCACACAGGGGAGAGGCCCTATGTCTGTAAGGAGTGTGGCAAGAGGTTTAGTATGTCCAAGGCCCTCCAGAAACACGCACTAGCGCATTTACCGGAAGGAATGAAAGGAGACGTTGGAGGGATCACACCACCGATGAAGGCACAGCTAAAGAAGAATAGTGGTGAGTGCTGAAAAACATGTTTGTTTTCATGTCATACAACTTCCCATACTGGGATGTGCAGTGAAACACTAGTGATATACACTATACAGTGATAAAGCTAGTGATTCTACGCAGAGTCAAACCTTTTTGTTTGTGACAAATGACTACTTCACCTTTTACACCAAGATGTAAACTTTAATCTGTGTTCTTTGTATCTAGGCACTGCAGTGGTGAAATTGTCCTGCTCCGTGTGCAAGGCAACCTTCAAGACTGCCAAGACACGGCTGCATCACATGAAACACAAGCACAACCTGTGTGTTACAGCATCCAGCAGCACCACACTAGCTGGCCAACAGGTGAAGCTAGGTCAGCCCATCATAACCCAGGTTCCTATGGGCCAGCCAACCTTTCTCCACATGGAACCCCTTGGTCCCCTCCACCAGGTGGACAACATAGACACTGAACAAATCCGGAAACTAATAGAGTCTTTGGGGAACGTGCGCAAAGTGAACCAGGTGGTGATACTGGGACAGGTGCTGCCACACAGTCAACCATTGGATCTACAGCGGTTACAGGGAAAGAGAGAGCATTTGCAATTCCGTTTTACTCAACCACATTTTATAGAGCTGAAAAAGATTGGGGGTGGAGAGACTAAGTCAATGGGACTGGAACAGGCAAAGCCACAATGTGAATCGCTGGAACCAATTATTACATTGGAACCTGTAATATCAGATGGACAAATGGAGACCCCATTACTTTCACACACACAGCAAGTTACATACGCTGAGCATGCTGGATTAAAACAAACACACGAAGGAGAGATGATTCCTCAGCAGTTACATGGACAGACTGGTCAGACAGTTGAAGAAGAGAACACTATGATTCAGACTGTATCAGTGGAACAGGTATTCTGTCACAGTGAAACAGTTGAGCTCGGGGAAACGACTGAACAAAGTCAAACGGTTGTGTTGGACGTCACTCCTTCACTGATACCAACTCTGGAATTGGAACAGACTCAAACCGATCAACAAGGACTTATGTCTGCGTCCTCACTACCAACATTTCTACTTGAACAGACTTCTGGACAGAATCTAATGGTTCAGGAGGGAAATATCTCTGTCCCGTCGCTCATACCAACAGTGGAGTTAAAGCTGAGGCCATTAACAACTGACCAGCAGGAAGAACTCTCCACTTCCTCATTGGTACCAACAGTTGAGTTTGTGCAAACTTCTCCTGGACAAACAAGCCAGGTAGGAGAGACAGCCACACAGATGGAGACATTACAGTTAGAGCAGATCTATTCCAGTATTGGACAGACACAACAGACAGGAATAGGACAGCGAAGAGCAGTTGAGAAACCTCTTCTAGAAAACACAGAGAATGACCAGCAGCACATTTTGGAAAATCCTTGCGAAGGAAAATCACAAGAGCAGTTGCAGACACTGATAGATAAGTCTGCTTCTAACAACGCACTGAACAGCAGAGAGCTACAACCTTGCACTCCGACGTCAGAAATATTCCCTCCGCCGTCCGAGACAAAGGCACCACAGAGTTCACAACTGCCTGTGCATTTGATGTCAGTACAAGAATTTGTAAAAGTGAGGAAGAGAAAGCAGCCAAATAACTCTATAGTGCAAGGAAATATGCAACAGCAGACGGTTGAGTTGAAAGGGGAGGCTGCCAAACGACCAAGAGCAATGAAAGCTCATCTTGTTGTGAAGTTTGGTCCTAAAGAGAAACCTAAAAAACAGAATAAGCTTCCACAACCATCTAAGTTGCTTCAGAAAGGAGACCAGATTCAGGATATGAACCAAATGTCTCTCACAACTCTACCTGAAAAGAAATTGTCCTTAAAGGTTGGTAAAGAAAAAAAGGTCAAGAAGAAAAATGATATTTCCAAGTCAAAAATCAAATCCCCATCTATATTGTGTGAACCACATGTGCAGCAAGTCTTGCAGGTAGACGAGCAGGTGCATCAAGTGAAGCCGAGGAAGAAGAAAGTAGAAAAGCAAAAGTATGTAATTAGTGAGACTTGTTCTGAGCAGATTAGCGCTGAGCCGATTAGCGAGCAAGAGGTGATCGCTCCACCCAAGCCAAAAAAGAAAAAGCAGCAGACGATGGCGCAGGAGGACCAGCCTAAGAAAACAAAGGGGCAAAAGATGTCAAAAATGGGGAGAAAGAAAAATAAACCGAATGTGAAAGCAAGCCCCAAAACAGAAGATATTCCCGACCCTGAAATAAAGCAACAGTCCCTACTCCTACTGAAGGGTCACAAACAGCCCCAATTAAAAGTTTACAAATTAGATGCCTCAAAAGCTCCCCAAGGTCCAACAGATCTCCACCAAGACACCCATCCCATCCATAAGAAGAAAGGGCCAAAAAGCAAGCAATTAAAAATGCTAGCTGCTGGAGGGAAAAGAAAAGTAGGGAGACCCAAAAAGAACCACACAGCACTCTCTGTGTTGGCTCCTTTAAAGACTACGTCTCATTCTTCTGACACCTCTCCGACCAAGCCAAAGACCAGCAGGAAACGTAAGGCCCAAAAAGTGGAGACGGAGGGGCTCATCAGTGGCTCTCATTCCCCGCGAGCCCTTGAATGTAAGGACTGTGGTGAGAGGTTCTCTGACGTCTCGTCCCTCCAGGAGCACAAGGCAGCCCTGCATGCAGTGGAGAGCCCTGGTCTCACCTACACTAACGGAA
Source organism: Oncorhynchus clarkii lewisi (assembly GCF_045791955.1). Taxonomy (NCBI): domain Eukaryota; kingdom Metazoa; phylum Chordata; class Actinopteri; order Salmoniformes; family Salmonidae; genus Oncorhynchus; species Oncorhynchus clarkii. Next base: position 16,163,627 of record NC_092148.1, on the reverse strand, counting down.
ACATCTTTGAGGGCGTTTCTGGGTCAGATCTAGGCCCGCCTCCACTTAAAGTGACTGAGGAGGTCATTGAAAATTCATTGAGTCAAAACACGTTTGGAATGCAGGTAGCATCTGACTGGGAGGTGGAGATGAGAGAGGTAGGGTTGGGAGAAAGAGGGGAGCGAGTCTCTTTCCCAACCCTAAACCCTTCCCCCTCTCTGCCTCTGGCTGCTGTGCTTGTTGAAGGTGGACAGAAGGAAAGAGAGAAGAACATGAATAAAACCTCAGAGGGGATGGAATCATTTTCTCATATGGCACCAAATTCAACTCTTTCTTACTCCCCTCCACAAGTTCAATTCACTTATCTGGCCAAATCTGACAAGGTCCAACCCCTTCTGTCCGAGAATCTTTCTCCTCCTCACCTCACACCCATAGCCCCCCTCCATAGCTGTCACCAAACAGCGGACACTAAGTCAGAGAGTCAGAGCAATATGAATGACACTGCTGATGCTCTCATACCTACCGTTTCTGGATTTGAGCACCTAGGGCCTATTGAGGATGAAATTAAAGAGGAGTTACTACTTGAGGTGGATATGGTCACTGTTGGGGATGGGGACCAAAATGAGGGGGAACACCAGAGCTCACCGCATAAAGACAGTTCACAAAATGAGGGATCCAGCCTTCATGAAAACAGCACTCATGAAAACAATAGCACTCATGCACTATCTGCACATGCTCAGATTGAAAATGTGAATAGAACTGTAACAACACAAAATGTACAGACCAAATCCTGCCCCTCTGACCCGCTGGAGATCAAGAAAGAGGAGGAGGAGATTATGGTGCAGAGAAGAGAAGTGGAAAAGAGGGGAGTGGGTAGAAGGAATTATACCAGGGGCAGGAGAAGAGGAGTTGGACGTGGGAGGATAGGTTCAGCCACAAGGAAGAGTCTAGAAGGAGTGGGTATGAGAAAAATTGAACTAGAGAAAGAAATTGATGAATGTCAGGTAGTCTACCAGCTGTATTCACTCAATAATGATACTGAAATCAAGGATGAAGCAGACGTCACTACTCTCCATCCTGGTCAGTCATCTCCCATCAGTTTACAGACCGAGATCAGATCTATCTCTGAGCAAAACATGCTAACAGCTCCATGTCCATCTGGATCCTGCATCTCACCGCTTGAGGATCTTGAGGACCAGGTAGTGTTTGAGCTAGAGTCAGTCACCACCAGTGTAGTGGAGGTGTTGAAGACCGAAGATGGGATGGTGATGAAAGGAGTAGCAGGGGACCAGGACGACAGGGACACTGGCCAATCCCCAGGCATCATACTGGAGAGGTTCCTCACCTCAAGGCAGAGCGAGGCAGCAGTGGGGGAGAATGGAGTGGTGCTCATGGTAGACTTGAGAGGTCAGGAGGTCAAAGTGGAGGAGAACACCTCAGATTTGGTTCCTGTGCCACACACCTCTCATGCCAGACACACAGTGGAGCAGAGGGGGGTCAGGATGTATCTGGTGAAGCAGGAAAACAACCTGGTTTTGAATGACCCCCAGGTTAGTCAAGGTCAATCCCAATTGAATGTGGAGCACAGCAGTACCAGGCAGTGCATATTCTACCCCGTGAAGGAGGAGAGAGAGCTTCTGGATGAGCCATCTCAAAGTGAGCAGGGAGTACCAGCGCTGGTGGTGCCTGGAGAGGCCAAACTCAACCATCCAATGGAGAGTCTATCCACTACCAACCCTGCAGTAGAGGAGTATGAGGTGAACAGGAGAGCAGCAAAGTTGAGATCTGAGATCAATGAGTATGGAGAAGGTAAGATCTCAACATGAGTCATGTGTTGTAGCAATGTACCTTTTCATAAGCAATAGTGAAGTTATCCATGGATGCAACTAAATACTGTTTCTTTTTTTCCAGGTGACCTAGACTTTGAGCAGCAAGACATCGAAGAGCTTGTTGATTTCCTACTTCAGAATTCTGACGAAGTGGAGTCCGAGGTTGTTGAATGTTCTGACCCGCAGCCTGACCCCGAGGATGTAGTTATGGCCTGTTTCCATGACAGCCAAAACCATGCCTCACTGCATTCAAATTATATACCATACAAGTAAGTATTGTAATTTGCATTTTCCTCATGACTACACTGTACAATTTAATTAAAGTTTCTACTTTTTATTGTCATGTACTGTATGTATCCTTAAGGACATGTCATGCTGTCAGTTTTGATGTAAATTGTTGTCCTCAGCTTGCCAACCACAGAAAGCCAGGCTCATTCAGTATCTATGGGAGGGTCCCAGGCAGGGACTGGCTACAGGAACCCTATTGATTACTTCTCCAAGTATTTTGGTTGGGACGCTTGGGCAGAGATTGCCCGTTGCACAAATAAAGTGTCCCATCTTTCGAACGCAGTAACAGCAAAAGAGGTGGCCCAGTTTGTCGGAATCCACATTGCCATGGGAACATTGAAGGTATGTAAATGAAAGTATTGGCGTATAACCTGAATCTTATTCCTATGGCGTCTAGTTTTATTGTATCGTCATCCTTACTACACAGAATGGGACATGTAAAGAACAAATTAGTTAGACCTAGTGGGTCAAACTCATGCTAATCTCTGCACTTTTGAATGTCTACAGTCATTCTTATGAGCACTATCTAATGCTGCATAAACTAACATTGTCTTCAATGTCGTTCTCCCTTTCTCCTCTCCTAGTTCCCCAGTCTCAAGCTGTACTGGCAGGACTTCACCAGGGTGCCTCTGGTTGCTGACACCATGTCTGCCTCCCGCTTCTCCCAACTCTCCTGCAAACTGCAACTGGCATCTCCAGCACCAGCAGGGGATCCCATGGACACCCAGGAAGCTGGACACAGTGGTAATCCAGACAGGCCTAAGGAGGGAGACCCCACATGCAACCCTCTCAGAGATTTACACACCCCAGCTAACCCAACAGTTGGCACAACTAGAGGTGAACTGGATGGCAGTGTCCATACACTTACACGCAGCCACAGTCAAATACAAGCTCTTAGCTCCTTGTCTGTGTCTGCAAAATCCACAACCCAGACGTCCACAGTCCCTCACAGCATTTGGCAGAGGTGTGGGGACATGCCATCCAGCCAGGACTGTTTTAGTTTTAAAACTGACCCCCTTTGGAGGGTTAGACCGTTAATGGACCACGTTCGGGCCGGATGCCTGATGCTGAGAAGAGAGGGTGACCATGGAGTCGATCAATACCCTCTCCCTTTGACGTGTAGTGCGGTCAACAACAAGCGGCCCTCCTTGCACAGCACTGTCTTAGTTAGATCTGACGGTCTGATCCTAGATTTCAACCTTAGTCTGGATCTCTCCAACAAAGAGGCCACAGTTGAGAAAATGGTGCCCAGAGATGGGATGGTGTATCTCTGCAAGCAGGAGCTCTCTACCCCTGCCATGTTGGAGCACCTCCTTGGGTCTGGGGTGCATGGTGCGGGAAAGGTGGGAGGAGCCAAAGGACAGATGGGTGATGAGTTTGTTAGCTCTGACGGGCGGCTGATGCTACACAGGTACCATCTCGGCTTCATCCTCTCTACGGTAGGGAAGGCCCAGCAGAACATGGCATCGCTCGTCGACAGCTTCGAGAAGGCTCAAAAAGCAGCCAGCCTCAATAGAGACTTATTGAATCTCTACCATTCCCCACTCTCAGCCTCAGCACCAACTAGCTGGCCACAGGCTGTTCTGTGGTACCTTACAGATCTGGCTCTGGTAAACTCATGGATGCAGTACAGGCAGGATCATGTTCCTCTGCCTGAGCCTTTGAACCTCATGGCATTCAGGCTAGAGGTCTCCAAGGCCTTGATCCTCTCTAGTGGCTCAGACACCCAGGACTCAGCCCCTCCGCACCCCCCTCAGAAATTACAGTCCCCGGGCACAGCCCCAGATCCTGGCCTGTTACAGGATAGTCCTCTCCCTGACGTGGCCACGCGGTACGACGGTTCGGGCCACTGGCCGGAGCAGCTTGGGGAGGGAGAAGGTGGCAGGTGCCGCTTCGGAGGCTGTGAGCGACTGTCTCGAGTACGATGCCTCAAGTGTTGCGTGTTTCTCTGTATCTCTCGTAACCACAACTGCTTCTTGAATTTCCACAGTCAAGGGACTTTTTGAAGCTGATAAGATTTGTTTTTTTATTAAGTTGTGCATGTTTTATTTAATGTTATGTTTAGCTTTTCTTTAAATATGTTTTTCTTTTAGGTTAGAAGCTCTGATTTCATATTTCTCCCCCCTACCCCAAATATGTTTTTGAGTACTACTCTTTTCAGTGTCAGCTTCAGTACTGTGCATCAAATTAGGAACTTGGTCCCTTTGTTAGCCTACTGTGTAAATGTAATCTTAGTGTATGCAATGGCTTTTGTATGAATTTGCCTACAAAATAAAATGTGAAAAGCGAATTAATGATAACCTTAAAGTCAATGTCTCTGAAACCAAGTGAAAATACATTTGAAGATGTTTTTGAAATTATCATTTAAAATAGTGCTGCATTTTTTTTCTGAACCTTATTTAGTTGTTTACATACCAAGAAGCTTTTGCATGTTTTTTGGCGTTCTTTGTAAATGTAATAATTGAGTTAATACTGTTGGAGTAAATACATGTACGTTTCCTGGCTGTTTGGGTTGTGAATTGTATTGGTCCACCTGCTGCTCTCAAGTTACATTTTTCACCGGAGTTATTCAACAAATCTTTAGCTACAAACAGCGAATTAATTAGATTATTTACCAAATCAACTGCACGCAAGCATAGACAAACACGTGTCTATGCATTTACTCAAATTAAGGATAAAAGAGCAGAGAAGCATTCAAAATGGAATTGTTTTGTTGAAGACCAAAATATTGCCCTTGTCACGTGACAAGGGGCAATTCAATTTCCACATTCACTGTACTGGAAGCGGTTTGAGGTAGGTGGCTAACGGCTTGTTCGCAATTCACGTGTAGCTGTAACGTTAGTTTGCTAGTATCGTTTAAGACTTATGCCTACATATTTACCATTATCATGGTGGGGCAGTTGGTTTCCGTGAACTAAACGTGTCCGTAAAATGCTACGTTTTTATTTCTCCGTTTTGAATTGTTAGCCAGCCAGCTAATGTAGCTAGCTGGGTTATGCTATTCGAATTTGGTGTTAGCTCAGCAAACCATTGAGGTATAAGACTAAGGTAAATACACCGCTGACTGTTAAACCGTCTTGCAAGAACCTAAAACTAACCCATAACCATTTATTTTTGTATAAATTTGTAACGAAAATATCGGGCTGTGTATCAGGCGTGTCGGTGTAGCCTTTTCCAACCATTAGCAACGTTTGTCTAACAGGAGTTTCGCGAAGTCCTATTTAGACAACGTTAACATTAGAACAAATGTAACATGTCTATCGTCATTGGCATACTGTATACATAAAATACATATAGCCAAAGTATAACTACCGTTGCTTCACTAAGTGAAAATTATAATCGGTTTTTGGGGAAACTCGCAATATATCCTTCTAATGTCGAGTAACTTGCTACCGTTAGCTGATATGGGCAATCTTCTCACCGTTAGCTAACTTTAGGGCCTTGTTGGTTTGGGAGCCTATATCAGCTAACGTTAGCGCATTGAGCTGCTAGCTGTGCATGTTTTAACGTTCTTATGTCTAACTTTTGCAAGCAAATTAAAGCTATTAAATCAATTATGGGCATTTAGCTAGCTGTAGTTAATGTTAGTTAACAGCTGGCTATGTAGTTAACTAGTCAACAACTTAGTTCGCAACTAACATCGAATTAGCCAGCCAGCCATAAAGTCAGTGAACCCTTTTTTATTTTTAGCTTTCAGTCCAAATAAGTGGGATTTAATTGAGATATGCCTGTGCACAAGACTTAGTTATTTTAAATGTCTGTCATAACTTCTCAGTTACCAAGCTTGCAATGTGATCATTTATTAGCTATATTAAAACCCATCTGGCTACATTACATATTAATGTACCTCCCTGGTTGGCTAAGTCGATCTTCTTATGTTTAAACTTTTCAGGACATCCAGTCTCCCACGATGGACTCAGACATACTGAATATAGAGGAGATAGTGATGGGGAAGGGGCCACCAGATCCCCCTGCAGAACAGACCACTGAGAAACCAGCAGAACCCTACAAACCCATCTCCTCCTTCAAAGCACCGCCTCCACCCACCATTCAACCATGTGAGTGTATTTTTATTGCAGAAAAAACAGTACACATACAAAAGTATACAAACAGACAATGTTAACAAACTATGCTTTTGGGTACAAGAAATTACTTATACAAAGACCTTAAGATGCACACATATTGGGTGGCAGTTACTCTACTGTTTTAAGTTTTTGTAATGACACACAGATAGGGCCGTTACGGTGACCGTATTACCGCCACACCGGCGGTCACGAGTCATGGCTGCAGTCAAATTCCATGTGACCGTTTAGTCACGGCAATTAGGCTTCTCCAAGCTCTGATGCTGCTGATGGTAGTAGCCAACCAAACTGCCTAACTGCTTGGTACTCAGCATGCAATTGTCCCTCTTATCACTCTGACATCCATGATAACGAACCATGGGAAAAGCATCCTCCATTTGCTATTTAAGTGCATAGATGACGTGTTTTTTCCCCTCTGCCATAGGGGGCATATGTTTTTGAGACAGGTGCATGATAATTGTCCGTTCTAAATCAAAACATATATTATTTAGTATATGTGAAGACAAGATTAAATCAAGAATAGTGTGATGGGTGACAATATTAGCATATCACTTGTGAATAATATAATACCCAGCTTAAGACAAACAGTGCATGTTTTTTTTCAACTTTTTCAAATCATAGTCACAAACCTCATGTAACCTACCCCATAGGACTCCATGTTTGTTTGGTAAGGATTGTATCACAAATAAAGTGGCCAAATAACTGGTTAAAATGAAGCACATTAATCTGCTTCACAATGGGTGTAGAGCTTAACTGGCATAACTACTCTGCCCGTAAGTTTCAAGTTCAGGGAAGATAGTTTACACCATAAAAATGCACCTTTTATCATAAAAGCATTACATGCATAATAATACTTTTGAAAATTGTGTTTTCCTGCTAATGGAACATTTGCACTTATAACGTACTGCTATGTGCGCATAGCGCATTGCTGCGCTTATAACATTTTATGCCGTTTTCATCTCTTGCGTCAGGCTCATTGCTTGAAACAGGTTTTTTGATGCTAGTGGTTGTATTAATTTGGGATCTATTGCATCCCACAACTGTCCCAGACTGTTAGGAATATGTATTTCTCTCATAATAGAATAGGTCAACTTTTGTATTATGGGCGATAGTCGATTGACATAGGCAAGTGCGTTTGCTGTTCGTTGGGTCTACTCATCTTGTTGGCTGATGAATAGTAAATTGGGACAGTTCTTCCAATATCTTCAATATGCACTTCCGAATTGGATAAGGACACGCAGAGTTGCCTCCCCGACGTGTCTGTCGTCACTTTAGCCTGTGAGAAAAACCTGATCACGTGACGGAGAGCGAGTGAGAGGTGCTTCGGCACACAGCCGGCAGAAGGGAATTATAATTATTATATTCAGCCCAATGGCACAAAGGCCACTGTCTGAAAAAGGCATGGATTATTTTAGGGGGCATTACAGCCACACAGAGGATGCAGCTGGGAAAATCTAGGCGTTATCAAGTGCTTGTCAAATTGTGAATGAGAAACTGATGAAGTGTGTACAGCCTTGCCAAAAAAACTAAGCAGAGCTCATGCCTTTCATGCAACTTTTAAAAAAAAAATCATCTTTAGTTGCATCATGCAGCCAAGAATGTATTAAAAATCACAACCCAACATTTGTCACAACTAAAGTTACATTACTCTAAATTATTCATATAGGAGTGCCTTTAAAAAAAAAAGTTAAACCTTTCAACACAGAAAAGCCGCATGTGCGCAATCTCTCAAATAATTTGGAGAAAATATCCTTTCAATTTTGTTCTGCTATTTTCAATTGTATTCTGAAAACTATAAAATAATGCCATGGAATTCTAAGCAAATCTTTTCTCCCAAATTATCTAGTGTAGCCCACAGCCATATGGCATAGCCAGATCAGGGCCTAACATAAGGACAACTCTGAGTATGATATTCTGTTCTTCTGAACTAGACTACATTTTGTTCGTTTCTTTAGACCTGTCTAAAATAAATAATGGATTTGTGATATTACATGGATTTGTTAGACTTTTAAAAAATATATTTTTAAATGTAGTTGTTCCAAAGGTCTGCATCAGTGGCTTGTTGGAGATGCTAAATGTGTTTGTTAATTAACAGTCAATTACTGCGATCTTCAGTCCATTTGCTTGCTAATCACCGTCTGACAAAATGTAATGACCGTCACAGCCCTACACATAGACAAATACAGATTTTCTTTGGGTTGAATGAAATCAATCTGGTAGGTAGGGAAGGCAATGCATATTCAGCTGTCATATCGCTGACCCCCTCTTCTCATAGATCAGCATGAGAACCTGCAGTGTTTCCAGTGCTTCATCACCTTCTGTAACTCCAAAGCCAAGGAGAGGCACATGAAGAAGAGCCATCGTGAGGAGTACAAGCAGCAGCTCCAGCAGGTATGCTACTACACAACCTGCCTAACAATCAAAACACTTTCTAGAAGGTATTACCTACTGAAGCCCTGTTTTTACCTTAATGTTTTCTGTCATATCATAAGCTTCAGACCAACATACAGTTGAAGTTGGAAGTTTACATACACTTATGTTGGAGTCATTAAAACTTGTTTTTCAACCACTCCACAATGTTCTTGTTAACCAACTATAGTTTTGGCAAGTCGGTTAGGACATCTACTTTGTCCATGACACAAGTCATTTTTCCAACAATTGTTTAAAGACAGATTATTTCACTTAGAATTCACTGTATCACAATTCCAGTGGGCCAGAAGTTTGCATACACTAAGTTGACTGTGCCTTTAAACAACTTGGAAAATTCCAGAAAAGGATGTCATGGCTTTAGAAGCTTCTGATAGCTAATTGACATAATTTGAGTCAATTGGGGGGTGTACCTGTGGATGTATTTCAAGGCTTACTGTCAAACTCAGTACCTTGATGCTTGACTATTGTAAAATCAAAAGAAATCAGCCAGGCCTCGGGGGGAAAAAATGGTAGACTTCCACGAGTCTGGTTCATCCTTGGGAGCAATTTCCAAATGCCTGAAGGTACCACGTTCATCTGTACTAACAATAGTACGCAATTATAAACACCATGGGGCCACGCAGCCGTCATACCGCTCAGGAAGGAGACGCGTTCTGTCTCAGAGGTGAACGTACTTTGGTGCGAAAAGTGCAAATCAATCCCAGAACAACAGCAAAGGACCTTGTGAATATGCTGGAGAAAACGGGTACAAAAGTATCTATATCCACAGTAGGAAGGAAACCACTGCTCAAAAACCGCCATTAAAAAAACCAGACTACGGCTTGCAACTGCACATGGGGACAAAGATCGTACTTTCTGGAGAAATGTCCTCTGGTCTGATGAAGCAAAAATAGAACTGTTTGGCCATAATGAACCTCGTTATGTTTGGAGGAAAAAGGAGGAGGCTTGCAAGCCGAAGAACACCATCCCAACCGTGAAGCACGGGGGGTGGCAGCATCATGTTGTGGGGGTGAAATGAAACATTTGACCCAAGTTAAACAATTTAAAGGCAATGCTACCAAATACTAATTGAGTGTATGTAAACTTCTGACCCACTGGGTCTGTGATGAAAGAAATAAAAGCTGAAATAAATCATTCTCCCTACTATTATTCTGACATTTCACATTCTTAAAATAAAGTGGTGATCCTAACTTACCTAAGACAGGGAATTTTTACTAGGATTAAATGTCAGGAATTGTGAAATTCTGTTTAAATGTATTTGGCTAAGATGTATGTAAACTTCCGACCTCAACTGTAAATGCTTATTTCCAGACAAGACCAGTAGGAATTTGCGGCATAACATAATTTATGCACGTCTGTATTTTCTTCCCAGGGAGATACTCTGTTCACCTGCTATGTGTGTGACCGTACCTTTCCGTCCTCGGAGGAGCTGACCCAGCACCAGGGCTCACACAACAAGGAGGACAAGCCCTTCAAGTGTCCCCACTGCCAGGAGAGCTTCCGCACCTTCTCTGAGGTGAGTGCAGAACAGTGACACAGGTTCTGAACCAATATATGTTTAGTATAACACTGCTTGAAATGAACTAGTAAAGTGTCAGACTCAAGGTCTCGACATAATAAATAAGTAAATAAATAAATGTGTTGTTATCGTCAGATACACCGGATAGGTGCAGTCAAATGTGTTGATTTATAGGGTCAGCTATAGTACGGAGCCCCTGGAGAAAATAAGGGTTAAGTGCCTTGCTCAATGGCACGTTGACAGTTTTCACCTTGTCTGCTCGGGTATTCGAATCAGCAACCTTTTACTTACTAACCCAACACTCTAACCCCTAGGCTACTTGCCACCCAGGCTACATTAACGCTTGCCCAGGGCAATAAAACATTTTCAAGCAAGGAGATTATAGATTGAAATTGTCCAAATGGACAAGTAAAGAAATCACTATCAAACAATTAGGCTACTCTGATCAGAATTTGATATAATTGTCCTCCGGATGTGATGTTTCTCTCACTGTCCTCCCAATCTATGCAGAGTGCATCGAAGTATAATTATTGTAGTCCTGTGTTGAAGGGCATGAGGGGTCTTTCAATCATGCAGTCGCGAGATGCGTTTTGATCAAAGTGCACATTTGTTGATATTCATTGCTAGCTAGTGAGTTATTTGCCCAGTTAGGGCAAATTTTTGGTCAGAAATTAAAATCCTGGAAAGGTCATGGTGTGTACATCGCCTGCGTGGGTGTCAGTGGGCTGTTGTCATAGAGGGATAGAGAGAGAGATGTTTGCTCAGCAGGTAAAATAACAGACTAACTAATTGCCAATTCAAAACATTGTACTATAGCTGGTTCTCGCTAACTATTTAGCTATTAGCATGTTTTAATGTTCGATGACCTAAAATAACTTTCCACTGGCACTTGTGTATAACCGTAAATTGTCGACAGTTCAGTTGATACGGGTGCGCAGTTGATGAAACCAATGCTGCCTACTCTGTTTGTAATACCGTCTCGACCTCAAAATTGGCTAAGAATCTCTTTTCAATACTGACCATGAAATTCTGACAAAGTAATAAAAAAAAGTTATTGACTAGTAACTCCTATGCTGTCAACATTTCCCTGAACACTGAATATTTTTACTTTACAAATAGTTAAAGAGCTTAGTTAGCTACCTCTCCCACCTTAGCCATTTGATCCCCGGTACATTGAGTGAGGGAATTATTCTATAAAGATATAAAAAAGTATTTGGTTGTAATTGTAATGTTGCAGGGTGGCCAACTATCCTCCTGGAGAGCTACTTTGGAGTGCAGGCTTTTGTTCCAGCCCTGCTTGAACACACCACATTGTAAAACATCAGCTACTCAACAGGACCTTGACTCTGGTGTGTTTGACCAGGGTTGGATCAAAAGCCTGCACACCCAGTAGCTCTCCAGATGGAGGGTTGACGGACCATGTTTTATACAGTAGCCTTTTATATCAGTGCAGTATTTTACTTTGTGGGGGTTATGTGCCTTTGCTCAAGGCCACTAGGAGGAGATGTAGTACATGGGATCAGAGACCAGCAGCCTTCTATTGTCAATACCAGTGTTGATAATTCATGTTATTTTGTGAAATGGTTCCTTGCATCACTCAACAGTTTTCAGTCACCTTTTTGGCCCATGGTGTTACAGATCCCTTTTTTGGGGGGACTTGAGCTTTCAGACAAGTAAAAACACAGTCCTGCTTGTGGCTAGAACAGTTAATGTCAATCACTGGACTCTTCCCTCAGCCTTGACTCACATTTCCGTTCTGTTCACTCTCTGTTCCCCCTCAGCTGACGACCCACAGGAGACAAGTTTGTCCAGAGAGGCAATTTGTGTGTAAGGACTGCAGTGAGACCTTCCGCAGCCCTGCCCTCCTTCGTACCCACCGCTTGGCCCAGCACCCCCGTCCAGAGGCAGAGGTGGATGAGCCAGATGACCCTACCAAGACCCACCGCTGTGGGAAGTGCAACCGGGGCTTCGAGACTGAGTCTGAGCTAATAATGCACCAGGAGAACCACGCCGGTGACCAGCACTGCAACGGCAGTGCTTCGCCTGCAAAGAAGCGCGGACGGACCTTTAAAGCAGAGGACGCAACGGTCGGAGAGAAGAAAGGGAAGAGGAGAAAGAAGAAGGAAGAGGGCACAGAGGAGGCGGAGACTGGAAACAATGCAGAGGAGGCTGCAGCAGCTCCGGCTGAGACCAAGGGGAAAGCAGCAGCAGCAGCAGGAGGTGGCAGACGAGGCCGTCCTAAAGCAGCAGCAGGCGAGGAGGCCAGAGAAGATGACAGTGAAGCCCCAGCAGAGGAGAAGAAACCCAAAGCGGCTCCCGCTCCACCCAAGCAACACCCCTGCCCTGAGTGTGAGCTCACGTTCCCTGCCCTGGCCCAGCTCCGCGCCCACAAGAAGGAAAAGCACACCCCACGTAAGGCCCATCCCTGCGAGGAGTGTGAGGAGAGCTTTGCCCGTCCCGAGCAGCTAGAAGCCCACAAGAACCGGGCACACACCAAGGGGCGTTACGCCTGCCCTACCTGTGGCAAGAGCTTTGGCCGAGAGAGCAACCTGAAGGGCCACCAGCAGAGCAGCCACCCAGAGGAGGAGAAGAAGCAAGAGGCGGCGGGCCGCCGCAAGAGATAATTCAGAATGGTGAAGGGGGTTTTCTGTAAAGTGATTGGGGAGGGGGACGAAGTATCAGAGGGGTTTTAAAGAATTCGAATTTGGTCAGGGGTTTTTGTTTGAGGTTGGGCGTAAAATTTAGATCATAAGTTTGAGGTGTTTTTAGAATGTGAGGAATTTCTTGCAGGATTTTTAACAGGTGACCTGAGGTGTCCCACTGACTGTTCAGCATTTGTCATTTTTGGATTGTGTTAAGATGTTCAAGGCACACATCACACTTGGAGTGACTGACTTACTAACCAAAAGATGTTAGTCTTTGTTAAACCCATCTGTTTCTTTTCTGGACTAAGAACGACAGTAATTAGTTTTGGGTATCGTGTTTGTTCCCTCTGTTTTGATTATCTTTAAATGATGATCATGAGAATTGAGTTACTGTTTTTACATTATTTTTAGAGGTGTATGTAAAATGGCTATCATGCTGTCTGACATGGAGCTTTTCTTGTTTTATGATTTTTATATTGCTAATTACATTTTCTGTAGTAGAAGATGAAATGCAACCACCGTGCATTTTATAAAACCTGTTGGCTATTTACTTTCTGAAAAATATTATTGTGATAAGTGAACCATGGATTGTAATGTTTGGGAGTTACATAAACGTCTCTTAGAAATTGCATCTATTTATATACGGTTTCTGGTTCATGTAGTGGTGCATTGTAATGCCAAACTTTCAATTATGATTAACTTCTAAATTGTACTGCTATTGTTAAATGCGCAGGGCATAAAACATTTTTAGGCCCAATGGTTCTTCTTTGGTGTCATGCATGGGTTTTAACATAATGTCATCCTAAACAATGGTTGTAAAGAAGACTAATAGTCAATAACTCGAATTAGGATAATCCTGCCACCAGCTACACCTTGTCACCTATATTTCTGATTTGTTATACTTAATTTAAATGTCATAAATATTCTAATGAACTTTACATAAATTATTTGGTGTAAGTTTGGCATGATGACGAAATGACCAGAGGCCTGAATGGACGTTTTCTTGTTTTCATTGTTCTCCCCATGTAACATGCCTGGACACTCTGCCAATATGTAATAAAGGTGCCCCAAGGGCTGCTACATGAATGATACATTTGTCTGTTTGCCTTTCAATGTGTCCTTCATTACCCCCTGTTTTATTAATTTGTGCTTTGTGACGTCACCCGCTATTGCCTAGCAGCTGTAACTACAGACAGACGATTATCAATTAAATTCGGAATTAAAACATTCTTAAAGGTAGTAAGTAGGCCCAAAAAAATCACTTGACCATAGGTCAACCAATATTTCTGCGGACAATCCCAAACGTAATCCCTCACCTAGCGCAGGTAATTGAAAAAGTGGACAGGCTATTTGTAGAGTATGATGGATTAACGAAAAAACTGAATCTAAATGAAATATAGGGGTTTTGCCGTCGCGCAGAGTAATTAAGACGACAGCAGATGCCCTGTGCTGATAGCAAGATTAACATAATTTTGTTTACTACGCCCTCTGCTGTTTAAAAGAAAGTATTGCGTTTCTAAAATAAAGTTACCTTTGAGTTGCTTTTTTGCGTTAACAAAATGGATCTAAGCTTAAAGTATCTTGTGAGCTTGCTGATTTGTAAAACAGTTTCCTACACACATAGTTCGTCTTTATATTGGAACCACTGTTTTTTATAGAGCCATGTAGTTATTAAAAATAAATGTAAACCTATAATTTATTGAACTTATCCAATTGATCTCACCTGATTCATTTGGTCCCCTGTTTACGTGTTCTCAATCATCAAGCTTCAATACCATATTCGACCTGAGGGCTGGATACATTTAGAGATGCCACCAAAAAACAGAGCGAGACCTGGGTTTGATTTTACAGGTATTTTGCATCTTTATTGCACAGCTCTCCTCTGTGTTCCTTTTATGCCAGGGACTTGCACATCATTTTATGAATGCCCACTTTGATCCGCTTGAACTGGGGACTTCTAGGCAATTTTTCCAAAGTTTTGTTTTGCTGAATTGATATCCTTGTCATATATATATTTTTTGTTCTGCCCACCAGGAAATCCCACTGCTCCACAATCCTCTGCATCTCCTGAGGAAGAGCCATTGGACCTGAGTCCAAAGAAGATCTACTGCCATAACTGTGGCTGGAGAGATTCCCTTAGAAATTCGTCCTTCTGTGTCCAGTGCCTTGTGGTCCTTAGGGATCCTGTTCTGAACCTCTCCATTGACATGAAACCAAACCTGAGTCAGACGACTGCTGAGCCCACCTGGGATATTCCACTTCAGCTCCCCTCTCCTGACACCATAGATCTGGGCTACTCCTCGTTTTCCTTTCCACCATCCCTGGAGGCAAGCCAGAGTGTCTTCCAGACCCCTGAGCCTGATGTGGTGTCCCCGGGTCCCTTGCTGTGCCGATTCTGCCAAGAAACTTTTGCTCTGCCTATTCTTCTGCACCATCATGTCAAGGAAAGGCACCTTCATTCATGCAACATGTGTTGCCGCATATTCAAGAATGACATGCTCCTCATCAGACACCAGGTCAACATGCACAGCTTAGCTCTGCCTCGCTATCCTCGGCCTGCCTTCTCCAAACGTGGCCCAGGCCGGCCTAAAGGCGTTGCTCATATGCTGCTGAAACCCTACACCCGCCCCAAACCTACTCATGTCTGCCAGGCCTGCTCTCGAGAGTTCTGGTCACCAGGCGTGCTCCACAAACACAAGTGCAACCCTCGGCTGGTCCAGTGTACCACCTGTGGGGGCTATTTTGGCAGCCATCATTTGTTCTGCAAGCACAAAAGCCAGAACCTCTGCAGCAATTCCTGGAGGGCCATAGGGAAGGCAATGGCTCAGGAAGCATATGCAGCAGCTCAGGCAGCACACAGAGCAAACTCAACAAACCCACAGAGGGAGAGTTCAGGTGCCACCTTCCAGATCTTGGAGATAAACTTCACCACTCCTCATCACAGTGACTCTTCATTACCCTCCAGCAATGAGGAGGAGGAGCTGCAGAGTATGGATCGTTCAGGTGCAGAATCCCCTTCTGCATAGTCTTGTCAGGACTGCATATCATAATCTTACATTTTTTTATTGCAGCATTTTGTTCAGAAAACAGGAGGCACATACTGTTTTTTAAAATATGTTGAGAATATGTGAAATCATTATTTTAATAAAAAAGATGTTCTGGCATTAAATATCCCCCTTGTAGTTTTATGCTTTTTCACACTCTGTGCAAAGTTCCATTCACAGGTCAGGCAGGTAGCCTAGTGGTTAAGAGTGTTGTCCAGTAACTGAAAGTTCGTTGGTTCGAATCCTGAGCCCACTAGGTGAAAAGTCTGCCAATGTGCCATTGGGCAAGGAGCTTAACCCCAATTTCTCCTGTAAGTCACTCTGGATAAGAGCCTCTTCTTAGAGTCAAATATTATTTGTTATTGTAATACCCCTCCACGACAGTAGGTGTCATTAAGTGTGTAAAGTGCCGGATGTTTTTGTCCCACTATTGTGTAGAAGACGGAAGCAGATCGGTCGCGGTTTGTGAGTGATTCAATTACAGCAAATGGTGTTACAAAAAAATTGAACATACGTTTTAACCAGTATTTAGGCTAGATAGTAACATTGTGCAACAAGCGTTATACAATATCACAGATCAATCACATATGATAGTTTCTGGATATTTTTCGGACAGTGAAGAGCGCATGCCTTCACGGCCACAAGGTGTTTCTGTCCAGGTGGAGCATCTGAAAATTAGCCATCTTCACTGTTGCAATCAGAACTGAGGTGATCTGCGGAAGTCCATATGTCGTCATAATTTACCTGCTTATTCTGTCAATAGTTGTAGTAGGTAGGTAGTTTTTATTGACGTGGGGCATTTTTGCGCTTATGATTTTAATTAGGTTGGCTAAGTAACTAGCTACCGTTAGCTAGCTACAATTCAAAGTTAATATGGTGAATGTTGCCGTCACAGTCAGTGCGTTCATGTATTTAGCTCGCTCACTGCACTTGCTTGAATATGGCTAGTTACTTTTTGAATATTTCAGAATCAGTGTCAAACATACATTGTCTTAGCTGTTTTCTGACGTTTTCTGCCAACATTAGTATAAAAGCATTCAACATTTTGTTTTGTAATGGCAGTTACTTTTAGTGACACTAGAATTGTATTATGGTCTGGTCTTACTGTACATAATTCTGATGGCTTTTGTCCTGATCCTGAAATGGTGACATTAGAGAATTATATCAATGGATTGTGTTTGTCTCACAGGTACCATGTCAGACTTCACCATCGATATCCAGCTGACAGAACTAGGGTTCCCTGACATCTTGCAGCCCAGAGAAACAACCTGTGTGAAGGAAACACCATCGCCTTCGGCCTCTAACAATATCTCCCCTTTATCCCTGGCTAACCTCCAAACCCCCAGTTCCTCGCCGCCTCCTGCTGCTCTCACCCCCACAGCTGTGGTCCCAGAACTGGTCGGTGTAGATCAGCTGGTTTCTGTAGACTCACAGACTGCTTCTACAGTTCAGCAGGTTGCCTCACAGACTGGCACTCATATTACAGTAACCCCAAATCCCTGTGGGCCCCCTGAGACACTGACAATACTCTGCCCACCCCCTCATTCTACACACAAACCTGTGGCAGTGCCACACACTTCACGGCCTGTTAGTCCCATATTGCTACCCAAGAGTTTAGTAAGTGGTCAAAGCAATAGCCTTCACCAAAACCCCAAAATAACTAAAACTGTCCTGATATCTGTGTCTCGTATTGGAGTTGGTACTGTGTTGACGTCTGTACCAGCTACTTCCACTCCCCCTGTTGAACACTTAAGAACCATTAAGAATGATTCTGAGCTGCCACTGGCAGACCAGACTGCAATATTTCAGACCACTCCAAAACCTGTAAACACAGGGAAGCCAGGAAGGGCAGTTGCTGATAAAGCTGAGGAAGAAGAACCAGGTGAAAAAATTGGAGGAGGGAAAGGTGTTTTCGATGATGGGAAAGTGCAAGAACCGAAAGAGAAAGAAGCAGAAGTTGCAAAGAGTTTAGAGGAGGATTCTGAGGAAACAGATGACAGTGAGGTTTCTGAGAATGAGGATGATGACGAAGAGGAAGAGGAGGATGAGGAACTGGACCCAGGTAGGCTACAGATCTAAAATCTTATTACCTTATTGTCAAACAACATTTTTTAGCTTAAAACAGTTGTAAGTTCACATACGTTAAAGTACACGTCTATGCTTATTTCCTATTCATGTTGTTTGTTAAAGCTCCCAAACAGTCATTCTGATTCCATTGTAAAATAGCCTTTTGAGTGACTAAAACATCAACTGTAATATTTTTTCCCTGATTAAAAATGCTCAAAATTTGTCAAACTACCAGGAAGTCTGAAAAGGCAGACTGAGTGGGCGGGGAGCTAGTATGGCTACAGGTGTGAGTGTTACGGGTCGGTAGTCATTTAGGCAGGTTACCTTAGTGTTCTTGGGCACAGGGACTATGGTGGTCTGCTTAAAACATGTTGGTATTAGAGACTCAGACAGGGAGAGGTTGAAAATGTCAGTGAAGACACTTGCCAGTTGGTCAGCGCATGCTCGCAGTACATGTCCTGGTAATCCATCTGGCCCTGCGGCCTTGTGAATGTTGACCTGTTTAGAGGTCTTACTCACATCGGCTGCAGAGTGTGATCACACAGTCTTCTGGAACAGCTGTTACTATCATGCATGTTTCAGTGTTATTTGCCTCGAAGTGAGCTTAGAAGTAGTTTAGCTCGTCTGGTAGGCTCGTGTCACTGGGCAGCTCTCTTTGTAAGGGCGCCTGTATCTTTGTAGTGACTGGGTGTATTGATACACCAATCAAAATGTAATTATTAACTGCAACATGCTCAAGCTATCATCACGAGCTATCATCACATATCCCTGGGAAGTCTCTTTTTTTAATCTACTGACTGGTCTTTGTGGTTGAATCTGTGCTTGAAATTCACAACTCGACTGAGGGGCCTTACAGATAGTTTTATGTGTGGGGTACAGAGATGGGGCAGTCTTTTAAAAATCATGTGAGTCCATGCAACTTATTATGTGACCTGTTAAGCACATTTTTACTCCTGAGCTTGCCATAACAAAAGGGTTGAAAACTGATTGACTCAAGACATTTCAGATTTTCATTTTCTATTAACTTGTAAACATCTATAAAAACATAATTCCACTTTGACATTATGGGGTACCATGTGTAGATCAGTGACACAAAATCTCAATTTAATCAATTTTTAATTCAGGCTGTAACGTAACAATGTGTAAATAGTTGAGGGGTCTGAATACTTTTTGAAGGCACTGTATACAGTGCATTCGTAAGTATTCACCCCTTGACTTTTTCCACATTTTGTTGTCTTACAGCCTTATTCTAACATTGATTTAAATAGTTTTTTCCCTCGTCAATCTACACACACTACCCCATAATGACAATGCAAAAACTGTTTTTTTTGCAAATGTATACAAAAATACAAAATTAACTGAATAAGGCTGTAACAAAATGTGGAAAAGGGGAAGGGGTCTGAATACTTTCCTGAATGCACTTTTGTATGTATGCCTTCGTAAGTATTCAGAACCCTTCCCTTCTTCCACATTTTGTTACAATGCAGCCTTATTCTAAAATGGATAAAGTAAATAAAAATGATCAGCAATCTACACAATACCCCATAATGGCAAAGCTAAAAACAGGCTTGTAGAAATTTTAGCAAATGTAAAAAAATTAAAAAATAATGAAATTTTTACATAAGTATTCAGACCATTTGCTATGAGTCTCAATTGAGCTCGGGTGCATCCTCTTTCCATTGATCATCCTTGATGTTTCTACAACTTGATTGGAGTCGACCTGTGGTCAATTTTAAATTGATTGGACATGATTTGGAAAGGCACACACACACCTGTCTATGTCAGGGGCCACAGTTGACAGTGCATGTCAGAGCAAAAACGAAGCCATCAGGTCGAAGGAATTGTACGTCGTGCTCTGAGACAGGATTGTGTCGAGGCACAGATCTGGGGAAGGGTACCAAAAACATTCTACAGCATTGAAGGTCCCCAAAAACACAGTGGCCTCCATCATTCTTTAATGGGAGAAGATTGGAACCACCAACACTCATCCTAGAGCTGGCCGCCCAGCCGAACTGAGCAATCGAGGGAGAAAGGCCTTGGTCAGGGAGGTAACCAAGAACCCGATGGTCACTCTGACAGAGCTCTGGAGTTCCTCTGTGGAGATGGGAGAACCTTCTAGAAGGACAACCATCCCTGCAGCGCTCTAACAATTAGTCCTTTATGGTAGAGTGGTCAGACAGAAGCCACTCCTCAGTAAAAGGCACATGTCAGCCTGCTTGGAGTTTGCCAAAAGGCACCTGAAGACTCTCAGACCATGAGAAACATGATTCTCTTGTCTGATGAAACCAAGATTGAACCCTTTGACCTGAATGCCAAGCATCACCTCTAGAGGAAACCTGGCACCATTCCTACGATGAAGCATGGTGGTGGCAGCAGCATGCTGAGGGGATGTTTTTTAGCGGTGGGGAGAATAGTCAGGATCAAGGGAAAGATGAACGGAGCAAAGTATAGAGCGATCCTGAGTGAAAACCTGCTTCAGGACCTCAGACTGGGGCGAAGATTCACCTCCCAACAGGACAATGACCCTAAGCACACAGTCAAGACAATGCAGGAGTGGTTGCGGGAAAGTCTCTGAATGTCCTTGAGTGGCCCAGCCAGAGCCCGGACTTGAATCCGATCAAACATCTCTGGAGAGACCTGAAAATAGCTGTGCAGCAACGCTCCCCATCCAACCTAACAGAGCTTGAGAGGATCTGCAGAGAAGAATGGGAGAAACTACCCAAATATATGTGTGCAAAGCTTGTAGCGTCATTCCCAACAAGACACAATGCTGTAATTACTGCCAAAGGTGCTTCAACAAAGTACTGAGTTAAGTCTGAATATTTATGTAATTGTTTGTTTTGTAAATTTGTAAATTAGCAGAAATGTCTAAACCTGTTGTGTGTGTGTGTGTGTTGGTGCACACACACAGAGACAGTACCAGTCAAAAGTTTGGACGCACCTCCTCATTCAAGTTTTTTTTGTTGCATTTTTACTATTTTCTACATTCTAGAATAATAGTGAAGATCAAAACTATGAAATAACACATGGAATCATGTAAACTCAGCAAAAAAAGAAACGTCCTCTCACTGTCAACTGCGTTTATTTTCAGCAAACTTAAGGTGTAAATATTTGTATGAACATAAGATTCAACAACTGAGACAAACTGAATAAGTTCCACAGACATGTGACTAACAAATTGAATAATGTGTCCCTGAACAAAGGGGGGTGGGTCAAAATCAAAAGTAACAGTCAGTATCTGGTGTGGCCACCAGCTGCATTAAGTACTGCAGTGCATCTCCTCCTCATGGACTGCACCAGATTTGCCAGTTCTTGCTGTGAGATTTTACCCCACTCTTCCACCAAGGCACCTGCAAATTCCCAGACATTTCTGTGGGGAATGGCCCTAGCCCTCACCCTCCGATCCAACAGGTCCCAGACGTGCTCAATGGGATTGAGATCCGGGCTCTTCGCTGGCCATGGCAGAACACTGACATTCCTGTCTTACAGGAAATCACGCACAGAACGAGTAGTATGGCTGGTGGCCTTGTCATCCTGGAGGGTCATGTCATGTCAGGAAGTTACCCTTCCTGCAGGTCCTTTTCAGCATCAAAAGCCTGTAATACACTGCAGGTCCAATAGGTTCCCCACTGTTCAAACATGTCTACAATATATATATATATATATATATATATATATATATATATCTAAGGTTTTTACAATTTTCCATGGTCTCCCCATACTAATAGTGAGCGTGCAACTCTCAACATTTCCCCCACTCTTCCCTACCAGGCAGTCAAGGAAATTCGGACAAAGTTCTGACAAATATTTTTCAATGCAAGTAAAAGTTAGTAATGTTACGAGTAAAATAGGAAGCCCAGGTTTCAAGGCGATGAGATATTAATGTTTCAAGAAAAAAGGAATGTGTATATATTTGGCCTGGCCAAACTGCTGACTAAATGGAACTGCTAATTATGTGTTTTTTTTACTCCACTGGCCAATTGAGACATGGATTTTGTGTGTGCCATTGAGGTTGAATAGGTGAGACGACAAAAGATTTAAGTGCCTTTACAACGAGGTAGGTCCCAGGCGCACCGGTTTATGTCAATAACTGCAACGCTGCTGAGTTTGTTAAGCTCAACAGTATCCCCTGTCTATCAAGAATGGTCCACCACCAAAGGGAAACCAACCAACTTGACACAACTGTGGGAAGCATTGGATTCAACATGGGTCTACATCCCATTGGAACCGTTTCGACACCTTGTAGAGTCCAGGCCCTGACGAGTGGAGGCTGTTCTGAGGGCAAAAGGGGTGCAACTCAATGTTCATGTTTTGTACATTGACTACCAGACAATGTTCATGTTTTGTACATTGACTACCAGACAATATTCATGTTTTGTACATTGACTACCAGACAATGTTCATGTTTTGTACATTGACTACCAGACAATGTTCATGTTTTGTACATTGACTACCAGACAATGTTCATGTTTTGTACATTGACTACCAGACAATGTTCATGTTTTGTACATTGACTACCAGACAATGTTCATGTTTTGTACATTGACTACCAGACAATATTCATGTTTTGTACATTGACTACCAGACAATATTCATGTTTTGTACATTGACTACCAGACAATATTCATGTTTTGTACATTGACTACCAGACAATATTCATGTTTTGTACATTGACTACCAGACAATGTTCATATGTCATGACTGTCAGTCCGAGGTGGAAGCAAGTCATTATTATTTGTGTTGCAAGTCTCAAGTCACAAGGTCCGGTTCTCATGTTGAGTCCCATGTAGAAGAACGGGTTGGGTTGGGTCTCATGTTGAGTCCCATGTAGAACGGGTTGGGTCAAGGGTCCGGTTCTCATGTTGAGTCCCATGTAGAACGGGTTGGGTCAAGTCACAAGGTCCGGTTCTCATGTTGAGTCCCATGTAGAACGGGTTGGGTCAAGTCACAAGGTCCGGTTCTCATGTTGAGTCCCATGTAGAACGGGTTGGGTCAAGTCACAAGGTCCGGTTCTCATGTTGAGTCCCATGTAGAACGGGTTGGGTCAAGTCACAAGGTCCGGTTCTCATGTTGAGTCCCATGTAGAACGGGTTGGGTCAAGTCACAAGGTCCGGTTCTCATGTTGAGTCCCATGTAGAACGGGTTGGGTCAAGTCACAAGGTCCGGTTCTCATGTTGAGTCCCATGTAGAACGGGTTGGGTCAAGTCACAAGGTCCGGTTCTCATGTTGAGTCCCATGTAGAACGGGTTGGGTCAAGTCCAAGTCGTGCGTTCTAAGAGCTAGTCGAGTCACACGTCAAGTAAAAAAATATATATTTTCATGCAATGACTTGTTCAACTACAAGTCTTTGTCTATTTATTGA